>NC_073692.1:382411717-382761287 GCF_029784155.1 Uranotaenia lowii | reverse complement strand
TATTAAACCTCGTTTTTTTGTTTGTTATCATTTTTATCTTTTTGCATTAAGTTTTGGAGTAGTTGGGCCCAAGGCTGATAAATTTCAGTCAATTTCATTCTACCCGACCAACGTCTAGTAGTCAATGTTATCGGAAGAATATCAAAGTCATCTACGAGTTAAATGACCAAGCTACAATGTCGGTCAGCAGTAATCTGGCAGCAATCTCAATATTGAATGGCATTTTTGCACTCTACTCGCACCACACATACGATCATCTTTCTATTTCATTATCTGGTTGTTTTGGGAGGGATTTTTCGTTATCAGTTGCGCAACAGTTGAAAAAATGTTGCTGTTGGCCGTAAGAAGAAAAAAGTCGAAGCAAACATGATGTCGTTCATTCAACATGGTCATGACATTGTAAGCATGTGTCGCTGACCAAAACTCAGTATCGCATGACATAGACTTGCAAAACAGTATCAAAGTCGGCTGACATAGGATGTCTGACATTGATAATTCGCAGCTCTAGTTGGGCCCTTTCACCATATATTGTAGTTGTTTTATGCGATTTTTTAGTTATTAACAGCATTTTCAAGTTAAGCCATCTTGGATTTCAAAATGGCGTCAGATTGCAAAATCCGATGTCTACTCGTTGAGCCCAGTCATTTACAGCTTTGAAAAGAAAAGCGGAAGCCATCACCATGATTAATGATAACGTCTAGCAAAAAAAAATTCTCCTACTAGTTGAGCCCTTTCACTCAGTACTCATATTTCAAATATATTCATACCTCTTCCGGTGTTTTTTTTTCAAATATTTTTTTTTAAAATTAACTCAAAACCAACACACATAATTTATCGATAATGTGTAAAAATGGGAATTCCAATACAAATATTTGCAATTCTACCTGAGCGTGTCCTGTTTGGACATCTTGATCGAGAACTGTCACTTAGTTTTATGGCACTCAAGCAGTGAGGGCTATTATTTTATTGAAGTTTCAACATAGCATTCGTAACTCTTTCGAAACAACTAAAAACAGTCTGTTTAGTTGAAGCATTATTAGCGTTTTCAAAACTACCTGAAAACAAATAGCCGAAACAAGAATATAAGCACTTATCATGGCTATGATAAAACCGCCATAAAACGAGCTGCACAAATAAAATGTCATAGTAAAATTTGCTTATGCTAATTAGCTCAATCTCTTCTATTCGGGTATATACCTCAAGTAAGTTAAAACATTTTTTAAAGACTTGCGATGATTACTGAACTTTTTGCATTTTAGTATTTATAATCTGTTGTAGAAAATATTGTTATATTGCTTTTTCTAAACCCACAAAAATAGTTAGAAAAGTGATACATTTTGAAGCTCGTTTAATTTTCCATAAACCATACTGCATATTTTAAAAAGAAGATTAAAAATACGGTATTTTCGAATGAAAATGTGCTCATCGAATACAATGTATTTCAAATTTGTAAACCGCAAACTGTAAACGTTTGGTTTTTTTTCCGTCGAAGAATACATTCACGTTTAAGCTTTTTATCTTAAATCATAAATAAACAATTCCTTAGCAGATATTCATGTAAAAGTTTTGAAAAGTGATTTTACATCCTTTTAAAAATAAACGATTTTTGAAAGCTTCGAAACAAAAACCAATTTACGAGCGTTTCGATAGAATGCCATACATGTGATTACAATTGAATGATAAAAAAATGATATTTAGCTTTGAATACCGGTCCAAGAACTAACAAATCCCTGCATCCAAACTTTTTTCATCTTAAGTGCAGTCTTTAGTCGAAGGAGTTTGATTTGATGCTTTGATAAAAGGTTAGGGTTTCAAAAACCTGAATCCGGCTTCATTCCCCTTTGCACTAAACATACTTAACTGAAATTTCAACAATTTTCCTGTATCGTTCTTATTTTTGGAGCAAATAATCTTGAAATTACACGCCGAAAATGCAAAAGACGGCAATTTGCTAAATTTGTTCAAAAAATATATAATGAAAATAGAAAAAAAAGGGGTCAAGTACCCCCATTCTTCCCTATAATTTTATTATACATGCATATTTATATAAAACAAAATATGATTGCTAATAACTATAGCAGCTTTGCCTACAAGCGATACGTAGCGAACGTCACGCAAACTGATAAATATACAGGATATGTTGCCTCTTACGACATGGACCAGTACCCCAGTGGCAGTATTCTTTATGCCGCATCCACACAGCCTAAAAAACATTAAAAAAAATCAAACTATTTTATACAATCTGGTGACATTTTTAATTTAGAAATTTTGAAATTTTCTGTAATTTTATTCCATATTTAGTATTGGCTAGATTTGAAAAAGGGTTTGAATTTTCGGCTAGGAAATGTTGAATCCCATAAAAAGAACCATTTACTGACGTTTCTGTTTCAGTTTGGCTTAAAAAAACAAAAAAACGTAGCCATTGATCGCACAACTGCCAAGAAAACCAAAATACAAAGCTTGGCTTCAAAATGAGTGCCATACGATAGAAATGGTTTGAAAAATATATTTTGGAAAGTAACTAAAATTTTCGCCAAGTTTTGGGTGCACTGATTTTGTATTTGTATAACGAGTGTTTTTCCCTATGTTAAGCCTACCCCTAAGCCTAAGCCTGGGTTTGATCGAAGGAATCGAATTATATTGTCTGAATAGAGTCACATTGACAAGGATATCTCTTTTTTTTCAAAACGAATAAAAACATATCAAATCTCTAATTTAAATTTTAAACTTTTATAATTATCTAAAAACAAATTCCATCACTCACCAATTGCATTCAACGACGTCTGCTCCCCGGAAGCGGCAATGGCGGCGGCAGCAGCTGATTTGTTTTTCATGCCCTTCCGCCGCATGTTTGCACCACCGCCGGCGGAACCGTCTCCAAGGCCGAGCCCGGCACCGCTGCTCGAATTCGGAAGGAGCCCCCCGGCAGTCATTTCCACGATGGTGACTGCCGGCGAAAGAAGCTTACTGTTGAAGCTGCCCCCATCGGCGTAGGCTAGGCCAAGTTCTTCGAGTTGCTGCTGCCGGAAGAATTGCTGCTGTTGAGCTTGGAGGAAGGCCAGCTGAGCTTGTTGCTGCTGCAAGGTCAGTGGCGAACCGGAAGATCCGGCTCCATTGCTCCCAAAACCGGCAGTTGTGGCCAGAAGACCGGCACCTGCTCCATTGTACCCGATTCCTGGCCCGATGCCGCTGATAAACTGAATTCCACCCCCGGCACTCCCATATCGCTCGTTCAGCAGATTCTCCGACTCATCCAGGGACATCATTTCCGTCAGCTCGCCACTTTCGCTCATAAACGACTGGGACTGGGAGTGGGAGGACAGGAAACTGAGCCGCGGGGACCGGTTAATGTTCTGGTGTTGATGATGATGATGCTTGGCCATTTTGTTGGTCATTTAATGCCGATGGCTTCGGGTTTTGTGGCTCTTTATGGTTTCGTCTCACTTTCCACAAACTTTTAGTTTCAAGGGACAAATTTAAACCAATTTCGACTGGGATTGTTTGGATTTTAATTGATTGGTTGAAGGTTTCCTAATCTTTAAATTCAGAACTGTTTCCTCGAGACAATCCAAGGGAAAACCAAAATAAAACACTCCTTACGTTTTTCTGTAAAGCCAATCATGCTTGCCCAACCGAGCATCAGGATGTTCGGAAACTTCCGGTAGAACAGGTTTCGTGTCCATCAGCCATTTTCGTGAACTAATGCTCCTCAGACTCGTGCAGCCGTGAGCCATTTCCTTCGAGCGAGTTGCAGTTCAATTATCTGCTAAGCCTGACGCGGCCCAGTTAATTGCTCATTAATCTTAATCCTCCCACCTCAGGGTGTCTGATCCGAGCCGCTGCTGTCCGGAGGAGATAGACACGTTAAGACCAGGTTTTGGTGTTTTTTTTTCGAGATATCTTGTCTATCCAGCCGGCCGTTAATCGTTCTTATTTATGGCCTGTAAATAAACGGAAATAGAAGGGAGAAAAATAACGTTAAAGTTTGGCGGTTAAGAACGGGTGAGAACGATTTCAAACTGAAGTCGTAAAAATTCTGGTGAAATATTGGTGTAAATCACGGAGTAGTTTAAAAAAGATACACCTTGAAGAAAACGCACGAAGTCGTTTTATTTTAAATATTGAAGGAAAATTTATTTGTGAAAATTTAAAAATATTGGGTCCTAGAGATTTGGGATCATTTTTAAATTTCTCGAACCCTGGGGTCTAAATAATTTCGTTTTGTTTTAAAATTCATCCATGATTTTTTTGCAGAATTTTAAAGCAATGTTTACATGAGTAAATTTGAAATTTTAGGTTTGTATGGGTAATTTGAATATTTTGGACTGGAAAATCAACATTATTTTTGTTTCTTCTGTGGAAACAAGCCTGCTTATGGTCTTTTTTTTTGTCAACACGAAGTTACAAACTTCGACAAACTTGTTCAGTGAAAAATTTTATAATTTACACAAAAACCATAAGCAGGTTTGGTTTCACAGAAGAAACAAAAATTATGTTGATTTTTCAGTACAAAATATTCAATTTTCCCATACAAACCTAAAAGTTGAAATGTACTCACGTAAAAGTTATTATAAAATTCTACATAAAATAATGATTGAGTTTTGAACCAAAACGAAGCTTTTAAGACCTCAGGATTTGAGAAATTTAAAAATGACCCCAAATCGACTCAGTCAAATGGATAATTCATTACCCATTACAATGAAAATGCTCGTAAAATCGTAAAAGTCGTATTAGGTACGACTAAAAGTGGTTCGTAAAAGATGGTTATTTAACGTCGGTATAAGTCGGTTATGATAAAAAGTCCGCCACGTTTGCAAATTTGTTTTCCTGCGCGGGAATCAAGTGAGAAAACAATATTGTTATTCTCTCTGCGATAAGCAGTGCAAACAGATCGCTTGAAATCAGATGGTTTATTTGGAATAATTGTCCAATGAGAGAAGCAAATATTGTCCCTGGCAACGATTTGCATGCATTGAGAGCAAAACTTGCGCTCTCTCACATACTTTCAGGATGTATGAATAAGGTGTAAGGTATCGTCCAATTTGTATAAATCTTATCGCTTAGGAGAAAATTTAAAATATGTATGTATATTGCTTCCACTTTGGAAGAACTTTAAGAGTTTTATGCGATGATCATATAATGTATATTAGACGTATAACAAAGTTTGTTGAGAAATATACCTACAAGAATGTTGATTTGTTGATGTTAATTTTTTGGAATTTTCAAGAATACAGCTATCCGACGATGTATAAACATGTTGGAGTACAATGAAAGTTTTGAACGTTATCTCGTATCTTCCGGTAGGAAAAAATGCTACTCTAAAAAAACATCCAACTTTTACTTTACTTCGTTGTATTTCATTTCACAACTAGGTAACCGATTTTCTAACAACCTGATCGTTTATATACAATTGGTGACAAATCCTGATTCAATGTTCAGCTTCACAATTAAATTTCCGGCAGAGTCAGAACTGACAGAATTTGACTTGAAAAATACAATTCTTAGTTTGAATTCAAAGTTATTTAGCGGATTAAATGTCTCAAAAGCATGTGGATACCACATTAAAAATTCCAAGTTTGGTTTAAAATTATTTGCTGAAAATCTAAACACGTATTGATAAAAAAGTTCTTATAAAGATTCTTTATATAAAACAACATTAAAATTTTATATCAGTTTTTTTCAATAAAATCTAAATTGATTGATTCGAAACTATATATTCATGCTCTGTTCAGACTTCTGTTACATCATACAGTGGGCCACTGGAGAAAATATTTTCAGAACCATGTGTAGCATAATTTGCCAATCGCTGTCCTCTGCCCCATCGTTGTGAGGAAAAAAATAGCTAAAGAAACAACGTAATATAAGCCGCTTTCTTGCAAAAAGCAGTGAAAGTTTGAGAAAAACTGTTGAACTACACTGGCGACGATCGAACTACTCGATGTTTACACCGCGGCGATTGATTCTGACTGACGAACCGCGTGGCAAATGTAAACAATAATAGAGAGTTGCAAGGGGAGAGAACGTCAATTCGCCTGGATTTTTCAGGCGGCGGCAACGCTATTCAAACCGTATGGAGCACATCTCTCAGATTTCCCCTTTTTTCCTCTCGTTTTGACAGATTTAAGCTTTTTTCCTTAGATTTAAGCTTTCGTCTCCTATGCTCTCAAGGGAAAAAAGCTTAAATCTGAGGAAAAAAAGCTTAAAAACGAGATTCACGATCACTTATTTAAAAGATGTTGGTCACACGATTCACACGATACATAGACAAATCGTGTAAAGTTGCCGCCGCCTGGGTTGTTTGCCCATGGATTGAATTGAAGCAATGTTTTTTTTGTTGCTTTTACTGCATACACACGCACAGCTTGGCCGTGGTTGTTTGCCGGTGGATTGAAGGGATTGAATTAGAAGGATGTTTTTGTTGTTTCTTTTGCTACATTCACATGCACAGTGCTCGGTTCGCTGGCTGCCAGGCGGCGGCAACTTTACACGATTTGTCTATGTATCGTGTGACCAACATCTTTTAAATAAGTGGTCGTGAATCTCGTTTTTAAGCTTTTTTTCCTCAGATTTAAGCTTTTTTTGTCTTGAGAGCATAGGAGACGAAAGCTTAAATCTAAGGAAAAAAGCTTAAATCTGTCAAAACGAGAGGAAAAAAAGGGGGAATCTGAGAGATGTGCTCAATACGGTTTGAATAGCGTTGCCGCCGCCTGCTGGCTGCCTGATGTTGGCCGGTATTTATTTCCATCCTTCTTCGTCTTGTGATGCGATAGGGAGGGACGTGAAAGCGTTTTTATTTTGTTTCTTTCAGACATACGCAATTCGGTTAACTTGGGAGATTAATGCCGGTGGGAGCAAATCGAATCAGCACCGATCGCGTTATCTTCTTGTACCAATGATGCTATGTAATTGACTACACGCCATTGGCACAGAGGCTGAATTTTGGGTGTAGCAATGTTTCAATTTTATGTGGAAATTTGTTTGGAAGAAGAAATTCTCGCATTTTTAATCATCAAGACAATTCAAATAAGCTTGAAATGAAGTTGGTCTTAGGTTTTTGATTTTGACTTTTCCTAAACTTAATTTTTTTCTATTGACAAGCTGCTAAGCAGTTCATGTAAAAAGTTATAACTTTTTCAAGATTAAACATCTGAATCCACTGAGAAAAATTTCAAAAATTTTATAAATTTATTAAACGTTTTTGCAATTTGATATAAATTAGTAAGTTATATGGCAATGCATACCAGTTTTTAGAGATTTTTTATTCTCATACTACGGGTACACAGCTTCCAAATAAGCAGTCAAAAAAGCAAAAAAATCAAAATATTAATTGTGAAAAAACTGTATTACAACGAATATCTTTTCTGGGGTAAAAGTAAGGATTGTGATTTGTCCACATGAATTGTACAGTAAGAATCAAAGAATATTTGTCATCTAAATTAAAATTTTAGTGAACTTTCTGTATGTCTCTGGCGAATTTTGAATGGAAAATTTTGTTTTTCCATACAAATTTCCATACAAAATTAAAACTTGTTGCGCTAATTCAGGACTAAATAGATCGCTTTCAAAATTTTAATTGCTATTTTTGGCAGCAAAAACAACCAAAAACTGTTATAGGAGGTATATAAACTTAAAAATTAAAAACTCCATAACAAAGCTTCCAGCGATTTTTAGTGATATGATCAATATTAACAAAAATAACAACTATTACTAAACTGTTGAATTTAACAAAAATGATAAAAATGAATAAATGACAAAATTGCAAAAAATCTTATAAATTGAATTGATAAAATTGGAAAAATTTAAAAATTGACAGAATTTTGTCTATTTCTTCAATTTCGCCAGTTAGATCATTAATGTCTTATTTGTGATTTTTTTCAATTATGTAATTTTTTTAAATTAATAAACAAATTCCTAGTTTGAAATTTTGTAAAATCGGCAAATTTCGTCATTTCTGTACATATTATTGATTTTTAATATTTTGTCAATTTTGTTATTTTTAATCTTTTCAATCATTTTTATCATTTTAGTCATTTTAGTCATTTTTGTCATTTTTGTCTTTTTTGTCATTTTTGTCATTTTTGTCATTTTTGTCATTTTTGTCATTTTTGTCATTTTTGTCATTTTTGTCATTTTTGTCATTTTTGTCATTTTTGTCATTTTTGTCATTTTTGTCATTTTTGTCATTTTTGTCATTTTTGTCATTTTTGTCATTTTTGTCATTTTTGTCATTTTTGTCATTTTTGTCATTTTTGTCATTTTTGTCATTTTTGTCATTTTTGTCATTTTTGTCATTTTTGTCATTTTTGTCATTTTTGTCATTTTTGTCATTTTTGTCATTTTTGTCATTTTTGTCCATTTTTGTCTTTTTTGTAATTTTTGTAATTTTTGTCATTTTTGTCATTTTTGTCATTTTTGTCTTTTTTGTCATTTTTGTCATTGTTGTCATTTTTGTCATTTTTGTCATTTTTGTCATTTTTGTCATTTTTGTCATTTTTGTCATTTTTGTCATTTTTGTCATTTTTGTCATTTTTGTCATTTTTGTCATTTTTGTCATTTTTGTCATTTTTGTCATTTATGTCATTTTTGTCATTTTTGTCATTTTTGTCATTTTTGTCATTTTTGTCATTTTTGTCATTTTTGTCATTTTTGTCATTTTTGTCATTTTTGTCATTTTTGTCATTTTTGTCATTTTTGTCATTTTTGTCATTTTTGTCATTTTTGTCATTTTTGTCATTTTTGTCATTTTTGTCATTTTTGTCATTTTTGTCATTTTTGTCATTTTTGTCATTTTTGTCATTTTTGTCATTTTTGTCATTTTTGTCATTTTTGTCATTTTTGTCATTTTTGTCATTTTTGTCATTTTTGTCATTTTTGTCATTTTTGTCATTTTTGTCATTTTTGTCATTTTTGTCATTTTTGTCATTTTTGTCATTTTTGTCATTTTTGTCATTTTTGTCATTTTTGTCATTTTTGTCATTTTTGTCATTTTTGTCATTTTTGTCATTTTTGTCATTTTTGTCATTTTTGTCATTTTTGTCATTTTTGTCATTTTTGTCATTTTTGTCATTTTTGTCATTTTTGTCATTTTTGTCATTTTTGTCATTTTTGTCATTTTTGTCATTTTTGTCATTTTTGTCATTTTTGTCATTTTTGTCATTTTTGTCATTTTTGTCATTTTTGTCATTTTTGTCATTTTTGTCATTTTTGTCATTTTTGTCATTTTTGTCATTTTTGTCATTTTTGTCATTTTTGTCATTTTTGTCATTTTTGTCATTTTTGTCATTTTTGTCATTTTTGTCATTTTTGTCATTTTTGTCATTTTTGTCATTTTTGTCATTTTTGTCATTTTTGTCATTTTTGTCATTTTTGTCATTTTTGTCATTTTTGTCATTTTTGTCATTTTTGTCATTTTTGTCATTTTTGTCATTTTTGTCATTTTTGTCATTTTTGTCATTTTTGTCATTTTTGTCATTTTTGTCATTTTTGTCATTTTTGTCATTTTTGTCATTTTTGTCATTTTTGTCATTTTTGTCATTTTTGTCATTTTTGTCATTTTTGTCATTTTTGTCATTTTTGTCATTTTTGTCATTTTTGTCATTTTTGTCATTTTTGTCATTTTTGTCATTTTTGTCATTTTTGTCATTTTTGTCATTTTTGTCATTTTTGTCATTTTTGTCATTTTTGTCATTTTTGTCATTTTTGTCATTTTTGTCATTTTTGTCATTTTTGTCATTTTTGTCATTTTTGTCATTTTTGTCATTTTTGTCATTTTTGTCATTTTTGTCATTTTTGTCATTTTTGTCATTTTTGTCATTTTTGTCATTTTTGTCATTTTTGTCATTTTTGTCATTTTTGTCATTTTTGTCATTTTTGTCATTTTTGTCATTTTTGTCATTTTTGTCATTTTTGTCATTTTTGTCATTTTTGTCATTTTTGTCATTTTTGTCATTTTTGTCATTTTTGTCATTTTTGTCATTTTTGTCATTTTTGTCATTTTTGTCATTTTTGTCATTTTTGTCATTTTTGTCATTTTTGTCATTTTTGTCATTTTTGTCATTTTTGTCATTTTTGTCATTTTTGTCATTTTTGTCATTTTTGTCATTTTTGTCATTTTTGTCATTTTTGTCATTTTTGTCATTTTTGTCATTTTTGTCATTTTTGTCATTTTTGTCATTTTTGTCATTTTTGTCATTTTTGTCATTTTTGTCATTTTTGTCATTTTTGTCATTTTTGTCATTTTTGTCATTTTTGTCATTTTTGTCATTTTTGTCATTTTTGTCATTTTTGTCATTTTTGTCATTTTTGTCATTTTTGTCATTTTTGTCATTTTTGTCATTTTTGTCATTTTTGTCATTTTTGTCATTTTTGTCATTTTTGTCATTTTTGTCATTTTTGTCATTTTTGTCATTTTTGTCATTTTTGTCATTTTTGTCATTTTTGTCATTTTTGTCATTTTTGTCATTTTTGTCATTTTTGTCATTTTTGTCATTTTTGTCATTTTTGTCATTTTTGTCATTTTTGTCATTTTTGTCATTTTTGTCATTTTTGTCATTTTTGTCATTTTTGTCATTTTTGTCATTTTTGTCATTTTTGTCATTTTTGTCATTTTTGTCATTTTTGTCATTTTTGTCATTTTTGTCATTTTTGTCATTTTTGTCATTTTTGTCATTTTTGTCATTTTTGTCATTTTTGTCATTTTTGTCATTTTTGTCATTTTTGTCATTTTTGTCATTTTTGTCATTTTTGTCATTTTTGTCATTTTTGTCATTTTTGTCATTTTTGTCATTTTTGTCATTTTTGTCATTTTTGTCATTTTTGTCATTTTTTGTCATTTTTGTCATTTTTGTCATTTTTGTCATTTTTGTCATTTTTGTCATTTTTGTCATTTTTGTCTTTTTGTCATTTTTGTTATTTTATATAAAAAATTCCAATAATATGTATGAATATCTTTTTTTTGAAAACAAAGATTATTGAAAGAATATTTTATAAAAATTTCTATTTTTCAAAAGTTTCAAAAGTTATTTTTAATCATTTATGGTTTCTTCGACCGTTTTATAATTATTTTTATTTTCATTTTGCTTAAAAATCTATTGAAAAATACGTTGTGAAATTTACAAAGAATTCAACCATTTTTTGTTTCTTTTCTGATAATAAACATAAGCATTTGTTGTTTATCTTTGCCTCATGCATAAGTCAGGCTTAATCAAAGTTTGATAAGCGGTTTGACATTGGCGTAGTATCTCGAGTTTAAAACATTATACTCATTGTTATGCAGACAATCCTCTGCAGCCATATTGTTTTATTCACTTTAAATAGTATTATCATTGAATATTTTATCTAAATTTGCTCACATCTACTCAGTCTGTTAAGCCTAAAGCGGCTAAGACGAATTTAGTTAAAAATACTACTCGTATTTTCAGAGCAGAATGCAGTACATATTTGGTAAAAAAAAATAACAAATGACTAGAAAACATTTGTTACGACTACACTTCTTAACGGCCATTTCTAATCACAAGACCTCAATCGGCATAAATTTTCCTAATTAACCAACCACATTTTTTCCCCATTGCAGTTCCACGAGGACACAATCCCCCGGAATTTATTTGACAGGTAGAATGCTAGCTGGGTCCATTTATCATTACAATTGTTCCGAAAAGCGACTTCCGGCGAGGCAATCAACCAAGTAACGAACCCAAGCTAAGGCAGCAGATCCAGCAGTCCACCTTCACGTGATGTACGGCTTTTTCTTTCAACTTTTCCTTATTTCAATTTTCTTTGCGCCAGAAAGCCAAGAAGACAACAACCTATGTCGGACAAAGTGGGAAAAAAATGTAGCAAAGCCAAGGAATAATACCGCTCCTCGTTTGTGAAAAATGGTTCTCGTGAGACGGTTCTCGGCTTTCCTTCGGTTTTCTTTGTCGATTCGAAGCTGGAAAATCGATTCCAAAAACCTGATGCTAAACCGACCCGAATGGAACACACATTCCGGCAGCTACCAGTTGCTGCCGACTGTCTGCTGTAGCCGGCAAAAGCGGGTGGTGGGTGGTTTGTTTTTCTTTCGACTTTTGGGGCCGGAAAATTCGGAGAGAAAGTGGCTCTCCGAAAGAAGCGTGAGCTACGATAACGGATTGAGTTACTTTAAGTCGGAGATGATTTTTGGGAAATTCAAAAGAGCTCTGAGTCTCCTCTCAGTCGAGGTTTATGTCTTCGGTGTGAGCTTCAACAATTTTCAATAAGATGGCGCAATGATAGAGATCTTCAAGTAAAAAGTGATTTTTAAGATAAAATTTTTTAATTCTTTGAAAAATTAATCTTTTACATTTGAATAATTTTAATTTATTTTAAATTTTATTTTGAATTTTAAGTCAATTTTGTCAATTTTGTCCGTCAATTTTGTCAATTTTGTCAATTTTGTCAATTTTGTCAATTTTGTCAATTTTGTCAATTTTATCAATTTTGTCAATTTTCTCGAAAAATTTTCTTAAAAAATTCTCGAAAACAAACAAAATGGAATCGATTTTGCCCAAATTTATCGTATGCATTTTCATGATTAATGCCTCAGTTTATTTGCAGAACCACAAACATAAATCAGGCAGTCGCTATATTTAGCGACCTCCGCACCTGCTAATCGCGCTACACATTATCAAACCTTCGATGCAGTATATTTACTTTGGTGGGTAAAAATAACCTATAAATCTATGACGTCACCCACGCAAATGGAAACGTGTTTTATCAGTTCAACAAAAAGAAGAGAAAAAAAGTTGTATATCTGCGATAATGTTTGATTGCGATTAGGTTAGTCGGGAAGGGAGGACGAAGGAAACGGAAACGAGGAGGGAGAATCTTGATCAAGAAATATTGAGCCATAAAACATATCGGAAACGTAGGCAAACAACAGAACAGAATCAGACAAGAAAAAATATGTTCGATATTATCAAGTGGGAAGCTTCTGATATGGAGCTATCAATGCTTGTCGTTTCATTTTCCTATCTATTTTTTAGAAAAAATCTTATTGAACCGGTACCAAACGAATATTTATGTTTGGGAGCCAAACTGAGGGCCATTTTCTTAGAAGCTCCCATTGGAGAGATTTCCGAAAATTGCAATTAGTCAAAGCTCGTAAAATATTGTATTTGGACAGTTATGTTTGGAAGAGAATCGTTAAATCTGATCGAATTTCCTCCTGGAAGCTTTCAATTGGTATGACGATGCTCGTTTTATGGTCTTTCCTTTTATGAGTTTTTAATGGGAATTGATGTTTTACACTGATTTTTCAAATATTTTTTTGAATAACTCAATTTTCCATCTGGAAACACATCGTTCAAAGAAAAATTTCAATGCTGGTAAAAATTTGGGATTTGAAGCCAATGTTGGCCAAAATTCCTGACAAAAAAACAATTTGTCTGTTTTGCTCGAAAAAACTGTGTCGTGTGCTGTGTGGTAATTTATTGAGTCTCTTTGAAGATTGATTATAAAAAAAATATCTGTTTTTTAATTAGTGGGGTAAATGTACCCGACTTTGGCACCTAAGGCATGGTTGAAGTTTTTTTTCAACATTCCAACCATCCTGTTAAGTCCACCATAGTTCATCTTTTGAAAAATTTACTTGCTAACTTGCTTAGAGCTCAACAAAAATATGTATTCTCTGTGGAACTTTCATAAATATGAGAAAATGTCAGTAAAGTTCTCACTGCTCTAAGTTTTGGCCGCCGTACCAATTTTTTGCCATTTCGATGATACAATTCTTGGTCAACAACAAAGAGACATTTATCCTTGCTTACAATGCTAAGTTGATAATAAAAGGGTTTTCAGATCAAAAAGTAGTTAACAGGAATTTGCCGTATTTTCTTTTAAAAATTCATATAAAAAATCTGAACACCCTGAATTTTGTTGGTGTCTGTGTTGGATTTTGACATTAGATCTTTCGTTTTTAAAATGGCGTCCAAGAAAGAGTAGCTACGAATAAAAAATTATTACATGCGTCGTCAGAATCCAAACTCTTTGCACGCAGAAATAGCAAAATCCTCAAGTGTAGCTGAATCAACCGTCACCAAAGTAATTAAAGGGTTCTGGGAATGTGTGTCGACAACTAAAAAGCCAGGATCTGGGGGACATCGAAAACCATGAGCCGTAGTGACGAACAGCGCAACTCCAACCTCTCAGTTTGAGATGCCGCAAAAAAGTGAGGAATATCGTCTGGAGCCGCGCATGAAGCTAAACAACGATCCGGATAATCGACTTATTCGAAGATAGTGACCCCAAACCGCATCAATAAGCAAAACCTTACGCGAAAACAAGATTTTAAAAATTGTAAACTATATTGTTGACAAAGTTGGATAGCGTGGTAATGGACGAAAAATCTAACGCCAATTCAGACTTTAGACAGCTTCCTAGACAATTGTATTATACAACAACTGGAAGAGGAAAGGTGGCAAAATACTTTTTTTTGTTAAACTTGTTCAAAAATATCGTGGATGGACGCACGGACGCACGGACACAAGAAAAATATTTATAATAATGACTGAATTTGATTTCATTTGTCGATTATATCCAAAAAAAATTCGGACAAGATCCGAACAAGTTTTTAAACAACGGTTACCTTTATTTCCCACCTTTCACGAAACCTAGCTACCATCCCCGAATCTTGAATCAAATACCTTCAAAATTGTATAGAGCTTTGTATGAAAAGGTGAAAATTTAAAATAAAATGGTCATAATTCTGGCAACACGGCCAAACCACACAAACATTAGTGCGTAAAATATTTCTAACTGAATAACAATTCTGGACAACATTTTGAAGCGTTCTGACGCATGTGAAAAAGCTACAGGGCACCTTAATAAAAACGCCTATTTAACTATACAAAACCCGTGGGGACCGGACATTCGACCGAAGGCCGACGAATTCTCGGCCGAACGAGACAATAGGCCGAAGGTTATTTGGCCGAATATTAGTTGGTCGAATAATTTTTGGCCGAATGGATGTTAGGACGAATGGATGTTAGGCCGAATGGTCATCAGACCGAATGGACGATAGGCCGAAGGTTCGTAAGGTCAAAAGTTCGTTAGGCCGAAAGGTCATAGGCTGAATGGTTGTGAAGCCGAATGGATGTTACAAGTTCGTTAGGCCAAATGGCCACTAGGCCGAATGGTTGTTAGGTTGAATGTTCGTTGGGCCGAATTTATGGTAGGCCTATAAGACATATTATCGCTTTTTGGCATGCAAGAAGGGGTAAGGTAGTTAGGCCAAATTGTCATCAAGCCGAATGGACGCAAGGTCGGATTCAACCATTCGGGTTTGCGATCATTGGACCTAACCGTCATTCGGCTTTGCGACCATTCGGCCTAACGACCATTCGGCCTGATGACCATTTGGCCAAATGCCATTCGCCCCAACAAGCTTTAATATGTCTTATAAGCCTAACGACCATTCGGCCTAACATCTTTTCGGCCTTGCGTCCATTCGGATTTGCGTTATTCCTCGAGATAACCCATTCGGCCTAACGTTCGTCGGCTTTCGGCCTCATGACTTTCCGCCGAATGACTCAGCCTCAAAACACTTATAATATGTGAGCGATGATGAACAGATGTACAAGCTCGAACAAAAAATTTCAGACACTTGTGTAAAATTTTAAATGCATTCTTTTAAAGAAGCCGTTTAAAATTGAAGAATTACAGTGCCATCTATTGCTTGATTTGTAACTTTTCAACGGCGCAATAGATGGCACAGTTTCGAGATAGCTGTTTTCAATTGTACAATTTTTCAAAAGGACGCAATGGTATATGCGCTCATAAGTAAATAAATAAATGAATTTAAACACTTCAAGTAGTTGAAAAATTCTATATAATTGTTTAACAGAGACAGTCGAAATAACGAAGGGATGTACGAGCTCGAAAAATAAAATTCCAGAAACCTGTGTAAAATTTTAAATGCCATCATTTAAACATCATTTGAACAAGCCAAATCAACTTTTGAAGTACCTCATCCTCAGAAGGGCGCAATCGTAAATGACCTCAAAAATATATCAACCTACATCGTAGTAGGATGGACGGACTACATTTATTAAATTTCGTTGTGTAGGCAAATTTAACTATTTAGTTCATTTTACCTTCATTCTTTTCACTAAACAAACGTACTAACAGCTTTGGACAAGCCAGAGGAACCAGATATTTTATCTAGTTGAGCTTACATTAACAATCCCATTCTAGGCTTCTCTAAGCGGACAACTGTTTCGATTCAGTGTTTCATGCTAATTTCGGCACATGTGTTAAAATCAAACGATTTTTGAAGCGACATTGCCATTTAGTTTTCTCTATAAAAGGATTAATGTAATTTGGACACACATCAAAAATACGTTTTTACGTTCTTTAATGTTGATAGAATCCTGCGACAAAAACTAAAATTTAAAAAACAATTAAAAAAATACCCGAAAATAATAAAAATTATGAAAATTTCATAAATAAAAAAAATACTTAAAATAAAATAAAATAAATAAACACTTAAAATGACAAAAATAACTAAAAAATGATGGAGAATGACAATAATATTAAATATGACCTAAAAAACTAACATTATAAACAGAACAAACAAAAAGGACTCAAAATAACCAAAAATTGACTGGAAATAATGTCAAAGATATAAAAAATAGTTTTTTTTTTTTGAGAAATATGTAAGTGGAAAAAGTTGAGAATAAAACCGTTTGATTTTGGCAACAATGAATGTTCGGACGTGTTGCCAAAATCGAACGGGGTTTGTATAAAGACTTGAATAAGCTTTAGGATTTTTCGACAGAAGGTACATAATCCGCCAAAACTAATGGTGCTCTTTATGTCCCTAATCACCAAGAGCATGAGATTTGACATTAAATTAAATAATCAAAACGTTAATGAAAGTGAAACGTTAGAATTATGTGTGCATCATGTAACAGTGTGTTTATTTTTGATAAAGATAATTCATCCTTCCTGAAAGCTTATTTGCTTATGCTCAAAAATTGTAATTTTTCAATCTCTTTGAAAAAAAAGTCACTTGATTAAGATTACTTTTTTGATTGATGATAGTTCTACGAACTTCTGAAGTGTATCGGCAAAAAAAATATTTTTGAAATTGCGTTTTTTTGTTTAACCCTTCAAAGCTGTTCGGGTCGATATGACCCGGAGCGCAGATTCAAAGCATTTTGATCATCAATACAACATACTGATGAGCTAAGAATTCTTAAAGACCAAGTATGTTCTTTGATGGTAATAATAAAATTAACGAGAAAAACTAAAATTTTATTTTAGAAAATCGGTTCATTGAAAAATAAGAAACAGTGAAACAAAGACAAAATTGTATGTTTTTGTTTTAAGTAAATTTTTTTTATGTCGGAAAATCCGGGATACAGGTCATAATATTCTTTGGTCAAACACATATTTATTCATCGTCGGATAGATGTATTTCGAACAATTCCCAAAATAAAAGTAGCACTTAAACACTGCAAAGCTGTCAGAAATTATAAGAATTTAAAAATAAAATTGTTTTTGGGCATTTTTTTTCACTCGGAACCAACTTAAGACAACCTGGAAGAAAAAATTCACTTTATTTAAAATTAAAAAAAAAAACTATAATAAACTACCTACATAATGAATCTTATGTCACCAAATCGGTCAATATTTGCGGCCACGAAAATAAACAACAAACTGCTAGTAAAATTTCCCCGAAACGGATATTTTGCGAACAGCTTTGGAGGGCTTAAAAAGGGGAGCTTTTCTTGACTTGGGTGCTTGTTATGCCCTAATCTCCTCTACATACATATCAAATCAACGAAAACGTAACGGTAAAATCAGCATACAGGTAACAATCTGACCATTTTTTTCAACTAGTTGGTCTCTTCAGTATTATTTGAAAATTTATAATGCTGCCGCTGCCGATATTGAATAAAGCTGTTTAAGGTAGATAATAAATGTACAAAATTTCATTAAACTGTTTTTTTTACAATGTTAGAGCGTTGGAATTAAAGCTCGAATTATGATTTAAAAGATTTGATAAAGAAATCATCGACAACGAACAACAATTTCACGCCATTTTTAATGTTTTTCTTCTAAAATATTTCTATTCGAATCTTGTTTCTCTAAAAAAACCTTTAAATTTGGCAATAACGGCAACGGACGCTTAGATAACAAAACACAACAAGGCCGGAACAAATTTCAAATTCTTCTTTTGTCACTCGGAGTAGGATCATCGCTAGGGAGGGATAATAAAAAATAATGCAAAAACTAATAAATTATAATGAATTGCATGAAAGCTATAATTGGACAAACTCACATCTTCCAAAATTTGTTTTTTGCTCTTGTAAACTTAAGGCTATTTGATAAATTTTCCGAAATTTCCATAAAATACTTCAAACTTTATTTATTTCCCCCTTCGGGTTTTTTTTTGGAAATTTCGGAGGAGAGGGCGGAGGGGGTGACAGAAGAAAAAAAAATGAGAAAAAAAATGATATCTGTTCCGGCCTAATACATAAATTGTAATATTGTAGTAAATATCACATCAGTTTTTAAATTCATCAAGGAAAAAAAAATGTAGATAAAATTCTTAGAATATATACATAGGAAAACAGTTGCAGATCGTGGAAAAAATAGAAATAAATTAAACAGCTGATAAACAATTTATTCTATTAACAATATGTAACCCAATGGAAACTACCCAATTTTTTAATTCTTTGTGGTAATTTTATCATATTAAAAATCGCGAAAAACACACAACGAGAAATTTCAGAAATTCGCTGAGCCGTATTTTAACATATTGTGGATAAAATGTGTAAATTACAATTCTTGAGATTTTGATTTCTTATAATTTTATTTCGAAATAAAATATAAAACCTCGGAGTAGTTGTGCTCAGTGCATAACGAAAAAATCGATTTTCCTCAGATTTGAACATATTGATTCTATAATTTAGATGCGGAGAGAGAGGAAAAATTTAAAAATAATAAAACTGCTGTCCCAAGCTTTTATCTATTTAGGATAGGGTGATTCTTTCCAAAATGCCTTCGTGGGGTTTAACGCCAACGACTATAGTTTGATAGACTTTGGAGATTTTTGAATTATAAAGTAAATTCTACTTACACAAATATGTTCAGAAAGTCTATATCTTATAATTGCAATAAAAATAATTGCTAGATATTCAGGGAATCGTGAATAACAATCAAATTAAATTTAATGGTGGTTATTCATCACTTAAGTTGTAAAAAAAATAGCAAATGAAATAGGCTTTCACGCCAAGATTATTACACAAAACATCCTCACCATTGCACACAATTTATTCTTATTATCAGTTGATGAGAAACTGCTGTAAATTGTAATTTCATGATAAACTGAACATTTATTATGCTTGAAATATCCGATCAAAAGGCCTCCAGAGAATTTTGGACAAATCGTCCTCCTCTGGTGCTCGATAAGTTGTAAAGAAAACATCGTGTTTACTCTTGATTTTGGAGTGCAGTTTTCCATGAAAACAGATCGATAATGATAGATCTTCTTCTTTGCTTAGTCCTAAATTATCATTCAAATACTAAATAATAATAACTTTCTATCTGGATTGAGTGAAACCACTTTTTATCATTTTTGACAATTTTTAACCATTTTTAACACTTTTTAACAATTTTTAACAATTTTTAACAACTTTTAACAATTTTTAACAATTTTTGACAATTTTTAACAATTTTTAACAAGTTTTAACAAGTTTTAACAATTTTAACAATCTTTGTCATTTTTCTCATTTTTGTTATTTTTGTCATTTTTGTCATGTTTGTCATTTTTGTCATTTTTGTCATTTTTGTCGTTTTTGTCATTTTTGTCATTTTTGTCATTTTTGTCATTTTTGTCATTTTTGTCATTTTTGTCATTTTTGTCATTTTTGTCATTTTTGTCATTTTTGTAATTTTTGTCATTTTTGTCATTTTTGTCATTTTTGTCATTTTTGTCATTTTTGTCATTTTTGTCATTTATGTCATTTTTTTAATTTTTGTCATTTTTGTCATTTTTGTCATTTTTGTCATTTTTGTCATTTTTGTCATTTTTGTCATTTTTGTCATTTTTGTCATTTTTGTCATTTTTGTCATTTTTGTCATTTTTGTCATTTTTGTCATTTTTGTCATTTTTGTCATTTTTGTCATTTTTGTCATTTTTGTCATTTTTGTCATTTTTGTCATTTTTGTCATTTTTGTCATTTTTGTCATTTTTGTCATTTTTGTCATTTATGATATTTCTTCTTTTAATAAGAATTTCTCATTTGAAAATAATAGTCCAAATTTTTGAATTAGACATAAACATCTGCTCAAAATATTATTAAACAAAAAAATTTTTACTACATTTCTGAACAACCTAATCAACGTTTCTAAGTGTAGGAAGACGGGCCTTTCTCATCAAATTTTGAAACTATATAAAGTTTCTCTTGCTGACACTGTAACTATAGTCAATAAAAATTCAGAAACCCACTTATACATATAAGTTCTGGCTTCCTTTAAATGTGATGTGAAAATGGCTTTGAATATCTATAAAAGTAGAAGAAAACCTTTCGTAGCATCATAATCACTCAACATAAACCTGGGGAAATTGAGTTTAAATATAAGCTGCACTGAGAGCTGCACTTAACTGCACTTATCTATCACCAGGTGTTGCAAAGCTGAGAGAATAATTATTTTAATGATGAAAGTAAAAGTTCTCGACTGGAGTTGACTGCTCTAGTGTTAGGATGGATATCTGGATAAAGTTTCAAATATAAAGCAAAACTGATTTTAATGGGTCCTGAGTTTCAAGCAACTCACAAGGTAAATCCCACGTGCTACCCAATGATTCCATTACCAGTAATCATTGCGAGTAAGTACAATACCTGATTTTTGTCTCCACATTTCATAACCTTCCATGTAGGTTGGTAAAGTATAATGATATGATTAATACACGTTTTCATTTCAACTTTTTTTTTGTCCTGTTGAAAACATGCATGTTTCTGTCCCGCGAGTTTTCACAATTCCCGCCCACAACTTTCACTGTGGAATTTCGTCCTCTCGAGTGAATGCATGTACATATATAACTATGAACGTCTGCATTATTTTTTTTTAAACGCGGTTGAAGCAGTTTGGCTGAGCACCGATAACGGTGAAGAATTTCTCCATTTCACCGAGTTCTGAAAGGGGGATGCAGCAAGTAAGCGGCGTGGCTCACAACATGTCACGTTTATTCACGCTCTGGATAAACGCCCGGTAATGAAATTTAATATGACCCATATTTTTGTCACCGACTCTCGTCTTCGTTCCAACTATTATGATATAGTGCCATTCGTTGAAAGTGCTCGATCAAGCTACTAAAAGTGCTTCTAGTGGGTGCAAAATGGCATCACACTGCACTGTTATGTGCAGCCCCAACAAATCTAGCTTAATATTCATGAGTGCAAATTGAAAACATAAATTTATGAGTAACAGAAGAGAGAAAACTCATGATTAATAATGGCGACCAATGCAGGAAGGAAAATTAATGCCTGTTTTCCATTCTACTTTCTTATAGGTGTAAATCAACAATTGATTCTACTGAATCAGAATCTTAATTTAATTCAAAATTATGGCAACAGACTAACGGAAAAGAGTAACTCAAATGTGAAAAATATTTTGTGTTCTTCAATCCGCCAAATTTGGGGAACTTCATTAAAATTTAGCAACATAAACAAAATTTGAATGAGTATTTCCGGTTCCAAGTCTGTGGCTGAATATGAGCTGCTGAATATTGTACAAAAGCCACATCACTCGAGAGAAGGAATGTGTAGATTATTTGTTTTCTCTTTCCTGGGACGATATCCTCCACAACTGGTTGGATGTGAATAAAATCTGCAGTTTCGTGGAATCGTCGGGCGCAATTTTCGTTCATAGCAGCGAATTTTACGAAACCTAAATATACATATCTGAGCTGAATGAGTTGAGTCTACGAAATCCGGAAAATTTTCAAATAAGAAATACCGCTAGGTCAACAAAAGGAATCCACAAATGAAAATTAAACAAATCCAAACATTACTGAATAAGCTTGGATATGAAATGTAAAATTCTCGTTAAAGGAAGAAATATCAAAAAATGACAAAAATGAAAAAAAATGACAAAAATGACAAAAACGACAAAAATGATAGAAATGACAAAAATGACAAAAATGACAAAAATGACAGAAATGACAAAAATTACAAAAATGACAAAAATGACAAAAATGACAAAAATGACAAAAATGACAAAAATGACAAAAATGACAAAAATGACAAAAATGACAAAAATGACAAAAATGACAAAAATGACAAAAATGACAAAAATGACAAAAATGACAAAAATGACAAAAATGACAAAAATGACAAAAATGACAAAAATGACAAAAATGACAAAAATGACAAAAATGACAAAAATGACAAAAATGACAAAAATGACAAAAATGACAAAAATGACAAAAATGACAAAAATGACAAAAATGACAAAAATGACAAAAATGACAAAAATGACAAAAATGACAAAAATGACAAAAATGACAAAAATGACAAAAATGACAAAAATGACAAAAATGACAAAAATGACAAAAATGACAAAAATGACAAAAATGACAAAAATGACAAAAATGACAAAAATGACAAAAATGACAAAAATGACAAAAATGACAAAAATGACAAAAATGACAAAAATGACAAAAATGACAAAAATGACAAAAATGACAAAAATGACAAAAATGACAAAAATGACAAAAATGACAAAAATGACAAAAATGACAAAAATGACAAAAATGACAAAAATGACAAAAATGACAAAAATGACAAAAATGACAAAAATGACAAAAATGACAAAAATGACAAAAATGACAAAAATGACAAAAATGACAAAAATGACAAAAATGACAAAAATGACAAAAATGACAAAAATGACAAAAATGACAAAAATGACAAAAATGACAAAATGACAAAAAATGACAAAAATGACAAAAAATGACAAAAAATGACAAAAATGACAAAAATGACAAAAATGACAAAAATGACAAAAATGACAAAAATGACAAAAATGACAAAAATGATAAAAATGACAAAAATGACAAAAATGACAAAAAATGACAAAAATGACAAAAATGACAAAAATGACAAAAATGACAAAAAATGTAAAAAAATGACAAAAAATGACAAAAAATGACAAAAATGACAAAAATGACAAAAATGACAAAAATGACAAAAATGATAGAAATGACAAAAATGACAAAAATGACAGAAATGACAAAAATGACAAAAATGACAAAAATGACAAAAATGACAAAAATGACAAAAATGACAAAAATGACAAAAATGACAAAAAATGACAAAAAATGACAAAAAATGACAAAAATGACAACAATGACAAAAATGACAAAAATGACAAAAATGACAAAAATGACAAAAATGACAAAAATGACAAAAAATGACAAAAATGACAAAAATTACAAAAATGACAAAAAATGACAAAAATGACAAAAATGACAAAAATGACAAAAATGACAAAAATGACAAAAATGACAAAAATGACAAAAATGACAAAAATGACAAAAATGACAAAAATGACAAAAATGATAAAAATGACAAAAATGACAAAAATGACAAAAATGACAAAAATGACAAAAATGACAAAAATGACAAAAATGACAAAAATGACAAAAATGACAAAAATGACAAAAATGACAAAAATGACAAAAATGACAAAAATGACAAAAATGACAAAAATGACAAAAATGACAAAAATGACAAAAATGACAAAAATGACAAAAATGACAAAAATGACAAAAAAGACAAAAAATGACAAAAAATGAACAAAAATGACAACAATGACAAAAATGACAAAAATGACAAAAATGACAAAAATGACAAAAATGACAAAAATGACAAAAATGACAAAAAATGACAAAAATGACAAAAAATGACAAAAAATGACAAAAATGACAAAAATGACAAAAATGACAAAAATGACAAAAATGACAAAAATGACAAAAATGACAAAAATGACAAAAATGACAAAAATGACAAAAATGATAAAAATGACAAAAATGACAAAAATGACAAAAATGACAAAAATGACAAAAATGACAAAAATGACAAAAATGACAAAAATGACAAAAATGACAAAAATGACAAAAATGACAAAAATCACAAAAATGACAAAAATGACAAAAATGACAAAAATGACAAAAATGACAAAAATGACAAAAATGACAAAAATGACAAAAATGACAAAAATGACAAAAAAGACAAAAATGACAAAAATGACAAAAATGACAAAAATTACAAAAACTACAAAAATGACAAAAATTACAAAAATGACAAAAATGACAAAAATGACAAAAATGACAAAAATGACAAAAATGACAAAAATGACAAAAATGACAAAAATGACAAAAATGACAAAAATGACAAAAATGACAAAAATGACAAAAATGACAAAAATGACAAAAATGACAAAAATGACAAAAATGACAAAAATGATAAAAATGACAAAAATGACAAAAATGACAAAAATGGCAAAAATGACAAAAATGATAAACATGATAAAAATGATAAAAATGATAAAAATGACAAAAATGACAAAAATGACAAAAATGTCAAAAATTACAAAAATTACAAAAATTACAAAAATTACAAAAAATAGCAAAAATTACAAAAATAACAAAAATTACAAAAATTACAAAAATTACAAAAATGACAAAAATTACAAAAATTACAAAAATTACAAAAATTACAAAAATTACAAAAAAAAAAAAAAATAACAAAAATTACGAAAATTACAAAAATTACAAAAATTACAAAAATTACAAAAATCACAAAAATTACAAAAATTACAAAAATTACAAAAATGACAAAAATTACAAAAATTACAAAAATTACAAAAATTACAAAAATTACAAAAATGACAAAAATGACAAAAATTACAAAAATTACAAAAATTACAAAAATTACAAAAATTACAAAAATTACGAAAATTACAAAAATTACAAAAATTACAAAAATTACAAAAATTACAAAAATTACAAAATTTACAAAAATTACAAAAATTACAAAAATTACAAAAATTACAAAAATGACAAAAAATACAAATATTACAAAAATTACAAAAATTACAAAAATTACAAAAATTACAAAAATTACAAAAATTACAAAAATTACAAAAATTACAAAAATTACAAAAATTACAAAAATGACAAAAATTACAAAAAATTACAAAAATTACAAAAATTACAAAAATTACAAAAATTACAAAAATTACAAAAATTACAAAAATTACAAAAATTACAAAAATTACAAAAATTACAAAAATTACAAAAATTACAAAAATTACAAAAATTACAAAAATTACAAAAATTACAAAAATTACAAAAATTACAAAAATTACAAAAATTACAAAAATTACAAAAATTACAAAAATTACAAAAATTACAAAAATTACAAAAATTACAAAAATTACAAAAATTACAAAAATTACAAAAATTACAAAAACTACAAAAATTACAAAAATTACAAAAAACACAAAAATTATAAAAATTACAAAAATTACAAAAATTACAGAAACTACAAACATTACAAAAAATACAAAAATTACAATAATTACAAAAATGACAAAAATGACAAGAATGTCCAAAATAACAAAAAAGGCAAAAAAAATTCTGAATGACAGTAAAATGTATCAATAATGAAGCATACATTGGCTGAATTTGCACAAACACTTTTCAAAAGGGACACAACTGTGACACAATATTTTAAAAAAGAAAATCAAAAGTTTCAAGAATGGAACAAAAATGACACCAACACAACACAGAATAAGTTCCAAACAAACCAAAAACAACACAAAATAACTTAAAAAATAAACAAAATATTCTCAAAAGTTCCAAAAAATGACAAAAAATTGTACAAAATGTCACAAAAATTATATAACAATGACAAAAATAAATCACAAAAATTTCACACCCATGACACTAAAATCACCCAAAAATGGCAAAGAAATGAATTTAAAATGACACAGCAATAACATTCAAATAACATTAAAAGTTAATCAAAACTGAAAAAACTGTTTATAATATGGTACACAGAAGTGGTACCAAAATGACCCAAAAATGGCAAATAAATGGTAAAAATTTGTTCCAAAAGTGACACAAAAATGATCGAAAATTGCTACAAGAAATACAAAAATGGCACATAAATGTCAATAAAATGACTAAGAAATTGTACCAAAATGGCACAAAACTGAAAGAAAACTTACACAATAATAACACAAAAATAACACAATTCAAAAAAAATACTTGAACAAAATGGTTCCAACACTACACCTGACTAGGGCTTGTGATATAGCTCAGTTGGCAAGTCTGTTGTCTCCTGAGCCGATGTCCGCGAGTTCGAGCCCAAGAGCAAACATCGAACACAGTTGTACCGGATAAGTTTTTCAATAACGATCCGCCAACTGCACCGTTGATAAAGTCGCGAATGCCATAAACATGGTAAAACGACTATAATCGAAACAAAAAAAAACTACACCTGACACAAAAATGACTGAAAAATTGCACAAATATAGCACAAAAATAAAACAGAAATGGTTCAAAAATGATACAAAAATGTCAAAAACTTGAAAAAATTGATACAGAAATGGTACCAAAATGATGCCAAAAATGACACAAAAATCACCAAAAAAAACTGACACAATAATAAATGTATTCAAAAAAATACAACACTTTGTTTTGTGAAAAATTTTTGAATGCATGGATGGAAATTGGTGAAATTTTAACTAATTTGGTAACGCAATGCTTACATGTGCCAATTTTTGTGATTTTTTGTCAAGTGGATTTTGAGATAGCGTCGAGTGAGTCGAATGAAGAAAATTTTCGACTTTAATTTTTGGGCAGCACGTTCTATAATACTTACTATGTACCACCCTTTTTTCAAATCAAGACTATTTTTGATTGCGTTTTCTGTTTCCTGAAGCTTGACCTTCAGAATAACTTAAAAACTATTTAGCCATTTGTCGTTCTTCAGAACAATTAAAACATATTTGATTTTTTATCACTCCACCACCGTTTTTGCCTAAAGGCACGATTCCAGATCCATCTCAAACAGAGTTTAAACTTTGTGGGAGCTGTTGAAGTGCTTTTTAGAGAAAACTGTCGCATTTGAAGGCGGTTTTTTTTGGATTTTAACCATTGATCGTGTCAATCGATATGAAAAACTAAGTAACTTACATTTTCCACAGATCGTTGGCATCCTCAAGTACATCAAATTTTCTTTTTTCTTCTACTTTATCTCCGGAAAACACAGGCGAGACTTGTAAACGAAAAGTTTCTGACTGGAGTCCTGCCAGGTGACCACTAAGAGTTCCTTTTTCTGACAAAATGGACGAATTGACAAATCCATAATATTTTTTTTCAAAATATATCCTCACAACCAGTCCAAATATTTTGCGCACGATTTGACCAACTGATTTTGTTTATTTTACCGGTGGGCGGCTTTTTTGCCTTGTAGAAATGAAGCTCTATTTATAAGTCAGCTAGACGAACCAGTCAAAAAAAATGACTTTTTTTATCATTTCCTCTATTCATATTTTCAGATTGAGTTTGAAATTTTTTTTCACAACTCTCTCACTCCATGGAATCAATTATCTTCACTTTTATTCAAATTTTAGCTCACTTCTGGTTCTTTTAAGACTTCTCAAACGATCATCAAACGTCATGTAAATTTTGGTCGAATAGTTGATTTTCAGCTATTTTTGGTTTTCTGACTGGAACTTTTCTGGATTTTTCTCGATTTTACCCAAAAAAAATTATCAATGAACTTCAATATTGGACGCTATCTCAAAAACCACTTGACAAATTGTCACCAAATTTTGTACACGTACACATTACTTTACTAGGAAGCGTCACTAAATTTTCACCAATTCCCATCAATGTATCAAAAGTTTTTCACTAAACAAAATATTGCATTATTTTCAATAACAAAAATTACAAAAATTAAATGAGTTACAAAAAATAAAAAAGTAACAAAAATTAAAAAAATTAAGAAAATAAAAAAAATTACAAAAATATCAAAAATGACAAAAATTACAATAATTACAAAAATTTCAAAAATTACAAAAATTACAAAAATTAAAAAAATTACAAAATGACAAAAATTTACAAACATTGCCAAAAATATACGAAAGTAACATGAAAGTATCTCAAAAATGCACAAAAATGACACAAAAACTGCTAAAAAAGACACAATAGTGACACAAAAGTTACAAAAAACTTTCAAAAAGATTGGAAAAAAAGAATCCGATATGACACAGAAATGATGCCAAAATGTCACAAAACTGAAACAAAATTCACAAAAATGGCACACAGAAATGGCAAATACAAGTCATAAATATGTGTCATTAGTGTCAAAAATGATCGAATATTACCACCACAAAAAATACAAAAATGGCACCAAAATGACAAAAAAAAACCAATACAGTTATCACACATTAGTTACACAAAAATTTCATTGAAATCAGACAAATATAACAAAATCAAAAACCAAGCATAACTAAAATGAAACTGAAACAGAAATGATAAATGGTTCTAAAACTACCTCTTAAATTAAACCATATATGCCACAGAAATGACACAAAAATTACTCAAATATGACTTGAAAATTGCACAAAAAAGATACAAAAATTGCACAGAAATTGTACAAAAATGTCAAAATCAAACCAACTTGATACAAAAATTGTACCAAAATGACACCTTTAATGTCACAAAAATCAGCAAAAAAAGTTACACAAAATTACACGAAAATGATACACATAAAAAACATAAACAAAATACAAAAAATGGCATAAAAATTACACAAAAAGGGCAACAAAAATGCTCCAAAAATTGAAATCAGAATAATACAAAATTGCGTTAGTCATCGTGATAAATTGTTTTTTTTTTGCCGCAAAGAATCAATAAGAAAACAATAACACAAAAATCAGACCCGAATGACCCGGGTGGTTAAAAGGTCTCTAATAAATTATAATAATAATAATAATAACACAAAAATGATATCAAAGTAACACGGTAACTATAGAAAAATGATACAAAAAATTACATCAAAATGACACTATAAATGGCATCAATAATCGAATCAAAAATGCTATCAAGACACCAAAATTCCACAAAAAAGACACCAAAAAAGATACTAAATTATTTCCATATCTCTTTCGTTGGTTTTATTGGTCAAAAAAATGAACTCTGTTTCCGATTGAAGATGAAAGTTTTCGTTTTTTACAACTCTTTTCCAATTTGCTTGAGGTGCTCTTTAATGTTTGTGCTATTTCCTGAAGCTTTACGAACATAAGTCGCCATCCTAACACACTACCTTCTTCTTGAAGCCCAACCATGACAGCTATAAACATGGGAAAAGCCGGCTGGAAAGGCAAAAATCTATCAAGCGAGAATCACCGATCCGAACGGCGAAAAGGTTTTCCCACTTGCATATCCACACGACACAATAGAACGTAGAAGACTATAAAGAGAGAAAAAAAATCATCAACAACATTCCTAACAACTACTGAACAAAAGCACCAACAATAATAGAAAATAAAACAAAAACAACAACAACAAGGAACTGCAAATGGTTTTCGACTCCAGGCGTATGGATAAATTTCCAGAAAACGACAACCAGCTGACAGAGAAGGACAAATGACTGTCACACTTCAGCCGGATTTTTCCTCGTTTTTCAGTTTCCAAGTTTGCTTTGCCGTTCCTCAATGGTGTGATTTTTCTGCTCACTTTTGTTGTTGTCGGTCTGTTGCTTTTTTCTTTCTTGATAATGTCATTGGATGCGCTCTTCTGGAACTGGAAATTTAAATGCTGCAAGATGTCAACTGACAGTCACACACTTTAAGTGCGGTTGCATTTATTTGATTGAGATGACACTGGACGTAAAACAGATTTCCGTAGAAAAATTTATTTTCAACAGAACATTTTGTGATAATGTTAACTGAAGCTAAACATTATCGCATTTTTCCTCACACCATCCTCTAATCGTTAGCAATAACCATTTTTCTGAATTTGATCTTGTTTTTCCCCGTAGTTCAACCCCTCATATCATGCATAAAATATCAAGTGAAAAAAGCAACAACCAACAGTTTGTTTTCCCGGTTGCCTTCAGCACAAGAAAAAAACATCAATTCCTTCAACAGAGAGTAACGGAAAAAGGTTTTCCGAAAACGTACCTGATGGGAAATGAAAATCGGGTCTGTCACTCTCAATATTGATATTGCTTTGAAAATTCAGCGCCCAATCGTCGTTAGATTTTAGTTGGCGACACCTTTTGTGAGGTGGTAAAAATGAACGGGTAGAGGTAAACAACAAAGCTGAGAAATGTGGTAGTTTAAAATGAAAGTGCTGTTGTCGAGAAAACACGTTCGGTTGCAGAAGCTCTGCTGGGAGTTTTTCACAGCTTTGAAGTAATTCTGAAGGGTTTTGTAAAGAGTAACAACAACATGGATAAAATAGAGCGTGAAAGTCAACAAGTATGAACAAATAATGGAAGGACTGTAAAAAAATGAAAAATGTATGAATTGAAAAAAAAAATTAAGCTTATTTAGAAAATAAATGAAAGCAGAGTTACAAAACAAAGAAAATTGGCTCATTCTCACCCTTTAGAGAGGGAGACTATGGGCCACCTGTGTAATAGTTACCTGATTCAAGAAAATATTTTACCGAAAATTAAAAAAATGTCAAGTCATATCATGGATTTTGGTTAACAGTTTCATTTGATGCTGATCATAGATATTATAAAATCAGTTAGTTCCTTTACTTCGACCCAGGTTATTCATTAAACAGGAGCAGATAAAATCATTAATTGTTCTCTATGTCATAATCAAAACCGTTGTATTTTTATCTGAATTGCTGGTAAACATGTGTTTCCTGTAATAATTTGTTAACGTGGTATATGGATGACTTTTTTTAAATTTTTCTCACGCCTGTCCTTGTTGATATTTATTTGTCTGAAAAAACAGTTTTTCGATACATAAATATTTTGAAACTTATCCTAATTGCGGGTTTTAGAGATGTCGTCTGTATTTATGATGCTGTTATTGCTCGGCAAGGCAGTCAAAGTTAATTCAAAAACGATGTTCTGATTAGTCCGACATTTCGATGCTGATTAGTATAGTTAGCACGCCTACCCTATTCAGAAAATATAAAGATCAGGAAACCAACGCAGACTGTATCATCGTCGGTGAATTCTCAAATTGTTTTATTGTAACTAAAATATGCAAAAAAAAATTATGCTGACTGTCTATCTTTTCTCTGTTTTCCCCCTTTTTCCTGTTGGTTTGCACTGTGAACAGTAGTGACAAGTTACAACTTTGAAAATCTAAAAAAAGCGATAAGTGTAATTAACAAAAAAAATCAATCATTTTTAAGTTTAACACTAATTTGTCAAATTTTACAGTGTAAACAAACAGGAAAAAAGGGGAAAAATTGAGAAAAAGGTTGACAGAAATATTTCACAAAAAGCATACAAAAACGATTCGATTGTAAGTTGAATTTACCAATTTTTATATTTTTTGTATAATTTAGTTACAATAAAAAAAATTTAGAATTCCCTGATGCTGATGCTAATCAGAATCAAAACGTTGGACTAATCCGAACATCATTTTTAATGAATTTTGATTGCATTGCCTTATCCTAATTCATTATAAAGAAAAGCTGATAGTTAAAAATAACGTTTATTATTATTTAGATGTTCCTTTCTTACGCTTGTTATTTTTCTTGTTCGTTTTTGCTGGCTGGCTGAGATATTAAACTTCTCCCTTTGCTTCGTGGAACCTTCTACAAAAATGGCTTGTTTAGTGTTGATAAAATTCTGGAAGGTATCTTCTATTTTTCAGTTCAATTCGGCGCATACAAATTCATCTTAGAAGTGGTTCCAAACTTGTTGAAAGATACCACTTTTTTAAAACCTAAAATCAAGTCTTCTTTTTAAATTCCCTTAAGACTTTTCTTCAAGGTCCTTAACATACTGGAAAATGTGACTTTTTTAGAGTTGTTGCTGAAAACATGCTTTTTTCTTTATAAGTTTGAAGTACTTATCTCCTATTTCGCTTCATGGGACGATAAAAAGGAACGTCTAAAGGCTGTAAAAGATGTGTTGAGTTCAGAGGGAGACATATAAAAGAAATGTTATGTAGGTCCCACCATTCTATAACTCGTGTTGAAAAATGCCAACTAACGTTTCCTCCGATTGCTGCAAAACAATTAATTAAATATTTATGGTTTCTGGTGCTCAAATAGTAAATTCAAGGCTGTGGAAACCGCGATCTTAGCATGGCCCATTTTCACCCCCATTTGAACATTTTGGACACTGCTTCAAAAAATTAGAATAACTTTGACATATTCATCCAATTTGTAGTAAAAACACTGATTTTGGTTAAGCAGATCCTAATGAACGTATTTATCGGAAAAAGAGCCATAAAATTTGCTGGTGTTAGTTTACACATGAAAAAAAGTTACAGTGGTTGTATATATGAAACGACCGAGAAGTTCACGTAGAATTACTACAGCCTATCCCGAGTCAATGTGTTTTTCGTTTCAAATAAGCATTCTAGAATAAAGTATGTCGAATTTTTTAAAGGAACTTAACTTCGAAAAAAATCATTCTTCCATAAATTGTCGTTTTAATAACTATTAATGGTCTAAATCGACCCATAAAGATAGTATGCAGCTTTTTCAACTGCATAACAAAAGGCGAATTAAATATAAGTATAAGCAGAAACAAGGCCGATGTCGTCGAAATTATGCGCCCGGCAGTGATGCAAATAATGTGATAAACACATGAGCTTTGTATCAAACGCTTGCGAGAAAAGCCTACATGACTGCTTTGATCTAAACGCTTGACTCAGGGCAAAAGCTCTCAAACTGTTTTTAGTCTCATGCGTCTCGTTGGATTGGAATCAGTATCATGTTTTCATTTCCCTTAAGATCACATAGCAATCACTAGCTTAAACTGTTGCTTAAACACGAGATTCCCGAGGAAGCGTTAGATTGACCATGTTTTCATATCTTCAAAAAACAAAAAAGGCCCTTTTCAGGGCCAAAATCTTAAAGAGAGTTGCGCTTGACTTTTCTTTTTTTGGATGACGAGAGTGTTGTGTTGGTGGTGTGTGATGGGTGGGTGGTGTGTGATGGGTGGGTGGTGTGTGATGGGTGGGTGGTGTGTGATGGGTGGGTGATGTGTGCAGGGTGGGTGGTGTGCGATGGGTGGGTGGTGTGTGCAGGGTGGGTGGTGTGCGATGGGTGGGTGGTGGTGGTATTTGATGGGCGGGTGGTGTGTTACGTGCGGGTGGTGGTGGTATTTGATGGGTGGGTGGTGTGTTACGTGCGGGTGGTGTGCGATGGTGGGTGCTAAGCGAAGGGTGGGGATGGGGAGTGTGGTGGGTGAAGGTGGTAAGGGGGTTGCGGCTGTGTGTGTGTGTGTGTGTGTGTGTGTGTGTGTGTGTGTGTGTGTGTGTGTGTGTGTGTGTGTGTGTGTGTGTGTGTGTGTGTGTGTGTGTGTGTGTGTGTGTGTGTGTGTGTGTGTGTGTGTGTGTGTGTGTGTGTGTGTGTGTGTGTGTGTGTGTGTGTGTGTGTGTGTGTGTGTGTGTGTGTGTGTGTGTGTGTGTGTGTGTGTGTGTGTATGTGATGGGTTAGTGAGGTGGGTTTGTGAGGTTCTGAGCTGTCACAACACAACTTACTTCCGCCGCTGTTGGTCAGCTCTGCTACTGCCCGTGTCACTAGTTTCAATTTCTCTGATACAATGAACCAAACCGTCAGTTGACCCCTTGTTTTATACCTTTCGTAGGCTGGAAATAACAAAACTCATGAAGGGGCGGGGCGTCTAATTTTTTTTCCATTTTCGAATAGCCAATCAACGTTGAGCAGGCTTGGTATGTCTTTTAAGAGAGATGTCTTTGAAAGAGGCGTTTTTCGTGACGCGAGATCGGTTCGCGAATTTCAATTTGCCCCCCTATAGTGTTGCCGTAAGACGTAATTCTACGTCAAAATGTATGGAATGTACTTTGATTGTCATTATGACAATGAACTTTAACGATTTTAAGAATTAAAACAGAATATTTATGAGACAAAATTTTCAAAGCAAAAGAAGAAATGATATGCAGGCTATCATGTGTAGAAATTTAAAAACGATATCTCTGATAATTATGAAGATTTTTCAAAAACAAAAATTTTTCATTTTGGTCCATAGTCATCCTGCACGACGATACTAGTTTTCAAAACTGATTTTTCGGTTCAAAAAGCAGGTCTTTTCAAACCCAAACTTCGTAGCGAAAATTAAACATTTTAGTACGGAGTTGCAAAAAAAGTTATAATAGTTATTTATGCAAAAAGTTGCAAAAAGTGATTTATTTCAGCACAAGTTGTAAATTGATCCAACAAGCTGAGTCGGATGATTATGTCAAACATCGAAAAGAAACAGATTTTAGTTTTTTGTTTCTCAAAACAGTGCCGAAAAAAAAGCTATTTAGAACACTGTTTTGAAAACTGAATCGAAAAGTACTACTTTTCGACATTTTTTTATTCGGAATGAAAGGCAGTCTTTTCAAAACCAAACTTCGTAACGAAACACAAATATTTCAGTGCGTAGTTGCAAAATTTATATTTTTAGTTTGTGGTTTGCTATAAAGCAAACAGTTGGTAAGTCAGTTGCCTCCTGGGCCGATGTCTGCAAGTTCTAGCTCAAGAGAAAACACCGAACACAGTTATACTATATAAGTTATTCAAAGCAGTTCGTCAACTGCAACGTTGATATAAAGTCGCGAATGCCAAAAAGATGTTAATCGACTAAAATCAAAACAAATAACAAAAAAAACAAAAAAAAAAATGGTTTGTAGATTCACAAATATACTAAGTAATTATAAATTATTATATTCCCAGTAATTTAAACATTGAAAAAAAAAACAATCAAAATTAAAGTTTCTTCCAAAGGCTCTTTTTAAGAAAATTCGTTAAAACTTCATAATTCATAATAAAAAGCATTCCGTTTCAATTCTTTTTTTCTAATTTATCTGGTGTGATTAAAACAATTTTGACGGTTCATTGATTGAAAAGTACGGTTTTAAACTATTTTTTACATTTTTTGTAGTCATAATCTTTCAAAAATTCATAAAAAAAACCTCAACGTATAGCTTCTAACTTCAGATTTTTTTTACACTACGTGAATTTTTTTTCGAGCATTCCATAGCTAATCTACAGTCTCTTTCCCGAAGCATGTTTTATCAGATTCTTAGGCTTTGAATTACGTAAAATTGAAGTGTTTAAGGTGAATTATGTCTGAGTAACATATTTGAGGTACGTTACAAGGTTTCCAAAACTATAAATTGTAAAAATCGGCTAAGAAAAAAGAGAGATAAAGCGGTTTTAAGCGAGGATTGTAAAATTGACACTGAAAGTCTGATTAAGGATTTTTTCCTGGGCTTTCAGGGTGCATCCATAGAAAAAGTAATGATTTTATTTGGATGTACACGAATAAAAGTAACAAGCCGCCAACCTTCTAAAAGTTTCCTATTGACACTCAAGAGCTGATCAAGGGTAATATATTTTAAGATACATATACCTTACACATAGATATTTTCGATTTTCTGGTCAAGATGATAACCCAAAAACGAGATTTACTCAACATTTGTGTTACGGCATGTTCAATCACCAATCTGATAACCATTTTAAGTATGATGATCCAGAAAAATCAGTTATTGTGAGTCATAATATTTGAACAAAATAAATTGTCCTTTAAATTACATTGACACTGCAAAGTTCAAAGATCTTTGAAAACAAATAATAGTTGAAAAAATCTGCAAAAGAGAGCAAAATTTGAGCTAAATTCTGAAAAAAAAAATAATAAAACCACAAAGGAATGCGTATGATTTTTTTGTTCCGATTATAGTCGTTTAAACATCTTTATGGCATTCGAGATTTTATATCAACGTTGCAGTTAGCGGACAGTTATTGAAAAAATCATCCGGTACAACTGTGTTCGATATTTACTCTTGGGCTCGAACTCGCGGACATCGGCTCAGGAGACAACGGACTAGCCAACTGAGCTATATCACAAGCCCCAAATGCGTATGATGAAATATGATTATTGTTTGAAATCTGAGGGCTCAAAATGTGAGATGACAACGGAAATTAAAGCATATTCTTCAAAAAGTTTAAAGTTATTAATGAGGGCTCTAAGTGATTTAAATTGGCTGCAGTTTTTTTGGTAAAGTGAAAAATGACCGCTGCAAATATGCATCGACATTGGTGAGCAACGGTTTTCCAATTTTACTGAAATTCGTCTAAAACCTTGGATGAGTCTTGAACCAAAACGAAGTTATTAAGATCCCAGGGTTTGAGAAATTCAAAAAAGACAACAACTCGACTTAGTCTACAGGTTCATCAATTCTGAAGAGATTTTCGAAAACGTTGGTTGCTCTTATGGTTCAGTATTCTTGTTGATAATTTTTTGTTTCTAGTTCTAGGAAAAGTTTCATAAGTTTGAAAACCTGCAAAACTGTTTTGAATTTATTTTCTTCATTGAAAAACAAAATTGTGTTTGAGGTTAGGATTTTTTTCCCCTTTATTAATGATAAAATACTTAAACTAAGGCTCTTGATATCATATCATTTTGAGCCGACCGCTTTGTTTGACTCATAATTAATTGTACTTATACATGATATAAAACCAAAATTATTTTCTTCTGTTTTTGTTTTCGATTGGTTCTGTAATGTCTTAATTTTATAGTTCACTTTTTTGCATTTCCTCCAATCCAATCGGTGTCGTTTTATCATTTATTTTATTTACATAGTATTCCGTCTCACGACATAACTTGACGAACATAATTCCTAAAATTCACTCGGTTCATGGCAACCGTTCTCCAATTTCTCGGGCACCCCACGTTCGCCAGATCACGCTCCACTTGGTCTAACCACCTCGCTCGTTGCGCCCCCGCTCGTCTTGTTCCTACCGGATTCGTAGCGAACACCTGTTTTGCAGGACAGTCGTCCGGCATTCTCGCAACATGTCCCGCCCAGCGTATCCGTCGTTTTATCATCTGGTGTCTGAATTCTCGTCCGGATATTCAAAGTAGTAAACCCACATTTTTTTATGGATTCAAATATAAGTTACATTGATAGCATGTCTTTCTGACCCAGAATATCAAGTAATGGTGTTCCAAACGATTGAGAGCTTCTCAAAACATCTCGTTAAACAGAATACTTTGTACAGTACCATATCACATGATCAATATCTTCATATCCATTCTCACAGTCTCACATATTTTTGAATTGATAGATTTACTCTAAACAAATGGCTTGCACGGTTGTAATGATTAGACGTTAATCTGGAGAAAGTTTTAATGAAATTTCGCCCTAGGAGTTTGTTATAAAACCACGATTTTGTATTTACTTCAGGCAAAACGGAAAATCAAAACCTGCCAAATAACCTATTAGGTTAGGATAAGTATTATAAGTAGGTGTTTTTGGTCAGAGTAATGATTCAATGAAAATATTGTGTCGCGTTTAAGCTAATTATTTTTAGGAATTATTTGTGTACGGAAAATGTCAAGGATAATGACCGGTTGTCTGTAATATTGGGAGTGAAAAAAAGGTCAAAATAGTTTAAAAAAAATCTTTATCAATTTGTCAATATGTTTCTGTTTGAAATTTGAGAATTAATTTTGAATAACTTAATAGGCTTGCCAGATACTTTAAAAAAAAAATCGGGACATTTCGAGAAAAAAAGCGGGACATTGCTGTTAAAAGTGCGACATTTTAGAAATTCTTAAAAAAACTATTTTTTTACCATTTGTATACATGAGACTGGTCCAAGTTAGTATGGAATGATTTTTACAACATTTTTTTCAACGCGGCACCCTTAAGATAAGTGCATTAAGGTGAAAAATGACTTTCTGAAAGTTTCAGGTCATTTGGCAGAAGCACGAGCTGGCGCAAAGGACATGAAATTTGAATGGAGATTTTCGGCAAAATTTATGAAAAATTGACATACTTTCACTCTTTTTATTCTAAAATATGTTTCCAGTATGCTAGAATGCTCAGAATTTCAGGAACTGTAGTTTATACAATGACAAACAAGTTTGTGGAAGATTATGACGCGATACGAGTTGACTGTGATGAGTGATTTTTTTATTACATCTCATTGATTTAGCGATGAATATATGTATAGCAATTTATATTCAAGGGCTTCTGCTAGAATTTCTTAGAAACTTCTGAACCCATCGGTTTTAGGAAGCAATTTAAAGAATATTTTCATCGATTGAGAAATATTAACATCGCTAGAACGCGTTCAAAGAACGCTTAACCGAACAAGATTCTTACGGTGATGCCAAAATATGCTTGTCTGATTTCCCGGTTTTACGACCTTGACTTGTCCGGATATTTGACACAAAATTTAGGAGAAGTTCTGTTATTCACTTTATTTCCAAAACTAAACAAAAAAAAATTGAATTTCGTTACTATAATTTTTAATTTTCGCGCTCAAAAACGACTTTTATTAGCGAGTTTAATCTGAATAATCATGAACAGTTTTTGGGAAGCAAAAAGTATGATTTAAAATCTGCTGATGTATTTTGATGTAAAAATATTTTAAAATGAATTCTTTTTGATTTTTAATTGGATAGTTACGGGGATTTGACCTTATTTTCCCAGATGTTTCCCGGATTTTTGGTTTAAAAATTTTGAAATCAAATGCCTAGATTTTGCCAGATTTTTAGATAAAATTGTCCGGATTTACCCGGTCCAGATATGTCTGGTGAATATTCTGGCAACCTTAAATGCTAAGGACTAAACGAGTTGTTAATTCTTGTGTAATATTAACATTGAAAAATGCTGCTAATTTTGAGGAAAAAAAACAAAAAAACAAAACATATTTGAACGATTTTCTGTGTTAAACCAATTAACTTAAATTGAGGCTAGGTAAGAAAATTTCTTGTTTTCAAAACGATAAATGGATGAAAAAGATAAGAAAAAAATGACAGGAGTTAAAAATGATCGAAGATAGATTTTTTAAGCAGCGTTTTCATCAAGCACGGACCAACTATTTAGAAAAGGTAGAATCAGAGAGGGTTGAGTCTACTACAAATATTTTCTCAGAATCAGATATTTTGAGAAAAACAACGGGACAGCTGGACATTTTCTTAAAAAAAGCGGGGCATGTCCCTTCGGTGCTCGTTGGAAATGTATTAGCATATTCAATTTATAGTATTTAGTTACCAATTTTTTTTTATTTATTTAGTTATGTTAATCTATATCCAATCCAAAATTTGCACCAGCCTTTGAAATTATTCGAAAGGCTTATGCCTGAAGTTTCTCAAATTCACATTCCTTATTCCACACATATTCCCTTAATAAATATATTATATTTAACGGAAAGTTAGTTGCGCTTGACCTCACTTGAAAACTTGCTTACGTCCTTAAAAAAACGATGTACATTTGCCTCATTAATGTAGATTTGTTAGCCTTTTGATGTTTTTTTTTTAATTCAATTTTTGACCACCAGTTTTTTTTTTTTCAAGATAACACCATATTTCGACGATTTTTTTTATTAGTCATTTGGTTTGGCATCAAAATGAAAATTTCGTTTTTTTCCGATTTCCTTTGACCCCCCCCTTTGGTGATTTTATGTTCGAAAAACCGAAACTTTGAGCGCTTTGAGGCTCCCCTAAATAAAGTCCGATTAAGCTTAAATTTGGCAGAGGTCAGTTTTTGCAGCCAATCTACAAAATGCCTATGTCCGTTTTTAAAAAATCGATCATGAAATTTTTACCACTCATCCATTTCCACCCTATCCTATATATCTGAATTTTAATAATAAACATTTTGTTTGCACCTTCTGTCCTTTTCAGGTTCCATTTCAATTGACGGCGATAAAATATTCAGATCATGAAATTTTTAACTATTAAACAGGTGCTTGCAAAATAATAACGTTTCACTTATTTTTTATTCAATTGAATCTCAATTTTTGAATTGATCTTGTTTTTTAGTAAACCTATGAAAAATTTAAACAATCCGTTTAACGAAAATTCTAACGGTACGGCATATTCAATTTTTCATTCATTGAAAATATTTAACTTATTGCTTCAACCTCTTACGATGACGAAGCCCCACGATTCCGCCGTAAATCTTCTTTGTCAGCCTCCGGTATGGTAAGTAATGAAAATGTCAAAGCTTAAACAGCAATCGATTTGACACAGAATCAATTCATGTCGTAAGCCATCGTCTCAAGCATCCCAGCACTGCCGTGATATGACGAAGTGACGAATAGACCATTTTGCGTTTTCTTCAATAAAAGTGATTTTCTCTTTGAGCTTAATATTCATTACTCCAAGACTTTTAACAAAATATAATCTGTTCAATCTGTTCTAAAATGTATCTAAAACATAGCCTTTCAGATTAAACATCCTTATTTTGTCAACATAAGTTTTAAAAACACATTAGTCACTTCGGCGTAAAAACGTAAGTTTTTTTTAACGATTATACGCCGAAGTGACTAATGTTCTACTAACTATGGTAGTTAGAAGGCTTATGCAAACTTCCGAATCAAAGAAATTGAACAACTTTTAGCTATTTGATTAAAATAGCCAGCGAATTGGAACTTATTCAAGCATATTCGACCGAGGAGGTGAGTATTTTTTAAGATATCGGAGAGTTTGAAGAGATATAAGTAACAATAAATGAGAAATGAAATATTTCATCGATAAGAACAAAATAACTATACCTACTTAAAATTTGTTTGAATTTCCACCAGCTGCGAACGTACCTAAACCAACAAAATAAAACAGGCTGCAGAAGCGCGAAAAAAATATGCCAAGGCGATGAGTCCTACACTTAACTACAAAGAATTTTGAGAGATGCTCGACGAAAGAATGTATTTCGAAGAATTTTAACTGATTAAAATTGGTCTTTTATTCAATAAACAAATTTATCGTAATTAATGCACTCAATTTCATTTTAATTTAAAACTGACAATGTTTTCCTTATGAGATCATTGCGCACTAACGAATAATTTTAACCCTTCATTTCACTATATTTTATATTTTCCATAAAAAAAACTCATTAAGAAAATAAAATTTAAAACATGTATTGAGTTTTGCAAATTTCCTTCTTTTATTCCATCATCAAATAACTTCACACTCAAAGTATTTCTGCGTGAAATTGATTTGCTGAAAAATGTAAAAACCTATTTCTGAAAATATATAAATTTGTATAAATTTACATATGAAATTTGATAAAAGAAAAAATGATCGCCTTAAAAAAAATTAAAAAAAAATTATATGGGACCCCCCCTCCCCCCCCCCTCCCCCCCTATTTATTAAGGTAGGAGGGTTGTCTTTTCTTTTAAAATGTCATCATGTCAAGATAGGTATATGTCCTAAATTTTATGAAAATCGCTTCAAATTTATTAGAACTTCTAGAGTTTTCCGTATCTCTCCCATGGATTAATGGATATTAGTCACATCTGCGTCAAAATGGCACATTCGTCACTTCGTTTTTCTGAATTTACTCGAAAACTATATGGAATATCGAAAAACTTTTCAGAGCATTTGAAAGCTTTTAGAAAACTGTATAAAATGACGTTAAAAAGTGAAAACCGACAAAAATGGATGTTCGTCACTTTGTCATATCACGGCAGAGCAGAGGGCCAAAGAGAATGCAAATGACCTGACCAAGAACCGGCGACAGTCAACAGGGTTAAGAGCTGCAAAGACAGTCTCTTGCGTTTGTTTTTGAAAAGATAGAAAAACACATGAACCACTTGAAGAAATCTCTAGCATCACCAGCACTGTTTTCATTCATAACTTCCAACGTTCGCGCCAAATGGAAACAGTGTTTTCGCACAGTGATAGCCAAATTTGAATTAAATCAACGTTTAATTTTTAAAATTTTCTCAAAAATTTCTCGGCTCTCATTTTTATTTAAAGGTGAACTTAAGACCTTTAATCAATCAATCAAAAATTTTGAGAACCTTTTACCATTAACAGTAAATTATCTCAGAACCCACTATCTTTCGGGTCCAGCTTCCTGGTTACCATTTTCGGGTGGTCATTAATCATACTGAAGGTTTCTCTCCGCTCCAGGCTAGAGAAGAAAGTGTGGATCTTTCTTCCGGATTGCCCAAGAAGGTGGCCCGGAATTTGTGATGTGCGAAAGTGCTTTCCCTAGCCTGAGAGACCGGCTAAAGAAAATGTCAGCACAAAACCTCTTACTGTGGTGGCAGACTTCTGATGAATGGTTTTCACCGAGATTCACCCCAACTGCTCCTGATCCTGGTTCTCCGGGTCTGACTGCAGGATAAAATCTTGATACTGTTCTTCAACCCCCTTCGGTCATTCCGATTCCTGCTGCTCCTTACAGTAAGAATCGTTTAATGGGAAACCCGTGCCAGGCAGGAAACCGTTACTGTGCTGCTTTTTGAAGATCGATGAGGCTTTTTCAGTGCTGGCGACGAATCCTTCCCCCTAGAAGTTCTTAACCGGCGGGAAAACTGTGACCGCCTGTTGCTTTCTAGAAATTCTCCGAGAGAGAGTGTGATGATGAAAGGGTTGTTGACGTGACTGAATTCTTTTTGTTGAACAGCTTAGTTGAATTGCGGTGCTCTTCCGGGTTTTCCTCCTCCGAAGGAAAGCTCACAATGACGGCAAAAGTGAGTGGCCACAAGGATGCTTCAGTGTCATTCTCGAAGTGAAAGATATTAATTAGAGAGGTTAAGCACTTTCCTCTTTCCGGGAAGAGAGTGTTCTTCTAAAGTCGTTAGTTTGAAATTAGGAAGATGTCGGGTTGCGGGTGATATCGTAATTTCTGATGATGAATCTTCGTATTTTTGGATAATTGCTTCAACGTTTAAAAATGAGTTATGAAATCAAATAAATTATCATTTTTCAAATGATGCCTATTTTACTTTGATTTGAATCAGTCGAAATAACTGAATAAAATAAAAATTAATGAAAATGTACAGAATATTTTAAGAATTGCGAATAAACTATTCTGAAGAGCTTTGAATTACTTTCTTCTAAAGTCGGAAAAGTGTTTAAAATATTTCATCAGATAATTGAAAATCCCATCGATCAATTTATTCATGTGCCATCAGGGAGACAAACAATTACTATTCTGCCGGGGAAGGTATAATATTTCCAAAGTTATTTTAAATAAATAACTGAAATTAAAAAAAAATCCTTCAAAGAACGCTTGACATATGTATGTACTGTACATACATTGGAATTGCTGCGGAAATAGCAACATCGAATATCGAAAACCATACGATTCGACAACATTTTGTTGGTGTACCTTTAAAACTGGCCTGTGCTAAATTTGAACTTAATATAAATTGTTTTAGGGGTGTCTCAAGGCGCTCGAAGCCTAAAAATCATCAAAAAAAAATGGAACCTGTACAGGTTGCGCCATCAAGATGTATTCGATTTGATTGTCGAATTACTCCGCCATTTTTGGTCGATTTCGACAGATGAAAAAGTTTCGAAACGTCATTCAACGCTATTTTAAAAATGAGTCAGTACAGATCAAAAATCCGCGCTGAATTTTTAGTGGAAACGATCGTTCCGTTGTGAATACTGTGCGTGATTATCGTAAAAGCTGCTGTCTCAATAAATGTTTTTTTTTTTTTTTTTAATATGTCTTTATTAGTCTTTTAATCATTACATTTAAGTTACATTATTAAAGTTAAATTAAAGTGTTCAGATCAATTATGATCAGTTCAACTCTTTGATACAGTTAATTTTAAACATTGTTTATTTGATTTAAATTTGCTTTAGCAATAAATAATTTGATTTATAGGAGAATATCCTGTTAAGCAAAAAAAAAAGATGTATAAACTTAATCCTAAATCCTAAAAACTAACTTAATTGTAAAGAGAACGAATCTCTGCGATGGAAGACTGCATCGATTTGCCTCTGAAGTTGGAGATGATTTTGTTGGCCATCTCTTCGATCGATTCTATGCCTGAAATCCGATGAAGATCTTCTGTGCTGTGCCAAGGTGGAAGCCGCAAAATCATTTTCAGAACCTTGTTCTGAATCCTCTGGATGGCTTTCTTCCTCGTCGCGCAGCAGCTAGACCAAATCGGAACTGCATACATTATCGCTGGTCGAAAGACCTGTTTGTAGATTAACATCTTGTTTCGCAGACACAACCTGGATTTCCTGTTGATGAGAGAATATAGAGATTTAGTGTATTTATTACATTTAGATTGAATATCTTCAATGTGATTTTTAAAAGTAAGATTCCGATCAAGTGTGAGTCCCAAGTACTTCACGTGATCAGACCATTCTAATGAAACCCCATTAAAAGTTATGGAATGATTTTCATTAGGTTTTAAAAAATTTGCTCTTGGCTTATGGGGAAATAAAATAAGTTGAGTTTTGGAAGCGTTAGGAGAAATTTTCCACATTTTCAAGTAATTCAAAAAGGAATTTAAATTTTGTTGCAATCTACTGCGTACCACCCGTAAATTTCGACCTTTGGCTGAAAGCAAAGTATCGTCAGCAAATAATCTTCTACCTTTTCCTTCTGGGACATCAGGAAGATCAGAAGTAAAAATATTGTATAAAATTGGCCCAAGTATACTGCCCTGAGGGACCCCAGCTCTAATGGGTGTCCTTTCAGAGCATGAATTTTGATAGCTTACTTGTAAGGTTCGGCTAGCCAAATAATTTTGAATAGTTTTGATGAGATATACAGGAAAATCAAATCGAGCTAATTTAGCTACTAAACCTTTGTGCCAAACACTGTCAAAAGCTTTTTCAATGTCAAGAAGAGCTACACCAGTTGAATAACCTTCAGATTTGCTAGCGTTAATCATATTAGTTACACTCAAAAGTTGATGTGTAGTAGAATGTCCATGACGGAAACCAAATTGTTCATCAGGGAAAATAGAATTCTGATTAATGTGAATCATCATTCTATTCAAAATAACTCTCTCAAATAGTTTACTTAAAGAAGGAAGCAAACTAATTGGTCGATAACTTGAAGGCTCTGAAGCACTTTTTCCAGGTTTCAAAATTGGAGTTACTTTGGCATTTTTCCATTTATTGGGAAAATAAGCCAAGTGAAAACATTTGTTGAAGATTTTAACTAAAAAATTTAAAGTGCTTTCAGGCAACTTTTTAATAAGAATATAGAAAATCCCATCTTCCCCCGGAGCTTTCATATTTTTAAATTTTTTGAAAATCAATTTAAGTTCATCAATATTTGTCTCACAAGAACTTTCAAACACATTTTGCTTTGAAAGAATATCATCAAATTCTAGGGAAATTTGAGCGTCAATAGGACTAACAACGTTTAAATTAAAATCATGAGCAGACTCAAATTGTTGGGCTAATTTTTGAGCTTTTTCTGAATTAGTTAAAAGAAGTTTATCCCCATCTTTCAAAGTAGGAATTGGCTTCTGGGGCTTTTTCAGAATTTTAGTTAATTTCCAAAATGGCTTTGAGTAGGGTTTTATGTCCTCTACTGCTTTAGCAAAATTTTCATTACGAATGAAATTTAAACGACGTTTGATCTCTTTTTGAAGGTCGCAATAAATAAATTTTAAATAAGGATCCCTAGTACGTTGATATTGGCGTCGACGAATGTTTTTCAATAATCGTATCAAAAACTGAAGATCATCATCAATTAAAGGTTGATTAAATTTATGTTTAACTTTAGGTATTGAAGCGGCTCTAGCATTGACTATTGAAGTTGTCAAATTTTCTACAGCCAAATCAATATCTTCTATTGAATTCAGTGGAACGTTTACATCTAAATTACGTTCAATAAAATTCATATATCGCTCCCAGTTAGCCTTTTGAAAATTAAAAGTTGATTTTAAAGGGTTTTCAATGGGACTTTGGGATAAAGAGAAGGTTACTGGAAGGTGGTCTGAATCGAGGTCCGCGTGAGTAACTAATTGACTACAATGCTCGCCTAAATCCGTTAGAACATGGGTGGCCAATATTTTCAACAGGCGGGCCAAATTTCTGAAATGAGACTGGCGCGCGGGCCAAAAAAAACATGTTTCTGGAATATTCGAAATATAACAAAAAATAAAAGTTTTTTTTCAAAAACACTATACAAATAAAAACTTTTGCTTTGATTACATAAATTTTAGATAAAACTTGCCTGATTACCCGATTTAATCCGGGTTTTCCCGGATATTTAATAAAAAATTTGGGCAAAGTTCGATTCGGTCAGTTGCCCGAATTTCATTTCAAAATGCCCGGATTTTCTCTCCTTTTTTCGAATCGAACAAAAAAAATTGTATTGTAATTTTTTCTTATGTATGCCTCCAAAACGAGATTTTTTTGAGCAAGTTTTATTTAACAAACCATGAAAAGTTTTTTTTCTCGATTTTTGTTGAGTGGTTCCTGTGTATTGATCAAATTTGCCGGTTTTTTTGGTAAACAATTTTAAAATCAGATGCCCGGACTATGCCAGGTTTTTAGATAAAATAGCTCGGATTTGTCCGGCCTGAAAAAATTCTTGCAACCTTAGTATAGATTCATCTTAATAAGTCATTTTTGTTATTGCATATTTTTAGAAGTTTTGCTCCATTTGAAAAATAGTGAAAATATTACGCAATACGAAATAAATTATCCCTCGAAACTTATGTTCCAGTAAATCTTTTCAAAGCAATTAAAACCTCCTTGGTTTATTCATCCCAAAAATGTTAAATGGCGTGACATTAAGTCAATTTTATGGTCTTCAAATATTTAAGAAATGATCGCCTTTTTCAAAGATTTCAAGTTCACCGTTCTTCTTAGAAAAATTCGATCGACAAATTTTAAAAACCGCGGAATGGAATTTTTTAAATAAAGTAACGTTCCCATGCTTTTGACATTTAAAAGAATACTTTTTCAACGAACTCTAGTTATATCATAAATAATATTGATTTTTCAAAGTACGGACCTCAACCTCAACTCAATTCAACTATTTTAAAATTTTCCAGTATCTCGCTTTGACAAGTGTATTTGGAAAACTTTCTTAAAACAAGACGCATACAAATTTGATTCTTTGATAATCATAGAACTTTTTGTAGGTAAAAAAATTGATAAAAAATCGTGCTTTTGGGAGATTTGTCAGTACCAAACCGGATCTAGTTGAATTCTACTACCCAACTGTTAATTCTGATTAGTTTTTCATTATTGATGTATTTGTTCATCAATGCAATACAAAGCAAGATGCCAATTAAAATATATTTGGAGTTGATTAAATTTTCATAAAACCTAGCAAATAATACCAAATGGGAAAATTTTCTCATGAAGCTTTCGACATTTTACAATATTTGTAAAAGTTACCTACATTATAATGTCGAAATGATTTGGTGATTTTTTTTACGATTTTTCAATGATTTTAATACGATCTTACTACCTTTCTGAGGCTATCCAAACTTCTCAATATAAAAACTAGAGTCCGCTTGAATGCTCTTCATACCAATGATATATAGTCAACAAATTCCAATCGGAAAACATTGGAAAATGTGTAATGGAATTCACAGATAATGTGTCAAATACCGTACAATTTTGATAATTTGAAAATTGTAATTTTAGTTGCTTTTTTATTCAGTGACGGTATACTTTTTGGTAAAATTAGGGGCCTCAGAGCCAAAGGGGTATAAGTGCAAAATTCATAATGCCAAACGATTCTCGATCATTCAAATTACATTAGGTAAAGTTTTTAGATTTTTTTAATTATATCCTCATACTTTTACGTTCAAAAGAAATTGACAAATATTCGAAAAATGTATGGAAAATGGCTTAAAACAACAATCTCTGTTTTCAATTTAGTAAGTTTAGATTCAGATATATTTTTCCAAGAAAAACGTTAAATTCTTAGACCACGGCCTTTCCAAAAAAAAGCTACGCGGGCCTCAAAAAGTTGGTCGCGGGCCACATGTGGCCCGCGGGCCATGGTTTGGCCACCCATGCGTTAGAACCAAATCAATTGTGGAGGGATTTCTAATTGAAGAAAAACAAGTATGCCCATTAGGATATTCAACAGTATAATAACCTGCAGAACAATCATTAAACAAAATATTCCCATTAGAATTTGATGAAATATTATTCCAAGATCGGTGTTTTGCATTAAAGTCACCAATAATAAAAAAATTAGATTTATTTCTGGTGAGTTTTTGTAAATCTCCCTTCAAAAAATTTTTCTGTTCACCGCTGCACTGAAAAGGCAAGTATGCGGCAACAATTATAATTTTTCCCATAGAAGTTTCTAATTCAATTCCAATTGTTTCTAAGACTCTTGTATTGAAAGAAGGAAGAAGTCTAAATTTGAGACGACTATTGATGACAATAGCTACACCCCCACCTTGTCGATCAAGTCGATCATTCCGTAAAATTTTAAAGGAAGCATTGCTTTTCAAGTTATTGTCTGGCTTTGAAAAAGTTTCAGTGATGGCAGCAATATGTATGTTTTGAGTTTTCAAAAATAAAAAGAATTCATCTTGGTTAGCCAGCAAAGATCTAGCGTTCCAATTCATAATATTTAAACATCTATTTGGATCCATGAGGGAATCGTAAAGTCATAATAATTTTGTTAGCATAATTAAAAGAAGTTTGGAAAGCTTCAAACATTGAATTTGCTTTCAACATAAGTTGCATCATTTCCATTAAATTTTGATGCAAAAATTTTAATTTTTCCTCAGTAATCTCACCCAAATCAACAAAATTGTTAGGATCAGAAAATGAAGGAGAAGAACAAGTATTTGAATTTCGGGGATTTTCCCAAGCCTTCGCGTGAACGTTGAGACTTGGTTTTTTCCCATTTTTATTAGTTAAACCTGAAGAGGGAAACCCATTTTCAACCACCTCTGAGAACGATAAACAACGAGTCTGGGGCGCAGATTCAGCACAGGTAACATTAAAATCACTTCGGGTATTACCCAGCCGTGATTCCAATGTAGACCGAGGCTGAATGCGAACAGGCAGGTTGTTTGCCGGCCCGACGTGTGAAGACGAAAAAGAGGAAGGAGGAGAAGAAACTTTTCTGGAAACTTTGGGATTTTTCCTAGAAGCAATAATTTTTGCCCTGATGGGACAGTCTAGAGAATTCGAGGAATGATTACCTGCGCAATTCGCACACTTAAAAAATTCTGTTTTTGGCTTATCACCACCAAAAATGCATTTAGATTTTTCATGATCGAATGAGCCGCAAAACATGCATCTGGCATTCATTCTACAATTTTTAGTGCCGTGACAAAAAGCTTGACAACGACGACATTGCGTAATATTTTGTAAAAAATTGGTAGTAGTTTTACGAAAAGGTTCAAATTTTACTCGACAATGAAACATAAGACGAGCCTTTTCAAGAATTTGCAAATTATCAACCTGATCCTTTTTAAAATGGATCAAATAAAGTTCAGGAGCAAAACCAACACTACTGGTATTATTCGTGTTGGTTCTTTTCCTCATTTGAATTACTTGAATCGGAGAAAAACCTAACAAAGAATTTAATTCAGTTGTGATCTCATCCGGTGTCTGATCGCCGGTGAGACCCCGAAGTACAACTTTAAAAGGACGATCACTTCTAGTGTCGTACGTAAAAAATTGGTGTTTTTTATTATTCAAATAAGTTAAAAATTTTTGAAAATCATTAAAAGATTCCGCCAATATACGAGCAGTTCCCCTTCTACCGATCTGAAAAGAAATCTTCACATCCTTGACGGAAGTGACGATTTCTTTTCGAAAGGCATTGAAGTTAGGAATCGTGACCGTAATTGGTGGAACCTTTTCGTTTTTAAGAGTATAAGAAGGAGAAGGTTTCTTAGTACTCTTATCAGAATTAAATATGAATATTTCCTCATCACCGATGTTATGAAGGACATCGAATGAATTGGAAATTTCAACTTTTTTGGCAGATGGCCCTGGATTAGGTTCAGCAATCCGTTTTCTTCCGGCCCTTGAGCCGGCCGATGACTTCCTCATGCTGGAAAGAAAAGAGAAAATATGAATAAAAGAAAATGAAAATAATTTTAGCACTGAAAAGTGCTGATTGAAATACAGGTAAGGAAAAAATAAATAATGTAAAATGTTCCTGCAGGTACACAGCAACGATACGATGCTCCGGCGTACGTGTTGACGGCTCAACGGTACAGATGGAAGTGGGTCTCAATAAATGGTGATTTTAGCTTGTCACCTCGTTCTCCAAATTTAACGATACCTTTAACTTTTTTCAGTGGGTATATTGAAAAAGTAAAATTCACGCCAGCAAACTGAAAAACAATGACGAACTATGAAACCTAAATAAGGAGGTGGTCATTAAAATAATCAACGTTGAATTCTCAAGATGATTTGGAATAAATGCCAAAAATACCCTGACTGATTCTTGTTAACTTTTGATAATCGAATGAAAAATTGTGGAGCTATTCGACGTTGAAATCGGATACATCCTGATGGCACATCTTGTATATATAATTGAAAAAAAAATCTCAAGAAATTACTATAAAACAAAATCCCGAAAAAACAAGATTCATCTAAACAGAATTGTGTTTAAATATGGAATAACAAAAAAACAAGATAGTTCATATGCAGTAGAACATAAAAAAAATCAAACTATTAAAAACAAAGCACAACAAGGCGAATGAAAATAGAACTAGTAAGAACAAGATACAACTTTATAAAACTTTATGAAACAAGTCACAGGTATCAAAATGGGGGTAAGCTTAATAACGTTACATTATCTAAACATACATGAAAATTGTGCCTTCACTCAACAAAATAAAACATACTAAACTTGATAAAACAGAACAAAAAAGGATTGAACAAGATCAAATTTAAAAAAAAAGGTAAAACGAAACAAAACCATATTGAATAAGATAGAACTCAATAAAATCTGGATTTCTGTCTGTTTGTCTGTCTGTCTGTTCCCTATAGACTCGGAAACTACGGAACCGATTTACATGAATCCTGGCTGGTGGAGATATTGGAGGCCGGAGAAGGTATCTATTATAGTTTGGAAAAAATCCCCTTCCCCGTCACAGAAGGGAGGGGGACTCTCAAATAGAAAACTAATGTTTGCATAACTCGAGATCTAATCGAGCAAATGGTACCAAAATTGGCATGGGAGGGTATTCTGGTAAATATTTCTGTGATTGTTTAAGGGGGGGGGGGGGGGGTAGGGTCTAACGGGTAAAAAAAAACACAATTTCAACGATTTTTTTCTAGAGCTATCGTTCAAACAAATGTATTCAAATTTTTTGCATTATACATAGCATTGTTAAAAGAACATTTAGTAATTTTTTCGTAGAAAAATATTGAAAAATGAGCCGGTGACGGAGCACTTTCGAGGATGCCTTTTAGAAAACAGGATTTGCGGTGGACACTGTATCTCAGCACAGAATCATCTGAAGTCAAAAAATCAGAACAAAATATTTTTAATAGATGTTTTTCTGGACCCCAACGTTTTTATTTAACTTAAAAATATTTTTATGAAATTTTTGTGGCTGTTTGAAGTAAAACTACGATTTTTCACTTAAAAATCCGCCATTTTTCACCTGTAAAATCTCCCCAAAGTAAAAAAATCGAAAACGAAAAACGTTGGGACCTGGTATTTTATATGTAGAAAATATGTTCCAAATTTGAAAAGAATCGGATAAGTAGTATTCAAATGACGATGTCCACGGACTTTAAAAATGTGCTTTCGAGAAAAACGCGTTTGAAGTTTCTGTTCTTGCTTTCTTGCAGTATTAGATAGGAGGAGATAAAGGCCTATAACTTCTACAGTTTTGCTTCAATTGACTCGAAAATTTGACACAACATTCTTGAAATGTTTAACAATAAAAAAATAAAAAATAAAAAAATCGATTTTTTTAAAGTGTTAGACCCTAGTGGGACTCCTGTAAGTTTTTTTACATAACTCGAAAACCAATCAAAATGATGGAACCAAATTTAGCATGTGGGAGTAAAACGAAAACGAAAAATATTTCTGTGATTCTTATAGACTACTCTCTTCTTCAATGGTGAAGAAAGGAAGAAAGGAGTTGACTTCCATACAATGTATCCTGCATAAACAAAAAAGGTACCTATTAATATTTGGTACCTTTCAGTTGGAAGATAGGAAAAAGGAAGAGGCTTCTAAAGATTTTTTTTTTGCGAAATTCAAAACTCATCAAGCAAATCGAACCAAATTTGGCATGGCTATATGATCACTTGAAACCCCTCTATTCTTTCATTGGGGAAAAAAGAAGGCAGGAGGGAGGCTCCCATACATTTTTTCCTACTCGAAAGTTTATTTAAAAAAAATGGGACCGAATTTCACATGAAAAAAGATAGGAGCATGAGAAATGATTTATTATTAATATTTGAGACACCACAAACATTTTTGTAAGTATAATTTTCAACAACTTTGTTATACGTTTCATATACGTTATAGAATCTTAATATATAAAAATGAATTCTGTGTGTCTGTCAGTTCTCTATAGACTCGGAAACTATTGAACCGATTGGCTTAAAACATGACAGGTTGAGACAATGGATATAGAAAAAGGGAGAGGGGCTCCCATACAATTTTGCGCAATCCCAAAACTTATCAAGCAAATTGAACCAAGTATGACATGGGTGATTTATTATATACGAGAAATGTTTCTTTGATTATTAGGAACTCCTTTTCCTTCCATTGAAGAGATATAAAGGAGGGAGGGGGTCTTCCATACAATTTTTTGCCTAATTCGATAACTTATCATGCAATTGAATCCAAATTTGACATAGGAAAGTATTTTGGAACGAAAAATGTTTACGCGATGATTTTAAATCCTTCCCTCTTTTCTTCGAGAAGATGAGAAGGCAAGAGGGGTTCTCCCATATAATTTTCCGCTTAATTTTTTTATTTACAGAATTTAACAGAAGGTTTTTATTACATATTTTTATTTATGATTGTTTAAGACTTCTCCTTCCTTTCACTGGAGAGATAGCAAGGGGAGGGGAGTTCCGCAAATGGAACCAAATTAAACAGACAAATGTATTCAAGTATGAGAAAAGCTCCCAACTTTTCGTTTGATGAATTCCATACAGTGTAGAGATGGGAGGGGACTTCATTTTTTGTTCAAAACTTAAATTTATCATCCAGAGGGCCGAATGTGAGATTTATTTTCCTCTCCCCACTTTGGAGGAAAAAGACAAATTGAGCAATTTTTAATTTAAGATTTAAAACGAGGATTAAAAATCAAATTTCTGATAATGTTTTAAAAGATAAAATCCAAAAATATGATATTCTTTGTATTGCAATTTATATTTCTACTTTCAGCTATCATTGTTAAGATATCAAAATATTATTCAAAATTATGTACAAATAAATTTAAATTATTTTCACATATTCCATTGATTTTTGCAAGGTGTAGCAAAGCCGGGTCAGCTAGTAAAATAAATAAAAGACAGAGCAGGAAAAATAAACAAAATATAACACCATGAAAAATTTACGATGGTGCCAGTGAATTTGTGTAAAAGAACGGGAAAGTAAAAAATTGTTCAAACTTTCCCTTTTCATAGTTCATACCCTAAAAATGATCCCTCTAAAAAAGGTATCAATTTGGCTTTCTTGCAACATTCAGCAAGCACTTATCAAGATTATCTAAAATACAACGTCAAATTTTATATGACGTGGCCAGATCTTGTCAGCATTCCGGTGAATAGTAAAAATACATTTACTATTTATCTTATCTAGGCCGGGCCCACTGCGCAGTATTGAACGCAGAGGCGACTGGAACCATTGAAGGAAGAAACAAGGACAATAACAGTACTATACGAATAGTACTCATAAAAAATGAAAGAATGAAAAAGTGAATTATTATCCGTGGAAGCACAAATGCTAAAAAATGTTTCGCTTCTGACGTCAATCATTTTTGAAGATATCTGTGGATGAAAATGAGGTATTTCCACACAGAAATCAGAAATCCAGCGAAACTTATTTTGTGTCTTGATCGACATTACATTGGGGCTTGTGATATAGCTCAATTAGCAAGTCAGTTGCTTCCTGAGCCGATGTCCGTGAGTTCGAGCCCAAGAGTAAACATCGATCACAGTTATACAGGATAATTTTTTCAATGACTGTCCGCCAACTGCATCGTTGATATAAGTCGCGAATTACATGAAGGTTTTAAAACAACTATAATCGGAAAAAAAACGTTTGTGCAAGAAACGCACCCATGCCTTAATAAAGCCATTTGTGAATAAACAAAAAAAAAGAAACGCATCTCCACAATCCTAGTTTTACTTTTATTTTGTAATCATTTCAATAATTTTCATCTCGTTTGTATATGAAATGAACACTAATCCATATAAGACAAAATATTTTTTCAGCATTTGGGACGGTTTACAACTAATTGCAATTGCCATCAACAGAATTTCTACAACAACAATCTTTGAAAAATTAAACGTTAATTTTATTTTATTTGAAAATCTTGTATTGTTCGTTTTAAATTGTATTTATTATTTTGTTTCCTTATTAAAGTTAATTATTTTGTTTTGTCTTTTTTTATGTGTTTTGAGTAAGGATGCCAGAATTTTTTCCGCACTTATTCAGACCGAATAAATAAAAAGATTTTTAACTCATGTCCACTAATTTATTACAAAAATTTCGATTAAAAAATTGCATATGTCATTACAAATGGTACGCTGATATGAGATATTCTCCAAGAAATCAATTAAGTTTCAATTTTATTTTTTAATTCTTGTTCTTTTAAATGCTCAATTTCACGTTTAATTTGGTTTTGGATGAATTACACAAGTCCAAAAAATTTTCATTCTTCCGTCATGCAATTAACTTGAAAGGCATTTTTACTAACTTAGATGCCCTGAATCTAAATACGCAATTTTTCTACCAGCTTTTGTTATTGAAATAACTTATAAAAATAGTTATTTTAGAAATTTCCATACCTTTTCACAAGACTTTAAATCAACAACATAACGTTTTAAAATAAAAGTGTCAAATCAATTATCATTTTTAAATTCTGTTTTTTTTTTGTTCTAGAAACTTAAGCCTTGAAGGCTAAATTTTGAATAAGAATAAACATAGTCTTTAATTCTGTTCTTTCCAGGACCCAATGTTTCAATTGAAAGTTTGAAATCTTCGATTGCGAATTTATAAACTTGTTATTTATTTTTGTAATACAAAACCATGCTTTTTGAAATGATTATGATTTTTTTATAAATCATTGAAAAGATCGAAAAATGATTCGAAGTAGCAACTTTAAAGCTAAGTTTGAATGTGAAATGCTTATTTAATATGTATTTGCTTTGTGCTTCCAATAAAAAACAACCCTATTTTTATTTTTTTCCTATTGATCATTCACGAACTTATCCATTTCCCAACATGTACTTTGTCAGTTTAATTGAACATGATTTATAAAGTTAATATTTAGAACTTCGAAAATAACATTTTTGGCCTGTTATTTTGATGACTTGAAGAATTTTAATTTAAAAAAAGGTTTTATCTCTGACTTAGATCACTGGCACTCTTGGAATAATATTAAACTCCTTCTTCTATTTCTATTGAATTAAATCATCAACTTTTGAATAAATCCTTCTTAGTTCAAAATGGATTTTTTTTGAATAAAAAATTCCCATTTCAAGTCATGATTAATATCTTTTTCAAACTCAAAATACTACAGAGGAATTTTTCAATCAACCCTTGAAATGAAAATGAAGAAATGTAAAAAAAGATGAATAATTAATAACAGTTATAATTATCTCCCTAACAAATTTTAATCATGACTATTTTTTAACGTTATCTGACGTTTACTTTAGAGTTCAGATTTGTTTTAATCTGTGATTTGGAAATGTATGTTCCAAATTTGAAGATAAGACTGTTTGAAATTTATTTTGAAGAAAATTTCTAGTTCAGAATGAGGAACATCACTTTGAAAAATTTATCAATGATTTACCGGAAAAGCATTGATTTAAAACTTTCATTATGATTTGTTTTAAATATTTTGATTAATTTTATCAGTAGAGTTTATTATTATTAGAGTTTGTGCGGTATTCATGAGTAAGAAAATGGTAGAGTAGGAAAATAAATTTTCTTATTTTTGTTTTTTCTTGGTATTGTTACTATTTTTAGCTAAATTAAAATTTTGAAAACCCACCCTTCCCCCATGGGCGGGTCCTTCGCATGGACCTGATACCCTCACCAGTAAAATTTGGTTAAATTAATTTGATGAACTCTTCAATTTATTAAAACAAACGTTAGGCCTCTCACCTTCCAAATCATCTTAGAAGTATTTCTTGTATTTAAACACTCTTCCCAATTTGTTACCATCTGCTAGATAAGCACTCGAATTTAAAAAAAATAATGGTATTCGAAATCCCCTTCCTATTCAATCATTAAAAGGAGGAAAAAGCCTTAAAAAATTATAGAATTTTTAAACTGAAATACCCTCTGCTATTAAATTTGAATAATCAGTTCTCGAGTGATCCAAAAATATTGCATGGAACCGTTGGAGAGAGGGAGAGGTCTCGAAACATTTAAAAAAACATATCTCGTGCTCGAACATATTTTCATGATAGATTTGTTTTTTAAATTCGATTAGTTCTCGAGCAATACATGAAATTGTATGGAAGACTCCTCCCTCCTTCTTATCTCTCCAGAGGAAGGACAGATGGGTCTCCATCATCGTAGAAACTAGACTCGTAGCCTTATACCTTCCTATGTAAAATTTGTTTTCATTTGCATGATTAGTTATCGAATAATGCATTGAATTGTATAGAAGAACCCCTTGTATCTTTCCAATCTAAGAGGGTGGAGTCCCAAATAATCGTAGACACATTTCTCGTATCCAAATAACCACCCATGTAAAATTTGGTTCCATTTGCTTTATTAGTTCTCGAATTTTGCAAAAAAAAAATGTATGGGAGGAAGGAACCTTCCTCGGCATTAAAAGACTTCTCCTATCAAGACAGACAAAAATGCATTTATATATATGTGTACTTATAAGCGCTTTCTGAAAGTTTAATTCTTAGATTGTTTAAATTTTTTTACGGTTTCCCAAGACGAATTGCCCCGGCCCCTCCGAGGGCTTAATCTAACCCTGCCATTTATTTCAAATGAACTATTTAATAAAAGTAGACAAAATTTACACTTTTTCCATCGAAAGTTTGATATTCAAAATTGAAAATAATATGTTTAATAATTATCTCTTTTAAACAGCGTTGGTTTTGTGTGATTTGCATTGCTAAAAATATTTGAAGAGTTTGAGTATTTTTTTTATCAAAAAAGGATAAAAATCACCTACGAGCGCGTGGAATGTGTCTATTCATAAAGTCTTCGCTACAGACGAAAAACTCCCAAAAAATATGGACTTTGAGAGGATTATTTTAAATTTTCAGAAACATTATCAGTTTTTCAAAATTTGTTTTAAAATTGAAAATCTCTGCTAAGCAATCAAACTTGTGGAACGTTTTCGAAATTCCGAAAGAAGTTTAAAGTATTTTCACGTTCAATTTCACCCGTTCATCCTAAGTTCGCTAGAAGGCATTCCGCGGAATATTTACGATTAATTTCCAGCCCACTGGCAGCGAGAACACCTGGCCATGGTTCCATCTTATTCGTGGCTTCCGCCCATACTCCGCGAACATAATCAAATTATCTGGAAGATACAATTCCACAAAATTAAACCCCACTCGAAAGCGGGCTTCTAATGCGATTAGAAACAAAGTTTCCCGCTGCTTTCAGGGAACGGGTTTCGAGGGTTTCAATTATTTCGACGAAAATTTCAACTCCTATCTGGTCCGGTTTCCAAACGCATTTGAGAAAAATATCAATTGGTAGTTAATTTAAATTAAGATAGAAAATTAAAAAGTTATTATGTGGAGCTGTAAATTTGAAAAATAAATCGTATTTTTATGAAAATACACAGGTAATATCTAGAATTAAACCCTTTCCGTATGCCATCGTTCAATTTGGCTGATTACGAGATGTTGTTTGTCAAAATAATTAGACAATATATTAACGGTTATGTCAGTGACAGGGAAATGTAATCAAACCTACCGTTATGATTAAACTAATTAATAGGATCTTGCGGGATCCCTCCCAGATACGTTTTCCCTTGTGTCTCATCATATGTATGACGGTCGTTGGACCGGCTGACCCAAACTATATCTTATCAAGACATTGAGACGAACAGAAGGAAAACCAAAATCGACCGAAAGATGATACAAATCGATGAGGTTGACAGCTTGTGTAATAACTGGGTCCGAAATTGATATCATTATTAGGAGAGTGTCTTTAACTTTATTCATTCAACCAGTGAAAATGTTGAAATTTTCGATTCGAGAATTTCTCTTTTTCAAACCGTTTTTGAAATTCATTAAATTGAGTGAAACTTAAATGTTTGAGAAACTTTAGGAAGAAAGACAAAGTTTAAAAGGACTGATTTATTTAAACGGGTTGTATGTAGCCATCATAAGTATCAGATCAGGTACCACTTTATCTCGGAAAGGCAGCCATCGAGGAACGGCATGAACGGAACCGGAAAACCTCACAGTGGGGTTTCCGGAAATCAATTTTATCCGTTGGCAGCGGGTGGTCCACAGCCTGGAGACACCAGCTGGGGGTCCTGTTGAGGCAAATGCGATGATGCATGTCGGTCTCTTGGGCCGCGCCGGTTGCCTCGCCTTGGGGAAAGACGAAAGACCGCATCGAAAGAACAAATGTGAGAAAGGGAAGCTAATGTAGAGGCACACGGACAAACATATGCACACATACAGACCGGACGCATATTTTTGCCAATCAGGATAATGGTGATTTGCTGTTCGATCTGTCATATCGGTGGGTGTTAATGACGATGTGGTTGTTTTGGCAGGCTAAGGCTACAGAAAGGGTACGAATTGAATGATTCATTGAGAAGCATTCGTTCGGAGAATGGACACATTATTATTGTACAGTTATGAGCTTCAAGTGAAATTGAATGCAATTTCCTCCGAAAAGTATCACATCCTCCTATAAAACTGTGATTTCCTTCGATTAAGGGGCTCTAAAATAGCCACAAGCAGTAATGTCAGTTCAATTGATTGATTTTCAATGCCAAAAGACATACCCCTCTTTAAAAGCTAATTACTTTTATGCCTTAAAAGATCCGAGGTTACGGTTTTCGACAAAGTTATTTAGCGTAAATTTTCCTGTAAAGAATTTATAAATTGGCTCAAAACCCAATTCAAGGCTCGGTTCCACAGAAGAAACAAAAATGATTTTGATTTTTCCGAGAAAAAAAATATTCCATTTTCCCTTACAAACATAAAAGTTAGAATTTTCTCATGTGAACGTTACTTTAAAATTCTGCAAAATATCATGGATGAGTTTTGAACCTAAACTCAACTTTTCGAGCCTCAGGGTTTGAGAAATTCAAAAATGACTCCAAATCGACTCAGTCTTAAAATCATATAAATAACAATCGTTTAAACATATCTTGAACCCAAATACCTCTCCATGCCATACTTGATTCCATTTTTATTCCATTTGTTGGCTTTGTTAGCATAAATTGAGAACTTGTGCTAACAATATTGTATTGGGTCAAACTCCCTCTTCCTATGTTTTTACTTACTGGAAGAAGGGTGGTGGGTCAAATAAACATAGAGTCATATCCGAATATGACTTATGACATTTGTAGGATAAACTTTCAGATTATGCAAAAAAGTTGTACGCAAACCCTTCTCCTTCCTTCCTACATTCCTAATCCTATCCTTCCTACTGCCAGGAAGGAATTGTTTCAAATTCAAATGTTTCTCGTATTAAAATTCCATTCCATGCCAAATTTAATTCAATTTGCTTGGTTAGTTATCGAGTTATTATAAAACTTGAAAGGGAGTCCTAACACCCCTCTCGATCGCCCCAATGCAAAGTGGGGATTTTTTGATCAAAAAAGATAGGGGAGAACTGTATAAGACGCACCAGTTAAGCAAAATCGCTATTTACAGCGCTTTCAATCATCTTAGAACCAAATTGAAAGTTTATGACGATACAGAGATTAGATTTACGTATTATCAAAAATAAAAAAATATGATAAAAACATGATTTTAATGATTTTTTTGTAAAAAATTGAAACAGCTAAAAAACAAACCGCGGGGTAGAACGCCAAAACTAGTGGACAGAATGCACCATATCGAAAAGGTGGTAAGAAATGAAACAATGATTATAAGGAATTTAATGATTGAAACATATTTATTTTATTTTTTTTATTTACATAGTATTCCGTCTCACGACATAACTTGACGAACATAATTCCTAAAATTCACTCGGTCCATGGCAACCGTTCTCCAATTTCTCGGGCACCCCACGTTCGCCAGATCACGCTCCACTTGGTCTAACCACCTCGCTCGTTGCGCCCCCGCTCGTCTTGTTCCTACCGGATTCGTAGCGAACACCTGTTTTGCAGGACAGTCGTCCGGCATTCTCGCAACATGTCCCGCCCAGCGTATCCGGCCAGCTTTCACCACCTTCTGGATACTGGGTTCGCCGTAGAGTCGCGCGAGCTCGTGGTTCATCCTTCGCCTCCACACTCCGTTCTCCTGTACGCCGCCAAAGATGGTTCTTAACACTCGTCGCTCGAATACCCCGAGTGTACGCAGGTCCTCCTCGAGCAATATCCATGTCTCGTGCCCGTAGAGAACAACCGGTCTAATAAGCGTCATATACAGGTTACACTTCGTGCGAGGGCAAAGTCTTCTCGACCGCAGTTGCTTGTGGAGTCCATAGTAGGCACGACTTCCGCTGATAATTCGCCTCCGGATCTCACGGCTGGTGTCATTGTCTGCGGTCACCAGTGAGCCGAGATAGACAAAGTCTTCGACTATCTCCAGCTCGTCGCCGTCGATCGTGACCTTGTTATTACTGGACAAGCGGGTTCGGTCGGTCTCGGATCCGCAGGCCAGCATGTACTTCGTCTTGGACGTATTAATCATCAACCCAATCCTTCCTGCTTCGCGTTTCAGTTTGCGGTAGATCTCCTCCACCGCCGCAGATGATCTGCCGACTATATCAATGTCATCGGCAAAGCAGATAAGTTGACTGGATCTGTTGAAAATCGTGCCCCGCATTTCGCCCACCGCTCGTCGAATAACACCTTCTAGCGCCACGTTGAACATCATGCAGGATAGACCATCACCTTGTCGAAGCCCCCTGCGCGATTCGAATGAACTCGACAATTCACCCGAAATCCGCACACAGCACTGCGTTCCATCCATCGTCGCCTTGATCAGTCTGATCAGCTTCCCGGAAAAGCCGTTCTCGTCCATGATTTTCCATAGCTCGTTACGGTCGATCGTGTCGTATGCGGCTTTGAAGTCGATGAATAGATGATGCGTAGGGACTTGGTGTTCACGGCATTTTTGGAGGATTTGCCGCAATGTGAATATCTGGTCCGTCGTAGACCGTCCCTCCATGAAGCCGGCCTGATGACTTCCCACGAATCTGTTTGCTTGTGGCGTGAGGCGGCGGAGTAGGATTCGGGACAACACTTTGTAGGCGGCATTGAGGACAGTGATCGCTCGGTAGTTCTCACAGTCCAATTTGTCGCCCTTCTTGTAGATGGGGCATATTACCCCTTCCTTCCACTCCTCCGGTAGCTGTTCTATGTCCCAGATCCGGATTATCAACCGGTGTAGGCAATCGGCCAACCTGTCCGGGCCCATTTTGATGAGTTCAGCTGCGATGCCATCCTTCCCAGCCGACTTGTTTCTATTCAGCTGGCGAATGGCTTCCTTAACTTCACTCATCGTTGGGAGTGGCTCCTCTTCGTCGTTGGCTACGCCGGCGATGTACCTTCCCCCACCGTCTTGATCTCCTGCATGTGCGCCGTTCAGGTGTTCATCGAAGTGCTGCTTCCACCTTTTGATCACCTCACGATTGTCCGTCAGGATACCCCCGTCCTTATCCCGGCACATTTCGGCTTGCGGCACGAAGCCTTTGCGGGATGCGTTGAGTTTCTGATAGAACTTTCGTGTTTCTTGGGAACGATGCAGCTGCTCCAGCTCCTCGAGCTCCTCCTCCTCTAGGCGGCGCTTTTTCTCCTGGAAAAGTCGAACTCGCTGCCTCTTCCGCTGTCGGTGATTTTCCACATTTCGACGGGTGCCTCTTTGCACTACTGCCGCCCGCGCGGCATTCTCTTCGTCCATCACCCTCCTACACTCCTCGTCGAACCAGTCGTTCCGTCGAGATCGCTCCACATAACCGATGACGTTCTCCGCAGCACTGTTGATGGCTGTTTTGATGGTATCCCAACAGTCCTCGAGAGGGGCTTCGTCAAGCTCGCCCTCTGCCGGCAGCGCTGCTTCGACCGATTGCGCGTAGTCTGCCGCGACCTCAGGTTGCTTCAGTCGCGCGATATTTAACCGAGGCGGGCGCCGGTTTCGCGTGTTGTTCACTACGGAGAGTTTTGGGCGCATCTTCACCATCACCAGATAATGATCCGACTCGATGTTGGCGCCCCGACAGGATCTGACGTCGATGATGTCCGAAAAGTGCCGGCTGTCGATCAAAACGTGGTCGATCTGTGATTCCGTTTGGTACGGTGATCTCCAGGTGTACTTGTGTGGGAGGCGGTGCTGAAAAAAGGTACTACGTACGGCCATTCGTTTGGAGGCGGCGAAATCAATGAGTCTGAGGCCGTTTTCGTTGGTCAGCTGGTGCGCGCTGAACCTTCCAATTGTCGGTTTAAATTCCTCCTCCTGGCCGACCTGAGCATTGAAATCCCCGATGACGATCTTGATATCATGTTTTGGGCAACGGTCGTATTCACGCTCCAGCTGCGCGTAGAATTCGTCTTTGTCGTCACCGGTACTTCCGAGGTGAGGGCTGTGCACGTTGATGATGCTGATGTTGAAGAACCGGCCCTTGATTCTCAACCGGCACATTCGTGAGTTGATCGGCCACCACCCGATCACGCGCTTTTGCATCTTTCCCATCACTATAAAAGCTGTTCCAAGCTCGTGTGTGTTGCCGCAGCTCTGGTAGATGGCACGACCATCTGGGTACGTTCGTACCGTGGAGCCCTTCCAGCATACCTCCTGCAGCGCTACGATGTCGAATTTGCGGCTCTTCAATTCGTTGGAGAGCACGTGGGTACTGCCCACAAAATTTAGAGATCGGCAGTTCCATGTTCCAAGTTTCCAATCGCTAGTCCCTTTTCGTCGCGTGGGTCTTTGCCGATTTCCATCCGAAATTTGTTGTTCGTTATTCGTTGCTTATGTTTTTTAGTAGTCACAGGCTCGCAAGGCCCGCAGCTAACCCCACTATCTCGCAGGAGGACCGTCGTGATGTTGCTGTTTTGAGTCCCGAACACCACCAGGACGTTGTTGCACTCCGCACGCCGCCCCTAACATGGAGAACAGACGCGTGCGAAGCCCCCTAACTCATTCTGCATGCGACCAAAGCATCCACCGGGGTTGGGTACCCGATCTCCGCTAAGGTTGCTCGCACCCCAGCTAGTACCACGGGGAGGTAGAGAATCGGAGTTGCAGACAAGAGGTGATATGACCACTACCCGAAGGTTGGGTGTATGGGGTCTCGAGTTGCACATTGTCTACTTCACTAGGATTGAAACATATAATGTTTAATTACATGTTCATCGTAATCTTGTAAACTAATCATACTTTGGAAAAAAATCATTTACTAATGCAAAACTTATCGAAAACTTAGCATTTCAAAATACACTTTTTTATAGCCTTATAGGTAAAACGCCTTCAGGTAGGCAACGAAATTCAATTTCTTGAATGGTATCACGGCAAACATGGCGGCAGATATTTTTTCGAGTAGAATAAGGGTGCACTTTTTTAACTCGAACAAGGACGAAATTCGTTATAATTATGCATTTACATCGTAATTTGGGACTCAGCAAATAAAAGGATTGGCATTTTGTTTTGATGTTTGGGTTTTCTCAAAAGTTAACAGCATTCAAAATTTGAGCCTAAAACACGTGGTCTTGTGGGCATTCTGCCCCAATTTTGAAATTATTTATTTTAGTAAAAATTTGTATGAAGTTAGTTAAATACAATCAAATGTTCATAGTCTTCCGAAAGTGCATGCTAGTAGAAACACGATAAGCTGTAGTATCATCAGATTGTCCAGGCCAGTTTATCATAAAACTAGAGTGTCCGTCCCGGGATTTCCCGGTCGGGAATTCCCGGGATATTTGAAAAATTCGGGAATTCCCGATTCCCGGGAATCATAGTTTCATTCCCGGGAATTCCCGACATATATGAATGTTTTTCACTGGAAAAGCCTGATAGCCTCCGGAACCATTCTATTGTTCTTTTAGACATTTTGCAGCCATTCGATGCAATTTTTTTTTCTCAAATAGATAAGTTTAAAAAGATTATACATATGTATTTCCACACCGTTTTCATTGAACGCAAACCCACAACATTTCGAAAAATATATGAAAAATCGAGCAGAAGGTAGGCAGATTGTGTTTTTTCGAAAGTAACATTTATGCTCTTGTTTCCCTCTGGCTTTGATATCCAGATGAATTTCAGAACTTAAAAATGGAAAAGACATTTTTTTTTATATGAAGAGAAAATATGTAAAGCGTTCAGAAAATTGATAAAAGGTTGAATAAATCAAACAAATTAAAAGATTTTTTTTAACCTCTTATTCAGGTTATTTTTTAGTTCATTTGAGTGATTTTGATGTATCGTTGTCGAAAGCAGTTTGATGAATTTGATTAAAAATAAGTTTAAAAAACATGAAGAGTACATTTTGAATAGGTTGGGGGCTTGTATGCACGAATGGTTTGATTAGATGTATTTGAATCAAAGTGCATATATTTTACATGTTTTTGAATATCTCCCGGGATCCCGGGAATTCCCGGGAACCAGGCCGCCAGATTTCCCGATTCCCGGGAACGGAAAAATGGTCGGGAAATGGACACTCTACATAAAACCTTAAATGTTAACCATGAAAAATAACAGTTTTGACGCTGATTCCATTAATCCTTTTGTTTCTTAGAAAAAAAGTCGTTTTTGTGAACTGTTCATCTAAAAAATGAGTGAAGAAAAACATCATTCGAAGCCATAGGTTAGTATATTTTTGAGAAAGAATGACGTGGGCCATCTTACCTCGCTGGTGCGTCTTGTACAGTTTTCCCCTACCTATTCCTGTGACGATCGCCCAAACTGCACCTACTAAATTCTGGAAAAGTATAATATCTTATGCAAAAAACGGAAGGAGTCAAATGGCGTACAACACTTTCGGATAAAATTACTCTGAACGCCTCAATTTCCCTACTTCCCCTTTTTTTGCTTGTAAAGGTGAAATTCTGTTTGTAGCAATCTACCTTTCATATTTATTTATATAAAAATTTCAGCTGAATCAATTGGTATACTCCAATTTTTGTTTTTTTTTTCTATGACAAGTGGCTCATTATGCCTCTTTTCCCCTGAACTTTCTGAATATTTTTCTTAGAAATGCAATCAAACAAAGTGTAATCCAACAATTTTTATTTATAAATAATCAATTTTGGTAGATTTATTCATCCTCTTAACTTTATTTAAAAAAAATTGTGCATGCATTTCACTAATACAACCGAGAAGTTCTCATATCAAATGCAAAAACTAAGTGAATTGGTGTAAAATTTGTCGCTGTATCGAATAGTGTACACTGCATAGTGCTCAGTTTACGAAAAATGCCCCAATCACTCCGATTCTCCGATTGTAAACAAAAACATTCAGTTTACGAGAAAGGTCCTTCCCTTCGATTTCCCCTCAATTCATTCATTAATAATTTTGAATCGTATTTTAGGCTTCCAAAAAGCATTCCATGATTATTTTTATGAAACTTGCTCCAAAAGTTTCGTTTTGGTTGAATAAATAAAACAAAAAATACAACAGAACTTTTTTTTTTTTAAGTTTAATTTGAGAATGAGAATGAAAATAAACCAGAGCAAAATCCGGGCTTTTCAAATGAAATCCGGGCAATCGGGCCGGACCGGGCTGTTCCCAAATTTTGTATAAAATATCAGTGCAAACGTTTAGTTGACGAAGGAAGCCTCAAAGGTCACTTTTTCAACTAAATTCCAACGATAACTTTAAAAAATCATTGTTACAAACGAAAATGCAAGAGAGCTGTGCATCTGCATGGAATCAGGGGTAAAACTCAATGTTTACTTGAATGATGAACACCGTTTTGCGCTTAGTTGATGAAAGAAGCCTTAGACATCCCAATTTCTACTTTTTCATGCAATTCCTTCAAAAAATCATTGGGTGAAAACATGGAATCAGGAGTAAAACTTACTGCAGTACCGTTCAGCGCTTAATTGATGAGAAGAGCCTCAATCGACCCCATTTTCCCTAAATTCATGAAATATTAGAATAAAAAGTCCTTATAACGAACGAGATTGGTTTGAAAGTTACTGTTGAACCGACGAGGAGAACCTCGATCATGTTTACACCTATATCAATTATCAATTCAACAATGTATATTTTTCCGTCAACTAAGCGTTTAGCTGTGTACATCATTCATTTCAGCAATTAGTTTTTCGCATGATTCAATTGTTTCTAGGCATTTTCTGATGCATTCTCGAATGTTACAAGTTATTGTTTTTTTTAAATATATTGCTTTTCATCAACAGAAACTATGCGGTTTCCAATATTTTATTCATCAGTAAGTTTTACCGATTTTTAGATGTTTTTGTACCTTTTATGATGCTTTCTCATTTGTTGCTACGATTTTTTAGTACATTTTGTATGGTTTTATGAATGACTTTAGGAAAAAATTAGAAAGATGCGCCTTTTAAGCCTTTTCTGTTTATCTGATTGTAAAAAAAGTGACTTAATCAGCTTGAGGATGAATAAATCTCGAAACATCTAATTTTAGCCACTTTCCCTTATGTTTTTGGGTGTTAAGGTATAATTCTTAATCTAGAAATCTGCCTTGCAACAAAAAAGTCATATAAACCATACTTATTTATATTAAAATGACAGCTGAATCGATTGGTGTACTCCAATTTTTGTTTTTACAACGAAAAGTGGCTCATTTTTCCTCTTTTCTCCTAAACTTTAAAAATCCAGAAAAAAAAGTCTAACAGAGAGTAATCCAACAATTTTTTATCATAAATGATCATTTTTGAAAAAAAAATTGTTGTATTTTACACTCTTTTTTTTTCTTAAATATTAAAGGTTAGAGGAAAAGAGGCAAAATGAGCCACTTGTCGTTGTAAAAACAAAAATTGGAGTACACCAATCGATTCATCTGTCATTTTAATATAAATAATGAGTATGGTTTATATAACTTTTTTGTTGCAAGGCAGATTGCTAGATTAGGAATTATACATTTACACCTAAAAACATAAGGGAAAGTGGTTAATATTAGATGTTTCGAGTCATTTTATCAGAAAGCGGTGTAAAGAAGTCCCCTTTCCCTTTCCCCCCCCCGCTGAAAATGAGTAGGGGCTTCATTTTTTCATTCGAATTTTCAAGTCTATAGGGATCAGACAGACAAAAAGACTGAAATTTATTTTAATATACAGATTACCACAAATATATTTTAACGTTCTTTAGTGGTGATAAAATACAACAACGAAAATAAAGAACTCAAAAATGGAAAAAAAAGATGAGAAGTTATATAAAATCAAACAAAAAAAACGCACACCAAAAACCAATAAAAAAAATGATAAAAAATGATAATTGATAAACGAAACAAAAAAATGCAAAATGGATACTTAAACATGATGAAAAAATTAATAAATGGCCTAAAAATGACTTAAAAATTAAGTTTTTTTTTATCTTCATTTGAGAGGTTTTCAGCCGCAGGCTGGTTCGCCTCTGAAAAATTAAGTTAATTATAATAATAATTGTTTTTTTGTAGTAATAAGTAGAACAAAACAAATATATATATTAAACAAAATGTTCGGAGGTGTTGCCAATATCTAACGGGGTCTTTGAATAGATTTACTTTTTATATCAAATAGATTATAGCGGTCCATGTATCAACTCTTTTCTTACCATGGTAGCACAGGTGATCCACAACTTTGAACAGCTCGCATTTGAACTGAGCGCTTTGGATCAACACCATTTTCTCACCAAATGGGTAGACATGTGTGAAGAAACATTGCACAAAATTTGAAGAAAATCGATTTTCTAGTTTTTGCTCGGCCATTCAAACGCTGCACAAAAGTCGGATTTTTTTCGAATTTCAATCAAGTCGGCATTTGTTGTTCAATAACTTGACAAGCTTTGATCATTTGCCTTAAATAAAAATACTGACATGCTGAAGGTTGCCTATGCTAGCAGAATCAAATGATGGTTTACTTAGATTTCAACGAAAACATATCAATTTTCGAATAAGTGAAGGAAACGTACTTTTCTTCTTGTGAAGTTTTTTATCAATACTCATGAAAATCATTCCGTCAAAAAAAAATTTTCGCTTCAGAATAGTGACTTCATTTGCTTAATTGTCTCAAAATACTAGCTCGTGATTTTAGCTTAGCTTAGCTAAGCTTGATTGACTCACATCCACCTTTAATCATTGAATCCGAAATACGTTTAAAAAAATAAAATATTTTATAAAAATACAAAATTTAAATATGTTTAAATTCATTTAAACAAAATTATTTTTGGTGGATGAGTACATTTTACTTTTCATTTCAAATACATTATATGTACAATTTTTTTTAAATTGGATAACATTGTTGTTATATTTGCATTTCGAACTCCATGATCGCAGGCGTGGCTAAGTGGAACGAGTTCCAAATCGCCAATGGTTGCTACTCCGTGATTGACAGAGGCCATCAATTTTGTTCAAAGGTCAAAAGAATGGTACCTGGGACTCAACCTGTATACATATCTCAGGTGGCGATGGAAATCCCGTGATAAGTGTTAGTAAAAAATTTTTCTTGTAAACATTGTAACCAAGAGGATTCGTGACGTCAGTTGCATTTTCAAACAAACAACCATCATCGCTGTACCAGTTAAAACTAAAGAAAAAAAAATCATTGCCAACTGCTGTTTACAATTCTCGCCTAGGATACAAAAACATCCTGGCAAGTTACGTAGGCTTTTGTTTACCTTTTTACTTTTTGAATAACGAATTCTGTAATAGTGTGCGTGTTTGTTCATCACCTTCTTTGTACCACATTGCCTGGGACTGGCAAAACATTCACAGTGCACAAAATTGATGCTCTCTCTTCAAACATCAATAACGGCGCTGGCCACGTCCTAGTAGTCAATGGATAGAGAGAAAATGTAAAAAAAGGATTGAAAGAATTAAAATTTGCGCTTTAGGACCGAGGTCACCTCTGCATCCTAGCAAATAATTTTGGTGGGAGGTTTGGATGCTAGGATGTGATCAGGAGACACTTTTAACTAGTGTGATCTTCAATATCCTAACCTTTTTTTCGTACGCTGTTATCAAGTCCTAAAAATTTGAAATTTTTCAAGCACTGTTAAAAAACTTGTATTATTATATTTTCACTAAAACCTGACTGTGAATAGTAGTACACTGTAGTGATTATTTGACTCAATGACAAAACCTTAAAGAATGATACGAAACGAAAAAAACGATCCGGGTAGAAATTATACTCTTAACAAGAATTCTGTAAAACTCTATTTAAACATTGACGATAACAATATTTAATCATTTAACATAAGTATATACTTCAATCTTTTTTCTGTTAAGTGTTCTTGATGTCTACTTTTAAAGTTATTACATATACATTAACGAATAGACATTGAATCAATCTGTGTTATGAAGAATGGTAACATTTCGATTGCATGACACTATTTATTTGAATTGAACAATTATAAACTTTGTCGAAAAATGTATATTGTGCCTATCTAATTAAAATAAAAAACTCATTGACTCTTGAGTAGTTGGGATTTTAGCGTATTCGTTTCATTGCTTCCACTTTCATTTGGTGCTTCACTTATTAAAAAATAGAGATCTTATGAACACTATATTTGACTATTTTGAATAAAATACATCTCAATAATAAATTTATTCACTTGGTTCATATTTCACTCTCAAAAACAATAATATTTGTTTTATCAGATATTTTTTGAAAATAAATAAAGCTATAATAATGAAACAAAATATTTATCTGAACATTATGCAATAAGCTCTGATTTTCCTAACCTCGTTCTTGAACAAAAAACTCTCGGACCATTCCGGAGAAAGTTTTGCGACCCTGTTTGAATAAACCACTCGAAATTTTATCAAATATCATAGTTTCACACTTTCTTCCACTAAGCTTTTAATGGACACAGCTTGAACAAAAAAAAACAATCAACTCAATAAATAAATAATAATTTCATATTCCAATTTTGGACCATTTCTAAAAAAAATCTATAACGACGAAAACAATTATGCGATTCTACGCTGACATCGTTGTGTTTTTATGTTTGTAAAACTTCAAACTCAACTCAAATTCTCGAAGATGATGGAGAGTATCAGAGAAACATGAGGTTTCAAAGAAAATAGAACATTAGACGTAGATATCATGAAACTGTCCAAAAAGATAGTTCAATTTAATTATATTGTAATTGGTTATCAAGAGAATCAGCTCCACTGGAATTAGAATGCCCCTGAAATAAATATTTTTGTATGGTTTCAAATAGAACTTTAAAAAATATTCTTGAATGTAAGGTCACCGAACAAATATTTTAATTTTTAGTGAAAATCAGCCGGGAAGAGCTCTACTTACTGCCCAAGCATTAAAAATCAATGATTTTGAACAGACGAAACATTTAGCTCTAAAAATTCAACATTTTTGTAGAATGTTCATATTATTTATATAATTTATCTCAATTTGGTTTACTGTTATTTGTTCTACATTAGACGTTTCTTAATTTTGACTTTTTCGTTATCAGATATTCTTATTTAATTGAAATTTCATTTTTTTTTTAATTTTTAAAATTTCGCCTAAGCTAATTAACCTTTTTTATAACCTAAATACGTCAGTAGATGCAAGGCTAGTAAATTTTAGTATACCTACTGTAAGTTGAAAATTGGATTTCTGGTTCCAAATCTTCGATTTATAATTTTTCATTGTCTTATCATTTTTATGTCCGATAGATTTTGTATTATGATCCCCATTCTTTTATCATGGAAATCTAAATCACACTAAATCTCGTATCTTAAATTGATATATGATCCCTACAGAGGTGCAAAGAGATCCCTACATGTAGCATGCAGCGCACGACTTTTAGCTGACTCTAACAGCCCGCCGTCAGCCACGAAAGAATCGTCTAGCAAAGTTGCAAACTGATTCTTTCTGCCTTATGTGCAGAACGTCGAACGTGTCTGCAAGTAAAAGTCAGCCGCGCGGTAAAATCCTTTGACTGCACGTTCCGAAAATTACAAACGATTCTCCGAAGTTAGGAACAGTTGCAAACTTGCAAGCCCGAAGATAAAATCCCTTGAGCCGAACAGAAAGAATCATTTCCGAAGATAGCTACAGTCTGCAAGTTGCTTGCATGCAGCGGGATGGTGCGATGTACGTTTTCAAACTTGCAAGTTACAGAACGGTGGACCCGTTCTTGTGTGGTTGGATTCGTTCCACTAACCTAAGACCGACCGAACCGAATCCATGGAGGAAGAAAGTGATAGGCCGAGGTGCCGTCGACTATCCATTCAGTTGCCGTTCAGCCATCGAAGCGTGCGTGCGTAGCGTATGTACATGGCTATCCGCATAACGCGCGGCATGCCGTACAACAAGAGCAAGGACATGATGGAGTTGTTGTTGTTGGTGCCTTCGTGTTCGTTTCGTTTTCTTCTAAGACGGATTCGAAAGGAAGTGGTGCCCAACTGTTATTTTAGTTTTCAATTATCATACCAGGGTGATTGATATAAATCATCAAAGCTAATACAAGCAAATTAGTTTTGATTATAACTTTGTCATCTTACAAGTTATTTATGAACACAAAGTTGTTAAATAAAACTGATCCAAACTATGTTGAAAAATCATCTATGATGTTTTAAAACAGTGCTGCGTTAAAATTCTTTGAAGTTTCGTCCCGAAAACTTCTTTGAAGTTACGTCCCGAAAATTCAATCGATTTTCCGAAGGCAGGATCACTTGATTAGTAGGATCACAGATTAAATTGTGTAAATTTCAAATTTAGAATTCAGTTTCATTTGCTTAGACATGTATAAGAATCACGTCATCTTTACCAAGTAATCTTGGGAGTCATGTCTTCTTCTGTGGTCTGCAACACTCATTTGGTTTTTTACAGAAAGTTTGTACATCTCAGTTCAAAACTCAATAGAAATTCAGTGCTTGTTCGTCGTCATTCCAACCTTGAACTCAAAAACTCCACACTCTGTTTGATTCAAATCTTCTATCAATGTTTTATAACTGGTTTTGAATGATTTTGGCGTACTGAACTCGAATATTTGGTGAGATTTTGTCTATCGCATCCAGTTTTACTGATAAGGCTTTTAAAAAACAGTTCTATGATAAATCAATCATTGACTATATATTATGTTTTACTTCTTTGCTGAAGACTGTAAAGCGTTTTAAGTTATACTTTGAAAAATATCTATGATTCATTTTGGTACAAATTTTCATCAGAATTTCGTTTCAACAGAAGGAAAAAACCAACAAAATTTCTTTGACTTCAAAGCCAAAATTACTTGCAATCTTCGTAGAAACTTTAATTTTAAAAATCTTACTCTACAGTTGTATATATTTCAGATATTACGCAACTGCTTATAAAAAGCTGGTCGTTTCACGGTTAAACATATCACGCTTTCGACCATAAAATTTGGGCACCACTTCCTTTCGAATCCGTCTTAGAAGGAAACGAAACGAGCACGAAGGCACCAACAACAACTCCATCATGTCCTTACTTTTGTAGTACGGCGCGCCGAGCGTTATGCTGATAGCCATGTACATACGCTACGCGCGCACGCTTCGATGGCTGAACGGCAACTGAATTGATGGTCGGTGGCGGTGGTTCTTCGGCCTATCACTTTCTTCCTCCGTGGATTCGGTTCGGTCGGTCTTAGCTTAGGTTAGTGGAACGAATCCATCCGCACAAGAACGAGTCCACCGTTCTGTAACTTGCAACTTGCAAGTTTGCAAACGTACATCGGCGCGCTGCAAGTCTGCAACTTGCAGACTGTAGCTATCTTCGGAAATGATTCTTTCTGTTCGGCTCAAGGGATTTTATCTTCGGGCTTGCAAGTTTGCAACTGTTCCTAACTTCGGAGAATCCTTTGTAATTTTCGGAACGTGCAGTCATCGCGCGGTTGACTTTTACTTGCAGACACGTTCGACGTTCTGCACGTAAGGGGAAAAGAATCAGTTTGCAACTTTGCAAGATGATTCTTTCGTGGCTGACGTCGGGCTGTAAGAATCGGCACTGCATGTAGCGTAAAGGGATCTCTTTGCACCTCTGGATCCCTAGGATCATGCAATAAGGAAAAAGTTTTGTTGAATAATTTGGAAGTGCTGTTCTTTTTTTAATGGATATGAATATTAATTCAGCGATTTGTGCGGCCCTGCTTTACGCCATCCGTTTCAACTTTCAGGCCCACTAGAAAAAATAGAAGATTTTCTAGTTTTTTAAGGGATCCAAGAGATTTTCTTTAAATGCTTAAGAAACCCTTTTATAAAGTTTGCCAAATGCCAAGGAAACAGGTTCTGGCAACTGAAATATTGAATTGAAATAAACATTAGATTGCCAGAATTTTTTCAGTACGTGTCTGGACCGGGCAAATAAAGGCTATTTTATCTAAAAACCTGTTGAAATCCGGGCACTTAAATTGTTGACCAAAATCTGGGCAATATCCAGACAAATCCAGTTAAAACCTAGGAATTTCTCATCAAAAATCAAGAAAAAAAAAACTTTTTTTTTATCTTTTTTTTTTTAAAAAAACCTTTTACCCTAGAGTCCAAAAAAAAAATTTTCTTTATTCTGATTCTGATTCTGATTCTGATTCTGATTCTGATTCTGTGTCCAATAACTAATGTTTATTTTAGAGTCGGCGTATTGAAGGATGACACAACACTTCAAATAAAGGTTTTCTCTTTATTTTCTTCTCTAAGATTTATATTATTTAACTAAACATTACTTGGAAGGTTAACAGACTATATAACGCGCGCGATTCTTGAATGGAACTGACTCGCATCGCAACGCGAAGCTCTTTTTATAAGCTTCTCGAATATTCTGGAATATTCTTCGTAAGCTAGATTTCAAGACACGAATGCCACAAAGATGGTAAAGTGTCTCGAATAAACAAAAAAGAATTGGTAAGCTAGCTAGTACATAAGAAGGAAAGTTCTGGAACCCTTGTACCGTCTCGCTTTCCTTCGGTATTCGAAGCCGAAACAAGACGATAAACTTCCAGAAAAATCAACACCCACTGATTTTAACCAGGATTGAATCCCACTTTGTGCTAAAGGAAATGAAATTTTTCTTAGCAAAATTGCGTAGCTCAACTACAGCACTTAAGCGCCAACAACTATAAAAGTTGATGTGCTGAAGTCGCTTAAAACCCGGACTTTCTTCCCAGGGGTGGGCTTCCAAAGGAAACTACACAAAGTGGTGTTGGCGAAATGAGGGTGTTTAGCGTTGGTACTCGAACTTAGTCGCCGTGGTAATATCCGTAGAATTCCGCAACATAAAGTGAACATACACAATGCTTAATGAGAATATCCCTAAGGTAACTAAGATGGAAACTTACCGATAAAATAGTCCTTGCACCTGCACACGAGCTACCGCCAGTAAACTACCTCGGAATTGGGGCTCAATTTGGATCCGATTAGCTAGGCCAGTATCTTCCAGGTTCACCAGGCACTCGATAGATGACCCGCGCGTAATTTTTCCGTGGACAATTAAATGGGTATAATTTTGATGAAGACAGTAGATTAACCGCCTTGCATTCTGTAGTCCTTATGGGTGGAATTTCCATTTTACCGAAATTTTCCATCCCAGTACACAAAGATCCACACTCATTAAGGCTGAAATGATACACGTTAAAATTATGAATTGGAGATTCTACGGACATTACCACTTTGCCTACTACGGACCGTTACACTACCCCCTCGTTCAAGATAAAAACAAGGTTTTTACAATGTAAAAACAAAGTTTTTATAATGTATGCGCCTTGCCAATTTATTAAGAATTCTTTGGAACACCACTCCTGAACAGGAAGCTAGATACTTAGATGTGCCACACAGTTTTACCAAAAAAAACCATTACCACGTGCAAGAAGCATCCCGCGGGTACAAAATCCGCAATTAAAGTGATTGTGATTTTTTTAAAAGCATTGTTTCATTCCCCGTTCCAAATAGAAATCGGCTGAACAGGAGGCCCCCAAACCCCTAATGCACCTCGGGGTCATATTTGATCATTGCCCGAAAGCTACAACTCAATTTCACTTCAGAAGCTACTGACCGTCAGCGTTAAAAAACTCAGGTCTCCAGCGAGATGCATAAAGGTTCAGTACCAAACTTTAATAATGCTATTAATTAATTAACTTAGTTTTATGATTACGTTGCTTTTTTTTACTTTATTCTAGCTTATTGTACTTAAATTTTATCTGTGACCAAGGAAACTAAAAATGATTCCTAAAACTATTCAATCTTATTCCTAATTCTTAAATTTACCCTGCACCATTTAAAATGAAAAATTATCTGCAAGGCTAAATAGGAAAAAAAAAATATTATGAATACCACAAATCAATCACGCTTCATATGTTCGGTACTATATACTCCAAGTTTCTGGCTCTCTAGATCCTTGAGCTTATACGAGCTCGACCCCAGTTTTTTAATAACCACGCATTTGATAAACGAAGGGCCTAATTTTGATGAATATCCCTTAGCAGCATCCGATAAAGCAAAGTTTTTACGCCAAACTATGTCACCTTCAGCATACGATGTTGGTCGAGCCCTGAGATCATATCGATTTTTATTTGTAGTGTAGGCTTTAGCTATATTAGTTTTAACGATCTCTCTAATTTCATTCAATTTTTCTAATGCTTTGATGGGGTCCGAATTATCTGTTGATTTATTTAAAGAATTATCTGTTCTCATTTCACAGCCAAAGTTTAAATAATAAGGGGTGAACTTAGTCGATTCATGTGTCGAGGTGTTTATGGCACAAACAATTTCTTGTAAATATTTATCCCATTCTCGCTGGTCTGATTGAAGCAGGCTTCTTATAGAGGTCCCAATTATTTGATTTGTGCGCTCTGTAGGATTAAACTGCGGGTGATAAAATGAATTTTTCCAATGTTTGATTTTATACTGAGCTAAAAGATTGAGGAAGCATTGCGAAATAAACTGTTTACCGTTATCCGTTATCGTGATTTCCGGAGTACCAAACTTGAATAATATCTCTTCACGAAAAAAAGACACGACGTTCGCGGCGGTTGCTGCACGATACGGCTTGGCGATTACCCATTTGGTGAACCAATCGCTAGCCACGAGTAAAACCGAATGTCCTGCTTTTGAGCGTGGAAAATGTGTTATATAATCCAGCGAAACCACTTGGAACGGGTAATCGGAGGGTTTCTGAGCGCCCATAGGAGCTACTTCATTCCGGTTGGTAGGTTTAGAACGTTTGCAATCATCACACTTTTTAACATAGTTTTTCACATCCCGTGCCAGTCCCGGCCAATAATAATTCTGCCATAATCGTTGTGCTGTTTTACGAATACCAAGGTGACAACCAGTCGTAGTATCGTGAAAAAGCTGTATAAGGGAAGACCTATTCGTTTCCGGTACTACTAACTTCCAAGCTAGACTGGTATCTGGGGTCTTGAGCGGCTCGTAACGTTGTAAATGGCCATTATCAACACGATACTGTGGGAAGTCATCCGGAGAACTCTGAACTTTCAACAATAGTGACTCATACCATTCATCCTTCTTATCGAAATCAACCATATCCACAGACAATTCCTCACCAACGCATGAAGGTTTACCCGGAATACGCGATAAGGCATCAGGAACAACATTAAGGGAACCCTTCCGATACTGTATATCGAAATCGAAAGCGGCCAACCGTAACGCCCAACGACCCAGCTAACATGAAATCGTAATAGAAATGATAATCCAAATCGAATATTAGGACATTTTCAATAACTATCGCAAACACGTTGGTATTGAGTGATTTTCTATCATTCATTTACGACAAGCTTTGCCCAAAAAAAAATGAATCGGATAGCAGTTTAATCAATTCGTAAATATGTCTCCAAAAAGTTGAGAATATGCTATCCGACATTTACGATTTGAGTGAACTGATTTACGATAAATGGGCGGTCCTTCAATTGACACTCTCTCCGGTCTCTTCCTTTGACCGGTTTGTAAAAAGAAAATCTCACCTATAGAGCTATATCCTGTAACATATCAACTGATGAGTTAGCATCGTGGTAAGATACCGGACTGCGAACTCGGAGGACTGGAGTTCAAATCTCGGTGGAGGAAATTTTTTTTTGTTTATTTTGCTTTTTGTTGGAAAATCGAATCGTTGAAATCTTGTCATTGTAGATATATCGCCTCCACTTTTGTAGCTATATGCTATTTTGGTAAGTTTAATACAATCTTTTTAACTGGTATATTTGTTTGAATAATTTTGTTGTCCCTGCGTTATACCTTCATAAATGTTTGCTGGGGAGCCAATCTTCCGTATGGATCTCTAAGATTCTTTAAGCACGTTAAGGCTTTATGATCTGTACAGACAGTGAAGTGCGAGCCCTCTACATAGTGTCTAAAGTGCTCTATCGCTTTGATGACCGCCAAGCACTCTTTTTCGGACGCACTGTAATTTTTTTGAGCCCCGGTCAATTTTTTGCTCATGAAGGCTACCGCACGTTCCTCATCGCCAACACCTTGGCAAAGAACGGCACCTATTGCAAAACCACTGGCATCACATTCAATTCGGAATGGCTTAGTGTAATCCGGGATAGATAAGACAGCGGACGATATTAAGGCGGATTTCAAAAGTGAAAAAGCGTCATCGGCCTCCGCCGTCCATGTAAATTTCTGGGACTTCTTGATGAGGTTTGTAAGTGGCGTACAAACAGTAGCGTATTGGGGTATAAAACGACGGTAATACCCAGTCATCCCTAAAAAACGTCTCACTTCCGTTAAAGAACGCGGCTTAGGATAGTTAACAACCGTTGACACCTTATCCGGATTTGTATGGACACCTTCTTTGTCCAACACATAACCGAGATATTTTACACTGGGAGCGCAAAAGGCAGATTTTTCTCGATTAACTGTTATTCCTGCGTTTTTAAGACGATTACCAACCTCAGTAAGCATCTGAATATGATCTTCAAATGTTTCTGTTGCAATAAGGATATCATCCAAAAAGGTCCAAACTTTCGGCTGCAGGTCGTGACCTAAGATTTTCGAAACAGCACGGCTCATACAAGCAGGTGCATTGGTTAGCCCAAAGGCCATGACCTTAAATTGGAATAAACCTCTACCGGGAATGGTAAAGGCTGTCTTGCAACGGTCCGACTCCTTCAAAGGTATTTGCCAGAAACTATCACTCAGGTCAATGGTCGAAAGATATTTGGTTCCTTCAATCTTACTGAAAATGTCTTCGATATACGGCAGAGGAAAAGCGTCTTTTCTGGTCACTTCATTAAGTTTACGTGAGTCAAGGCACAGTCGAACTTTGCCATTTTTCTTAGGCACACAAACAATCGGATTATTCCAGGAACTAGACGAAGCTTCAACAACACCTAAGCTAAGCATCCTGTCCAGCTCTTGGTGCATCAATTTAAGGCGATGATTTGAAACCGGATAGTACCTTTGTTTAATCGGTCTGGCATCTCCAGTATCGATCTCGTGCTCAATTATGGTAGTTCTACCCAGTTTTCCTTCAACAGTGAAAGGGAAAAGGCCGATAGTTAGATCTAAATTTCCTTGTTGTAGTTTTGATATATTCTTCGGTTTGACTGAATGTGGTATAGGATCTTCCACGGACAGAGTATCACAAAAACACGGTCGGATACCGAAGGCATTCCAAAAATTGATACCTAGTATAAGCGGCTTTGCTATTGATGGAACCAAGTGGACAGGAAGGACTCTTACAACACCATCAACTTCAAATGGAACATTCAAAAACGAACTAGACCGATGCTTGGTACCATCCGCTGTTGCGACCACTAAATTTGATGGAAATTCTTGAAGTTCAAGCTGTTTCAAACGCCAGTCCTCATGTGCACCTGCTATGGTCACGCTAGCACCCGAATCAAGCAATCCAAAAAACGACTTGCCAAAAACTTTGACGGATAAATACGGACGTTCATCCCCGTTTGCCCCAATCGAAATAGAACATACTCCAGAATCCGGCACTTCATACAAAAATTGGGGAATGGATATACAGGAATCATCACTCAATGAGTCTAAGTCACAATCGATGTTTTCGTTATCTGTATTCTGGAAAACTGATTTCGAAACCGGTAGCGAGTTGCTAAAAGTTGGAACTTGTTCAACGGAATAAGAAGCTGGAATGTGATAATCCGAGGAATTATGGTGGGGAAAAGGCTCACAAGCGAAACTACAGCAATCCTCAGTTACTGCAATTTCGCTTGCTCGTTTCCCGGGTCCGACCGATGCTGTTCTTTATTGGGACAATTCTTGACCGTAGTGTCTTTTTGACCACATTTGTAGCAAATGAGACACTCGCGAGGAAGAGGACATTGCTGCAAAAAGTGCTCGTTGGACCCACAGTTCCAGCAATTTCGGATCCTAACTGAAGGCTGTTCGGCACCTGACGAAGTAGAAGTAGCTTTATCGACCTTAAGTGAGGTGTGCTTTGCATGCCTCAAATAATCTAATTCATAGTTAACTGCTGTATTTCCTTCATCCAAACTTTCTTTGACATGCTCGTCAAGTACATTCAACGCTCGAGAACGACTAGGAGCCGAAAGAGAAGGTTCAAGTAAACACGAAAATGGCATTCTTCGGACGAACTTTCGCCTATCCATTAAAAACTTAGCAGACTCAATTTTCCTGCAAAGATCTACCAATTCCTGAACAGTTCTTGGATCATGCGTAACTACTTTCTCAAAGTAAAATTGGTTAAGGTTTTTGCGCAAGTAAAACAACTGTTGAACTTCACTGAAAGGAACCGAAATCCACCGAAATAATAAAGACATTGCCGAATTGTATGATGCAAACGACTCTTCTTCGCTTGCAATCGCGTATCTATTTCTTGGAGGAGTAACTCATCATAGTGCGGCGGAAGATATTGATCTCTAAATTTTTTTTGGAAATCTCTCCACGAACGAAAACCATAATATTTCTCGCGATACCATCTCAAGGCAGCTCCTTGCAAGAGATGGAAAACTGAGGACAACATATCCTGATCAGAGACTTTTTCTGCATTTTGCAATATGGAAACGGAGTCCAGAAAATCATTTGCGCTTAACCCCCCTTCTCCGGAAAAACTCAATTTTCATTGGTGTACAGGTTTACCATTAGACCTCGATTGATAGGAAACCGAATTACTTGACAGCGAAACGTCATTTCTTTGGGGACGACTGCCCTCACGACTTAGAAAGCTCTCGATGTTGTTAATGGAGTTGCGAGTTCTGAGTAAGCGAATTGACTTCGTTCCTACTCACCTCCCCAGTCACAAGAGATTGATTTTCTCCCCCAACGAAAGCAGCATTCCTACCTCGCAATCCATCGGTTAAAAAGCTACCCTGATCTTGTTTATCACTCGTTCTATCGTATGTCGTAGAATTGGCACAGAATCTTGTTTTCCTGATAGCACCATTATTACGAAGCGGAGTTCTGAGAACAGTATCGTAAGGAGGTAATTCATCACCATCTTCCACTACAATGTCATCATTAAATTTATTCATTAAAAGATTAACGCGCTTTTCCAAATCACCTACCGTTCTGTCTAGCTTTTCGTCCGCTACTGTAACTGAATCACTCAAATCTAACGCACTAGCACCGAATTCCGCAGGAAAACTCTGTTCTAAGTCCTCTGCAAGGCAACTTATTTGAATGGACAACGTTTCTCTATCGCGAACTAAAACGTCGTCGTCGGAAAGGATTCTAGAAGCGCGCTGTTGTAAATGGTAAAGTTGGGAAACAAAGGGTTTAACTTTCGCAAAATCCTTTAGAACCACCGCTTCATCTAAACAAGGAATCAGATCCTCTAAATATTGACGTAAAATACAGATTTCTTTCTCAAAATCCTCTGCTTTGGGAGTAATTATATCGCCGTTTTGTTCCTTGATAAGCGTTTGGTTTAAAATTTTCATTCGCAATCCGTCATTAAACGATTTAGAAATTTTCCTGATAGAGCATTCGTAATCGATCTGCTCAGGAAATAAATCTGCAACCACCATCGACATGTTGATTTTATTCAACTGTATTTGTGCAATGGGTGAAGAATAAAAAAAAGAAAGTCGGAAGAATAATGCTACCGGCAAAAACAGCAAGTTAATGTTTGTTTGATTACTTACCAGGCAGAACCTCCAAGTTTAGATCCAATGTGATAAATCTGTACCCGAATGTTGCACTTTTTTTAATCACAGTCCAAAATTCAACAATGAGCTAAATTATTGCAATTAGGAACTGGAAAGAAAAATTCCAAAATAACACCCTTTGTTACTGTAAAATACACACCCTCAACACACACTCACACACCAATTCTTCCAATTCTTTTTCACCAGTTTTTTTTTTCTAAAACTACACCAACATTTAAAAAAAACACCTTTTGAATACCAAAAATTATTTCTAGATCACATATACCGAAGATATCATCAAAATATATTCCAAAATACACTAATATTTCCAGCAACGTATAAAATAATCACCAATCAAACCGATCTTACCGAACACGTTAACAACTACGAGTCGAGCGATGACTTTACCGGAACGCGATCAGGAATGAACTGAACTGAAGGTGTTTACAGTCGATGAACCACCTCAATATGTTGGTACTCACTCTCCCTGATCAGCTCTGATCTATGATGTCGGAACTATTCTCGTGGTATAACTGAGTAATATGTGGAACGAAATGAATATCTCAATTAGAATTTGAAGCCTTACGCTCAGCTTCTCCGCTTCAACACTATAACAGCTGATACTGAAATAAAGCTCTTTTTAGAGCAAAAATGTGAAACGGAATCAAAAACCAAATCTTATTGGAATTTCAAATTTGAATCGCTATAAAAAAATAAACTTTACTTATAAGAAAACAAATCCAAACTAAGCCTACTCGTTGGGCGCCAAATGTACCGTCTCGCTTTCCTTCGGTATTCGAAGCCGAAACAAGACGATAAACTTCCAGAAAAATCAACACCCACTGATTTTAACCAGGATTGAATCCCACTTTGTGCTAAAGGAAATGAAATTTTTCTTAGCAAAATTGCGTAGCTCAACTACAGCACTTAAGCGCCAACAACTATAAAAGTTGATGTGCTGAAGTCGCTTAAAACCCGGACTTTCTTCCCAGGGGTGGGCTTCCAAAGGAAACTACACAAAGTGGTGTTGGCGAAATGAGGGTGTTTAGCGTTGGTACTCGAACTTAGTCGCCGTGGTAATATCCGTAGAATTCCGCAACATAAAGTGAACATACACAATGCTTAATGAGAATATCCCTAAGGTAACTAAGATGGAAACTTACCGATAAAATAGTCCTTGCACCTGCACACGAGCTACCGCCAGTAAACTACCTCGGAATTGGGGCTCAATTTGGATCCGATTAGCTAGGCCAGTATCTTCCAGGTTCACCAGGCACTCGATAGATGACCCGCGCGTAATTTTTCCGTGGACAATTAAATGGGTATAATTTTGATGAAGACAGTAGATTAACCGCCTTGCATTCTGTAGTCCTGTTGGGTGGAATTTCCATTTTACCGAAATTTTCCATCCCAGTACACAAAGATCCACACTCATTAAGGCTGAAATGATACACGTTAAAATTATGAATTGGAGATTCTACGGACATTACCACTTTGCCTACTACGGACCGTTACACCCTCCAAGAGAATATTAGAATCAAATGGAATGAAAATTCCAGAATATTCCATAGCACATAAGTTATAAAACGATGGAAATTTCTAGAATGTTCTTTAGAGAAGCCTTCTACTACATTTTTCAAGCTAATGCTAATTGGCTTGAACATAATGTTTATCCAGTAATTATCTAATAAATAGTATTCAAAATACTGTATTGATCTGGAAACTAGAAAATTGTACCTTAAAGTATGCATGACTTTAGGGTAGTAGACAAATTTTTATAATTCACTTCTTCTGATACCTACAAAGTGTTAAATGAGAACTAATATGGAAAAAAAATTCTCAACGGGCCTTTTTTCTATGGATTATGCTGAATTTTTTTCTAGGATCAGGGCTCTCTGAATGAAGGATCATGTCTCTTTGAGTAAAAGATCAAGTATCCTTTAACATAAAAAATATCACAATTTTTTTCGTCTAACGAAAATACTTCTAGTTCATCTATGGGTTCATGTATCGTTCTAACTTTTGAAGCATATAAACTTGAAATTACACGCTGTCAGAAAATAAAAAAGACGGCGAGTTGATAAATTTTTCCAAAAAGATATGCTGAAAATTAGAAAAGGGGATCGAGTATTCTCGTTCTCCCCTATGCATTGTGGCCCTTGGAGCCAAGTACATGAAAGTTTATTTCGAGAGAACACACTTTAAAGTCGTTCTGTTATGCCATTCTCCATATATTTTAGATCATTCGAACGTAAAAGTATGTTTCTAAATAAAATTCTTAAAATCTTAAAAAAACAACCAAATAAACTTTGAACTATAGAAAATCGTTTGGCTTCATAAACTCGAAATTGATCATTTTGTCACTTATACCTTGGTTTGCCAGATTTCCCAGTTTCATCCAAGTTTGCCCGAATATTTAATATAAGGTTTGGAAAAAGTCCGGTCCGGCCTGGTTGCCCGGATTGAATTGAAAAAGCCTGCATTTTGCCCGGGTTTAGTTTCATTCTCAAATCAAACTAAAAGAAAACAAATTGTGTTGAGAATTTTTTTTAATATGTGTCCAAAACAAAATTTTGTTAAACAAGTTTCATAAAAATAAGCATTGAAGGTTCCTTGACGTAAGATTTAAAGTCGGCTACAAAATTTTAATAAAAAATATTTTCTAATTTTTTTCTTGATTTGTTTTATGTAATTCCTAGATCTCGACCAAATTTGTCCGGATATTGTCAGGATTTTTGTCGATAATTTTAAAATCAAATATCCGTATTTTGCCAGGTTTTTAGATAAAATAGCCCGGATTTGTCCGGTCCAGATATCAGCTAAAAAAAATTTGAAACCTTACTTATACCCCTTTGGCCCTGAGGGCCTACATTTTTCTACATCAACTGTATCGAACACCACAAAAATACCACTCCAAATCTGTCAGAACAATATTCGTGAGTGAACCGGAAGCCTAAAACCACAAACATCCGTCCTTAGCACTTTAAAGCGCACTCCTCCACACTTCGTAAATCTTGTCCAAAACCAGGAAGAATTCAATTTACGTAAGCCTCCTGTCCTCCTACTTGAATATACACCTCGACTACCAAGAAGGTACGACATATTCGTGAGCAAGGAATAAAAAATACTACATTATCCCGAGGGCTCCTTTCCATTTTTTTTTTTGCTCTTCTTTTGAGGTTTGACAAATGAAGGGCGCTCCCACATGCAAATCTTTGTATTTCAAAATGTGGGCGAAAGGTTTTGTGTGGGAAAATCTCCCAAGGAACACATCTCATCATTGTGGACCAATTTCAATCTTGTCCTTGTTTTCCCGTCAGTATTCTGGGGCTCTACTTAGTAGAGTGACGTATAAAATATGAAGCGCTTTTTTGGTCTCTCGTTGCGGTTCGTTAACTGAGGGAAAAAGCAATGAAAATTATCCCCAAATCTGTACGATATACCAAAACCAAAAGCTACTCCCATTAGTCATTAGCCGGAAACCATTCCGAAAGAAAATTCAATCTAGGTACTTGGAAGTGGAAGTAGTTTGTGCTGAATCAATCTTGTAGACTTTTAATATGTCACTTGAGAGTTCTATTGAGAAATTTACAATTATTTGAATAGAGAAAATTCATCTAGCTTACTCAAGAAGGTAGAAAAATTGAACACTCGTCAACAAATAACCGTTCAAATTTCCAACATCTCCCAATTCCGAGAAGATTGAAATGCAATACCCCCCACAGAGTGATCGTCATCGTCCAAAATTTAGTGATTTTAATTAACATGTTTGGATTCTCCGACGCCAAAAAAACGCCCCTGAACGGGAAAATAAAATCTTACATTTCTTCTTTCTTCTCAAAATTAGCAAAACATCGAGCGAAAACAAACGCGAACTGAGCAACAAAAACCGCAAGTGATGAAAGCAACGTACAGAAGTACTTAGCCGGTCTCTTCTTTGCCTCGATTTTGTTTTTCTTTTTCACCAGTTTGTGAGTTTCAGACTCAGACCAACAAACGAGCAACGGTAGAGTATGTTTACAAACAACTCGTCCCTATTTGTTAAACAAGATGAAAGACGTCTTGACTTGTTGATCGGCAATCTTACGTGCAGATGGTTTAATAACAGTTTTTTTTCTCTGAACGATTTTCTCCAGCTTAAATCTGAGCAATTTTAAGCTTGGCAAACTGTTCAAATAATTTTCATGATCCCTTAAAAATTGTGACTTTCATATTCCTAAATCACCACTAATCTACCAACAATTCGAAAGTTTTATGATTCATTCACGCGCTTCAGTTGCGGCAACTGTGATTAACTAAACTTTCAACGTAAATTTTTCAACCTGAAAGAAAGCCATAAATTGGCCTTATTTTAGCACCAGCAGAAGAAAATTTTCATCAGCTTTCACCCCACTTTTTCAAAACGATTTAACCAACCCAAAGCAGCAGCAGCAGTACAAATTTAATGCTGCATTGTTGGAAGGACCCCTCTTGACGCGAACAGGGAAAAAGGAAACACTACTACCCGGTTGTTCTTGAAGTGAAGACGATGATTTTCTGGGCCCAGGAGTGGCGGTTTTACTGCTTCCAGATTTTCCGGTGGAAGAAACCCTCGTTAAATCCGTTGAGCATTGCGGCTAAATACACTACAGACGGCAACAATGAAGACCGTAAAACGCCGACTACGGATTCTGTGAGGTCTAAGGCAGATACTGCAGCAATACAGAAAGCTTGTTATTTAAGAAAAAGTCTTAGAATAAAAACATATTGGAAAAAATTAACTAATCGAGAAGCTGTTGGTTGATTGATTTGCTTCTAAATGTCATCCTGTTGAATTGCTCATGTTTTCACGAAATATTTATTTCGTGAAACTTGGCTGGTGGGGGCATGGAAGGCTGGGGAAGGCTCTCTTTATGGCTACTTTTACCTCACTGAAAGAAGGGATGGGATCCACCAAACAAAAGTAACATGTTTGCATTACAAGATAACTGATCATGCCAATGGACCAAATTAGGTATGACAATGTATTTGGGTATGAGGAATGTTTTAATGATGGTTTAGCACCCTTCCCTTCTTCCAGTGGGGAGAATGGAAGGGGCTCCCATATAATATTTGAAAAAAATTCTTGAACTAAGGGATTATAATTTGTTTGCTTGTGAAGGCCCCACAGGCCTATTGGGGTCCTTTCTATAGCCCATACGCTTTTTAAGAAGTGAGAGGGACAGTTTATCCTTAAAATAATTGTTTCTAAATTTTTGGTAATTTTTTGAATTACTTGATCGTCTTTCAACTCCCGCGTCTGCCCATCACTGTACAGATTATCTGGTAACACGCCAGATTTCAACACTATTCCAAAATTAATATACGATTGAAATGCTTTGGCTTTACAAAGAATATCTTCAATTGTTTAAAGAAAATTAAGTTGTGTTGTACATTCTTAAACCAATGTAGAAAACAGATCTTTTGTCATTTCTTTCTTGAAATTTGGCAGTCTAAAATCGTGTGCTCGTCTTGTGTGATGACTGTGTATGTCATTTTCGTACTGTTAATCCTGGGTTAAATATGAAGGTAACATCCCTTTTTTTATTTTATGCACAAACGCAATGTATGCAATCTTCTGTTTGACTGATAGTCACTGGATCATGTATAGTGTAATGACACTTGGAGTGTTACAATTGCAGCGGATGACAATCATAAAATCGTATTAGAAATGACAGCTCAAATCGTTAACAAAGTTAATGCGAATCGCGATTACTACCCAATAAGTAAACGATCGTTATAATAGTTACTTTAAGTCGGTATAAATCGGATATGATAAAAAAAAGTCCGCCATGTTTGAAAATCTGTTCTCCCACGTGGAATTCAAATGAGAAAACAGCCTTGTTGTTCTCTCTGTGATATGCAACACAACCAGATTGTTCAAAACCAGATGGTTCATTTGGAAAAATTGTCCAAATAGAGAAGCAGGATGCCTCCAACGGTCGCAATTGGAGACAGTCTTTTTTGTATTTTTAATCATTAATCGTGTCAATCGTTATGAAAAAGTAAGTTCAGAACTGCAGTTATGAATGAGTAATTAGCAGTTTCGCCAATCGCTTGTCTCCTCAAGTATTAGACATTAAATTTGAAATTTTTTTCTCCTTGTTTATCTCCGGGATATATAGGCGAGACTTGTTAACGAAAAGTTTTTGATTGGAAACTAGCCAGGTGACCACTAAATAGTTCGTTTTGCTGTCAATTATTAAGTTTTCCAAAAAATACCCTCACCAGCAGTCCAAATGTTTAGCGCACAATTTGACCACCATATTTTGTTTTTTTCACCGGTGGGCAGCTTTTCTACCTTGTAGAAATGAAATCAAGCCTATTTTTAAGTCAGCTAGACCGACCGTTTTGAAAAACTTGACATTGTTATCACTTCCTCTATGCATATTTATGCATATGAGCTTGAAAAAACTTCTCACACTCTATTCACTTCATGGAATCGATATTCTTCACTTTTATTCAAATTTTAGCTCACTATAGGGTCCTCAAGGACTAATTAAACGATTTACCATATGAATTTTGGTCGAATAGTTGATTTCCAGCAGTTTTTGGGTCTTCCACTGGGATATTTCTGAATTTTTCTGCCCATCCTGCCCTAAAAAATTTGTCAATAACTTCAGTAATAGACGCTATCTCAAAAACCACTTGTCACCAAATTTTGCATACGTATGCATTACACTACTTCACTGAAAATTTCATCAATTTACATCCCTGAAATCAAAAGTTATTCACAAAACAAAGTAATGGATCTCTTCAAAGGAATATTCTTCCACTGAGATTCATTGAGTAAAATTCTCTTTTGTTTTTTCATACTTCCTCGTAGTTAATACTATTTTTTACGTTCTCAGCATGATTAAAGTTTGACCGCGTTTGAGTTTTTAATGTTATTTTCTTGTTTGCTCCCAGGCATGCTGAGAACTGATAGCTCCCATTACCAGGGGGCTCAAATGAGCTTTTTGGTATGGGAGAGTGTGGTGGAACGCTAAGAAAAAAAAAGTGTTGCATTTTTTTTTCAAATGCACTCCTTATGAAAAGTATAACAGAATAACCTATAAAATTTAGAGAATATTGGAAAAATCTTAGTGATTCACCACTTACATGTGACATTTCGTACGCGAGTAATGAATTTTTGAATGTTGAAAGGTTAGGGTTTGTTAAAAAAAACAGTGTTCTGGCTCTAACTTTTTTGAATGAATTATACATGGAAAATGTACGCAAAGCATTTGTATGAAATTAAAATGCGCACATTTTTTTCTCAGCGAGAAAACTTTTATCTAGAGGCGTTCGGGATTTTTTAGTAAAAATTATTTTTCTCAAATTGGTGCGAAAAAAAAAATGATTGCATTGTTCAAATATTGAATATTTGATTATGAAATTACGGAAATTACGTTATTTTTTAAACTCAAGAAAAAAAATCAAAAGTTTGTTAGTTTTATGAAGAGATTAACCACCATTGTTAATTTTCAATACTAGTTCACACATTTGAAGACTCTTTGAAAGAGAATATCTTCCTTTATCGTTTAATAGTCGGATTTTCATCGTTTTGCTGTTGCATGAGTCCATTGCGATACTTGAATCAACGGTTTAGCACATTTTTCTCGCTTTGAGTTTAAATAGTAAAAATAAAATAATTAGTAATTTTCAACTTTTTTTAAAATTCGACTTAACGTCTTAAATCGTTTATTTAAGAATCGCAATTAAAATTCGACTTCGAGAAATAAGGATGTTCTCTTCCAAAGATTTTTTACTATTTTGGTTTTGTATTGAAATGTATTGTCTGAATGATGATGACATATAATTTAATATAATGCTTAAAGCAGGGTTGCCATCCATCCCGCAAAAGCGGGACATGACCCGCTTTTTTCTCAAAATGTTCCGCTTTTTCTCTGACAAAATTTTTGTGATAGACTCAACCCTCTCCTATTCTACTTCTTCAAAATGGTTGTTCCATGTTTGGTGAAAGCGCTTCTTATAAAATCTTTTTTCGATATTATTCAACTCCTATTTTTTCTTATTCTCTTTCATCCATTTTTGGTTCCTTACTTAAAGAGCATGACGACTGTAAAATTTGAATACGTGACGCTTTTCTCAAGTTTCACTGACTTACACTGGAAAAACCTAAATCTAGCTTCAATTAAAATTCATTGATTCTATACAGAAAATATAATATCATCCATATAATGTTTTTTTGGTGTTTTTTTCCTCCAAATTTGCAACATTTTTTTTTAAGTTTATATAAGCCAACATAAATTTTTTTTTTTTTGGTTCATAGCAATTAAGGTAGCCAGAATATTTTCCAGACATATCCGGACCGCGCGAATCCGGTCTATTTTATCTAAGAACCTGGCAAAATTCGGTCATCTGATTTCAAAATTTTCAACCCAAAAACCCGCCAAAATCCGGACAAATTTGGTCTTAACCACGGAATTATTCAACAACAACAAATTAAAAAACATTTGAAAATATATTTTTTTCATCAAAACACATCATAAGATTTTAGGCTTTTGGAAAACTTTTAAATTCCGGATAAAACAGAACAGCACTACCGAACGAAAAAAAAAATTGAAATCAAACAAAGAACGAATGGACGAGTTAAATTAAACAAACTTGTAAGGTGATCAAAAACGGCCGCTTGGCAATTTAAAACTTTCTCATGTTTTGGATTTAAATTTACTCTGAACCAAGGTATCCGAATAAAAATTCTATGTTTAAGCGAAAAAAAATTAACTTTCTTTGATTTCACCCAAAATTTCTGTCATGGATTTCTGTGACGCTATTTCCTTAAATTTGATTGAAAATTAAGTCTTTTTAACATTTTACTTGTGCAAAATAAATTAAACCTACTTATTAAATTTTTCCTATATAAACTCTCATATAAGTCCTGCTGAAAATTATAAACTTGAAAGTGGAATGTGGATTTTTTTTCCTTCTACTGTTTGTAGCACGGAGCACAAGCACGTGGTTCTTGGATGACATAAAAAACCTACATCTTTCTTTTTTAGTTATAATTATTGCTAGTGTTGATTATTATGAAAAAAAGTCTATCGAATAGCAATCTTCGAATATAATACAAAACTTAGAAACTATTTAAAGTAATAAAAAAAATTATAAGGTTGATGACTAAGAATGTTATGGCAAAAATGAGTGGTCTGATAAAATTTCACAGTTAGTAAAAACTTATTTAAAAAGCTTTTATTATGGTTTATTTTCATGTTTTTAAGTCCACAAGTTTCACCTCCTGATCTATAAGTCTTTCAAATTCTTGTTTTTTATGAATTAAAGGTTGTAAAAGTGAAAATTCATCTGATTTCCTTTTCTTTGATAATTATAAAAAATGAACGATGAATAAATACAGAACCAACTGTTTGAACCCTGGGCTAATCAATCAATACAGAAGAATGAAGAATGTTCATAGATGTATAGACTGAACTCTATTCAAAGTTGACTCTATAATAAGGTTTGAAAAAAAAGTTTGTTAATGTTTTTGTAATCCTTAAGAAACGAAATATAATGCGTCTTATTCTACCGATTTCTTTCCATTTTTATTCAAAAGAATGTTTGAGAAGCCTTTATTTTATCGCTAGTCCATACCAATAAAAAAATTCAAATTTTCTAGGTTTGAAGGAAATGCCTGAAAACATAGAACATTAAAATATTAAATTAGATGCACGGGCATTTTCGAATAATTTATTTTAAAAATTAAACTTTATGGGTTTTTTTAGTAGCGACATGTCTAATATACATTTATTAAATTGGATTCATGGGAAATTAAAAAAAATCAAAAATAATTAAAACGTTATGTATCAAAAAAACGTACCGTAGAAACATCATCGATCATATAACGAATATTACCTGAAATTGAAAAAAAAATTGATAGATTAAATTATTCAAAGCGATCAAAGAATTTACACTATAAATCTTATAAACGTTTTTTAAATAAGGCATATTTAAGAAAATCAGCAAACGTTGCTTCCCCCGTGCCGTTTTTGTATTATTTTAAATCTGAAGCATTGATGAGGTAAGGATTAACACCTGATGAATCAACCTCAACTAGCCATTTTTCATGTTTTTCGTACTTTCCGTGCTTCCTTCGAAATTGGAAGCACACGGCCAAAAAAACTTCAAATAATTTCTCGGCAGCACAACATTGTTTCAAAGTTTTTTTTTCAGTCAGCTACTGCTAACATTTCAATCCTACAACACCAAGCGGAAAAAAATTCTGTTGTCCTTTTGCTGCCTGACTTTTGATCCGATATTACTCCTGAATTTACCAAACAAGCAACAGAAATGATACTCCCTCACTTTTCGGTGTGGTTTGTCTTTTAACAAAACTTCTTTTCCAAAGATCCTTCAGGAGTAATAAAATGAGTGGGTCCCTACCGAAAGTAAAAGAACAATTCCTCGCAGTTATATTTATTTGCCGCATAGTTTTCCCCACGAGAGCAGAGAACGGAAAGTTTTTAAAACAACAACAACGACGACGACGTAAAAACCTTATTAGAGGGCCGACGACACAAAAAAGAGGCTATTTGCGAAGGAAATCGTGAGTGAAATTGCGTCTGGAAGCTGTAAGTCCTTTTCTTTTTGGCGTTGGGTTTTATGTGTGTGTGTGTGCTGGTAGAGAAAGTGTGCGTGTGAATGTTTCCGGGAATGTGCGCCAACATTGTGTGTCTTCGCTGCTCGGTAATGAGAGATTGTGGAAAGTTTTCTTTCCCAGAGGTTTTTCGATGGGGGGGTAAGAAAAGTAAATCGAAAATTTCGTTTGTTTAAGAGCGGTGGGAGAGGAAAGAAAGTGAGGAGCGATTTCTGCAACAGGTTGAGAAAAGTTTTTCTTGTTTTGTTTCTGGCGTAGAAAAGGGAGTTTTCCGGACATTAAAGAGTAAGTAAGTAACTGGATAAATTTGAACTAACATTTTGGTTTTGAAATCTTGTTAAAACTATAAAAGAAGATAAAAAAAACTTTTATCAAAAATCTAAACCAATATGAAATCTATACCTAGGTTTAAAAATGAATTTCTGTCTATCTGTCTATCTATCTATTTTTTTTTAAAGTATAATCTCTGCACGGGATTTTGGTTACATGATTTGGTTGGGGAAACAAGTCATTCGAAAGAGCAAGTTCATATTATGTACTGACGCCTTATATGAAAAGTCAACTCTCTGGAGCCACTCTTATCGGTAGACCTCTGGAGACGTAAAAATAAGCTATGTCTTTTGAATGGCACTACAAACTAAAAAGAAATATTTTGACAGGTTTAAGATGCACGTTGAAATATACGAAATAAATCGTTTTATATCTATCTGGTTGAACTTTGGTTGATGTCAATCATGAATTTTACTTGTAGAGTTGAGGAATAAAACAAAATCTGGATCACGTAAAGAGATTAAGTAAAAATATAACATTTCAATCCGACTCTTTTAATGGCGTGAGCAAAAGAAATGTATTTACCTTACACACGAATAATTTATGATTCTTAACAGTAAAAACTTTGAATCCTACCTCAAAGCAAAACTTTTCAATGTACCTAATCTTCAATTTAAGTCTTTGAACAATAAGTTTAAGATTGAGATTTAAAATGCACAATTATTAATAAATTTAAAAAGAATGATTTTCAACATACAAATTCTTGAGGTACAAACCTTAAGTCCAGGTTATTATTTGAATAAATGGTTGGTTTGAATAACAAAAATGACAAAAATGACAAAAATGACAAAAATGACAAAAATGACAAAAATGACAAAAATGACAAAAATGACAAAAATGACAAAAATGACAAAAATGACAAAAATGACAAAAATGACAAAAATGACAAAAATGACAAAAATGACAAAAATGACAAAAATGACAAAAATGACAAAAATGACAAAAATGACAAAAATGACAAAAATGACAAAAATGACAAAAATGACAAAAATGACAAAAATGACAAAAATGACAAAAATGACAAAAATGACAAAAATCACAAAAATGACAAAAATGACAAAAATGACAAAAATGACAAAAATGACAAAAATGACAAAAATGACAAAAATGACAAAAATGACAAAAATGACAAAAATGACAAAAATGACAAAAATGAAAAAAAGACAAAAATGACAAAAATGGCAAAAATGACAAAAATGGCAAAAATGACAAAAATGACAAAAATAACAAAAATGACAAAAATGACAAAAATGACAAAAATAACAAAAATGACAAAAATGACAAAAATGACAAAAATGACAAAAATGACAAAAATGACAAAAATGACAAAAATGACAAAAATGACAAAAATGACAAAAATGACAAAAATGACAAAAATGACAAAAATGACAAAAATGACAAAAATGACAAAAATGACAAAAATGACAAAAATGACAAAAATGACAAAAATGACAAAAATGACAAAAATGACAAAAATGACAAAAATGACAAAAATGACAAAAATGACAAAAATGACAAAAATGACAAAAATGACAAAAATGACAAAAATGACAAAAATGACAAAAATGACAAAAATGACAAAAATGACAAAAATGACAAAAATGACAAAAATGACAAAAATGACAAAAATGACAAAAATGACAAAAATGACAAAAATGACAAAAATGACAAAAATGACAAAAATGACAAAAATGACAAAAATGACAAAAATGACAAAAATGACAAAAATGACAAAAATGACAAAAATGACAAAAATGATAAAAATGACAAAAATGACAAAAATGACAAAAATGACAAAAATGACAAAAATGACAAAAATGACAAAAATGACAAAAATGACAAAAATGACAAAAATGACAAAAATGACAAAAATGACAAAAATGACAAAAATAACAAAAATAACAAAAATAACAAAAATGACAAAAATAACAAAAATGACAAAAATGACAAAAATGACAAAAATGACAAAAATGACAAAAATGACAAAAATGACAAAAATGACAAAAATGACAAAAATGACAAAAATGACAAAAATGACAAAAATGACAAAAATGACAAAAATGACAAAAATGACAAAAATGACAAAAATGACAAAAATGACAAAAATGACAAAAATGACAAAAATGACAAAAATGACAAAAATGACAAAAATGACAAAAATGACAAAAATGACAAAAATGACAAAAATGACAAAAATGACAAAAATGACAAAAATGACAAAAATGACAAAAATGACAAAAATGACAAAAATGACAAAAATGACAAAAATGACAAAAATGACAAAAATGACAAAAATGACAAAAATGACAAAAATGACAAAAATGACAAAAATGACAAAAATGACAAAAATGACAAAAATGACAAAAATTACAAAAATGACAAAAATGACAAAAATGACAAAAATGACAAAAATGACAAAAATGACAAAAATGACAAAAATGACAAAAATGACAAAAATGACAAAAATGACAAAAATGACAAAAATGACAAAAATGACAAAAATGACAAAAATGACAAAAATGACAAAAATGACAAAAATGACAAAAATGACAAAAATGACAAAAATGACAAAAATGACAAAAATGACAAAAATGACAAAAATGACAAAAATGACAAAAATGACAAAAATGACAAAAATGACAAAAATGACAAAAATGACAAAAATGACAAAAATGACAAAAATGACAAAAATGACAAAAATGACAAAAATGACAAAAATGACAAAAATGACAAAAATGACAAAAATGACAAAAATGACAAAAATGACAAAAATGACAAAAATGACAAAAATGACAAAAATGACAAAAATGACAAAAATGACAAAAATGACAAAAATGACAAAAATGACAAAAATGACAAAAATGACAAAAATGACAAAAATGACAAAAATGACAAAAATGACAAAAATGACAAAAATGACAAAAATGACAAAAATGACAAAAATGACAAAAATGACAAAAATGACAAAAATGACAAAAATGACAAAAATGACAAAAATGACAAAAATGACAAAAATGACAAAAATGACAAAAATGACAAAAATGACAAAAATGACAAAAATGACAAAAATGACAAAAATGACAAAAATGACAAAAATGACAAAAATGACAAATATGACAAATATGACAAATATGACAAAAATTACAAAAATTACAAAAATTACAAAAATTACAAAAATTACAAAAATTACAAAAATTACAAAAATTACAAAAATTACAAAAATTACAAAAATTACAAAAATTACAAAAATTACAAAAATTACAAAAATTACAAAAATTACAAAAATTACAAAAATTACAAAAATTACAAAAATTACAAAAATTACAAAAATTACAAAAATTACAAAAATTACAAAAATTACAAAAATTACAAAAATTACAAAAATTACAAAAATTACAAAAATTACAAAAATTACAAAAATGACAAAAATTACAAAAATTACAAAAATTACAAAAATTACAAAAATTACAAAAATTACAAAAATGACAAAAATGACAAAAATGACAAAAATGACAAAAATGACAAAAATGACAAAAATGACAAAAATGACAAAAATGACAAAAATGACAAAAACGACAAAAATGACAAAAATGACAAAAATGACAACAATGACAAAAATGACAAAAATTATAAAAATTATAAAAATGACAAAAATGACAAAAATGACAAAAATGACAAAAATGACAAAAATGACAAAAATGACAAAAATGACAAAAATGACAAACATGACAAAAATGACAAAAATGACAAAAATGACAAAAATGACAAAAATGACAAAAATGACAAAAATGACAAAAATGACAAAAATGACAAAAATGACAAAAATGACAAAAATGACAAAAATGACAAAAATGACAAAAATGACAAAAATGACAAAAATGATAAAAATGACAAAAATGACAAAAATGACAAAAATGACAAAAATGACAAAAATGACAAAAATGACAAAAATGACAAAAATGACAAAAATGACAAAAATGACAAAAATGACAAAAATGACAAAAATGACAAAAATGACAAAAATGACAAAAATGACAAAAATGACAAAAATGACAAAAATGACAAAAATGACAAAAATGACAAAAATGACAAAAATGACAAAAATGACAAAAATGACAAAAAGTCCGATTGGGAAGCACGTGCTTTACCAATCCATCGGGTTGGATGTATGGGTGAACGTAATTGCGCCTCTCGCTATTACTTCTCTCAGCCATTCAATTGATGTGGGACAAAGGGTCTAGAACGCACCTTTGAAGCTTTCCATAAAATATGCTCTTGGCTCATTTTCAACATCTTTCAATTTTCTTCTATTAAGCATCCGCTTTGTCTATCCGTCATTTAATTTCAATCTTTAATTCTTCTATCAAGAATTTTCATAGTATCAAGTTCACCGCAATGCCATTAAACTTTCATAAAAATAATAATCAACGGTGACTATTCGTTAAAAAAAAATGACAAAAATGACAAAAATGACAAAAATGACAAAAATGACAAAAATGACAAAAATGACAAAAATGACAAAAATGACAAAAATGACAAAAATGACAAAAATGACAAAAATGACAAAAATGACAAAAATGACAAAAATGACAAAAATGACAAAAATGACAAAAATGACAAAAATGACAAAAATGACAAAAATGACAAAAATGACAAAAATGACAAAAATGACAAAAATGACAAAAATGACAAAAATGACAAAAATGACAAAAATGACAAAAATGACAAAAATGACAAAAATGACAAAAATGACAAAAATGACAAAAATGACAAAAATGACAAAAATGACAAAAATGACAAAAATGACAAAAATGACAAAAATGACAAAAATGACAAAAATGACAAAAATGACAAAAATGACAAAAATGACAAAAATGACAAAAATGACAAAAATGACAAAAATGACAAAAATGACAAAAATGACAAAAATGACAAAAATGACAAAAATGACAAAAATGACAAAAATGACAAAAATGACAAAAATGACAAAAATGACAAAAATGACAAAAATGACAAAAATGACAAAAATGACAAAAATGACAAAAATGACAAAAATGACAAAAATGACAAAAATGACAAAAATGACAAAAATGACAAAAATGACAAAAATGACAAAAATGACAAAAATGACAAAAATGACAAAAATGACAAAAATGACAAAAATGACAAAAATGACAAAAATGACAAAAATGACAAAAATGACAAAAATGACAAAAATGACAAAAATGACAAAAATGACAAAAATGACAAAAATGACAAAAATGACAAAAATGACAAAAATGACAAAAATGACAAAAATGACAAAAATGACAAAAATGACAAAAATGACAAAAATGACAAAAATGACAAAAATGACAAAAATGACAAAAATGACAAAAATGACAAAAATGACAAAAATGACAAAAATGACAAAAATGACAAAAATGACAAAAATGACAAAAATGACAAAAATGACAAAAATGACAAAAATGACAAAAATGACAAAAATGACAAAAATGACAAAAATGACAAAAATGACAAAAATGACAAAAATGACAAAAATGACAAAAATGACAAAAATGACAAAAATGACAAAAATGACAAAAATGACAAAAATGACAAAAATGACAAAAATGACAAAAATGACAAAAATGACAAAAATGACAAAAATGACAAAAATGACAAAAATGACAAAAATGACAAAAATGACAAAAATGACAAAAATGACAAAAATGACAAAAATGACAAAAATGACAAAAATGACAAAAATGACAAAAATGACAAAAATGACAAAAATGACAAAAATGACAAAAATGACAAAAATGACAAAAATGACAAAAATTACAAAAATTACAAAAATTACAAAAATGACAAAAATGACAAAAATGACAAAAATGACAAAAATGACAAAAATGACAAAAATGACAAAAATGACAAAAATGACAAAAATGACAAAAATGACAAAAATGACAAAAATGACAAAAATGACAAAAATGACAAAAATGACAAAAATGACAAAAATGACAAAAATGACAAAAATGACAAAAATGACAAAAATGACAAAAATGACAAAAATGACAAAAATGACAAAAATGACAAAAATGACAAAAATGACAAAAATGACAAAAATGACAAAAATGACAAAAATGACAAAAATGACAAAAATGACAAAAATGACAAAAATGACAAAAATTACAAAAATTACAAAAATTACAAAAATTACAAAAATTACAAAAATTACAAAAATTACAAAAATTACAAAAATTACAAAAATTACAAAAATTACAAAAATTACAAAAATGACAAAAATTACAAAAATGACAAAAATGACAAAAATGACAAAAATGACAAAAATGACAAAAATGACAAAAATGACAAAAATGACAAAAATGACAAAAATGACAAAAATGACAAAAATGACAAAAATGACAAAAATGACAAAAATGACAAAAATGACAAAAATGACAAAAATGACAAAAATGACAAAAATGACAAAAATGACAAAAATGAAAAAAAATGACAAAAATGACCAAAATGACAAAAATGACAACGATAAAAAAAAATTGTAAAGGCTTGACCGGGGTGTGGATTAATTTTATCTTAGATTTGTGAAAAAAAAACATTTGTTTTTGAAGGAAAAATTGTAGAAAATCGAAAAAATGGAGAATGTGAATTAAAACATTTTGAATCCTTTTGAATTGAACGTTTTCTCGTGTTTTTTTGGGAATTCAATTAATAAAAACAAGAATTCTAGAATCCTTTCTTTATAAACATGAGTATGGGGCGAATTATGCGAAATTAATATTAGTTTTCCTATCACTATTGAAATCTGCGTTGATTTAAACACAGCAAACTTTTTTTTAATTTTGGAAAAAAAAATCTGTAGTTGACTCAATTCTTATTGAAAGTTTTCCAACTGAATTAGTCCAATGGTCATACTTTTGATTTTGATGTACTGTTTTTTGAGTTATCCTCTACTAAAGGAAGTAACCTGAATTCAGCATACCATTTTATAAATGAACATTCGAAAATTATTATCATAGAACGCTCTCATATGATCATTTAATTTCCATACTGAATTTTTGTTTTCGATGGCAACTATTGTCACTTTTAGAAAAATTTTGACAAAAGCTTCTTCATCTTTTTTTATGAAATAATTTAATATTTTTTATTTAATGTTTTTATCCGCATTACATTTCAACAATTTCAACACATAACATGAACACGACTTTTTTGTGTTTCAAAGATATGAATGTGAGATAAACATTTAAAATTGAACAATATATTTTGCAATTCCTGCTTTATTCTAATTATAACTTTGATTCTCAATTTTGTAGTTAAAAATTAATAAAATCCGATTTTAGGTTTGAATTGAACTGTTTATCTGTTTGTTCTTCCATGGAATTTGAATTTAATTTCGTTGTATTTTTTTTAATTTTAGATTCTTTGTCTGTAGGCTTAATGATATTTCCCAATGGTAAAAAAAAAAAAAAACGTTTTAATATCTATCGGTAGTTTTTTTAATCAAGAAAAATTGCCCTTACGTTGACTTAATCCGGCCCAGATTAAATGTTTACTTTTACTTTAAGAATGACAAAACTTTTTGAGATTTTTAAAGAGCAATTTGGGTACCCGGGTTTTGATTGGAAATTATGAATGGAAAAACACGAAAATTTGTTCGGTCACGGTCGAAAAATGTCACTTTTTTTGTTTCTCTTGAATATTTTGTTCTCACGCAATGCAAGTGTAATTCCAATATACTACTGGAAAAAATGTAATACTGGAAAATTCTTTGGCTTCAACTTTGCCGAAGACGGCAAAGCGATGGGAACTGTGAGAAAATAGTTAAATCGCTATAAACAGAGTTTTTTTTCATGAAAAGAGACTAGCAATGCTGATAAATTTTCCGTCAAATTTACAGAAAAATGATTTTAACATGAAAGTTATTGATTGTAGAGCATTTACTTGTTCTGATAAAATTATCTTCTCTAAATTCTCTATCATTTGCAAAACATGTTAGGGTTACCAGATATTCAGAGTCAGATGTCTTCTTTTGAAAAACATAAACTAAAGTTGGGCCTACAAAATATACAACAACATAAACATTGTATGAATCCTATTAAACTACCTATGTATAATTTTAAATTTATGTGCTTTATTTTCTCTTCCTTCTCTATTTTTATTTGCAGAAATAATGGCGTGTCTGCAAGGCAGAAATTATATTTATTCTCAAGAAAAAAAACCGGATCACAACTTGGACAAGAAGCAAAGTAGATATAGTTGTTCAAAAATTCATCCAACATTAGAGTCCGACCATCTGTTTCGTGGTTTTTATTCGTGGAAGCTATGCTAGTTAAATTTAGTCCTCGTACGTCAACGTGCTAACATAGTTATTCAGCGGTTTTTTTTTCTTCTCTCTTGTCTTTGAATAAGCTATCTTGACTTAAGGCTTTTGGTAGGAGGATATTTTCGAGTATTTCACCACGACCGGCTGGCTGGCTTTATATTTATAAAGTACACTTGATGTCTAGTCAAACACCTAGTCATGAAAGGTACGAATAAAGCATAGAAATATATTGTTTATGCTTAGTTGCTGTTTGGGCCTTAGGGAAGTTCCTACTCGTTTCGCAAATTCTCTTGCGATTTATTGGAACAGTGTACCTCGAGGATGACGAAAATGGCAAAAATAGATGGATTAAATTTTTATCATTTACGTTCACCTGTGATCAGCAGATTTCAAACCTTCATGTACGTCATAATCCTTATAAGTTTTCCCAATCGTGGGTGCTCAATGATTGTGAAATATCGCCAATGAATTTTAAATTTCGATTGTGACCCAGTTAAACCCGTTTTTTATCTTACCTTCAGCGAGCTTTGGTTGGGTTTGTGAGTCATAAATAGCGGTCTCAAGAAGCTTGTTTTACCTTTTTCCCAGAATGGCAAGTTTGGAGCAGTCTTCGCTCAATAACAGCAACAAAAAAAAAACAACTTCAAGCCAAACTCCCTCATGACGTCGTATATTTGGATATGAATATCAAATGAGCATCGGTGTGATGGCTGACTTTGGCCAAGATATATGTGAAGGCAGACGATTCCAGTACCTATTTTTCGTGCTTCTGTTCTCATTCTTTTATTGGAACTTCAACCTCCCCTGCTCAGTTTTCCCCCAGCAAGTTAAGGTAAATATTGTATCAACCTTTTGATTGATGGATTAAAAATTCAGCCTCGGCATTCTTCAAGCCTCGACTTTTACACACGCTTCGCCCAGGAGAGATTTTCGACTTCTTTTCAGGGCTTCGTTTTTCGGTTGAATCTACCGGGAGAAAATCTTTGGTTTTCGATATCGATTTCAATGGAAAATCGGCACTAGGTTGTGAGAAGTAAAAATAATAAAAGCAAAAATTCTTCCTCCATGGATATGAATGAGATGGAGGCACATCTTCCTGAACAAGTTTCTGGTTTGTGTGGACGAGAACTCTGAAGATCGTTCATCGTTCGATATTCGATGATACTAATGGTGATTTTTTTTTTGTTTGATGGAAAGCAGAACCTTCAATAATATCAATGATGCAGTAAGTGAAAGCTTAAATTTTTTATTTCTTGTATGCCTAAAACTAAAGTTTTAAGATAGTTTAATAGGTACTGCCAAACAGAGCCACAAGAAAAACTTTTTCAAGAAGGGTTTGGCTGCCATTTTCCAAATTAATTTTTCCCAAAACCATACACCTGAGTTTTAACCAGAGATGTAACGAAAAGTGGTATTCGACCAATGGATTGGATAATTAAGTCGAGAGTTGAAAAAAAATGCATCGAGTTGCAAACACGATTTTTTGCTATACCACAAAAAAACCCTTCAGTACCCAGTATTTTAACCTGAATAAACAGATTATAGTTTTTTCCTTCCAAATCAAAACAGAGTCGAAAAGAAGCACTTTTCGACACTGTTTTGAAAACTGTATCGAAAGTAGGTACTACTTTCTGACATTGTTATTGTAGGCCTTTTCCAAACCAAACTTTGGAACAAAAAATAACAAGCATCATAGTGTCGGCAAGCTTCGTTGAATAAATGTACGACTCGTGCTGAAAAAATCCGCTTTTTGAGACTTTTTGCATAATAGTTATTTATGCATCAAATTGCAAAAAGTGCATTTTTTCAGCACGATTTGTAAAATTATCCAACGTTGCTTGCCGCGTTGGTTAATAACGTCGAGTGCAGCAAAAATCGAGTTTTGCGACGATTTGTATAAGACGAACCGGGTCAAGTGTGGACGATGGCTATTGAAAAACACATTCATTCAAATTTTTAATGCAGAATGTTAAATTTGCGTGTAGTCTACCCAATAACTGTGAAAAAGATACGATTCCGACAATAGCGGATGTTTAAAGTGACTTTTTGGGAATTTTCTATTCTCAACAACGATGTTGAGTTTATGTCCATCTTTTTCAATCGCAAATTTCTCGTAAACTAGCTGGCTCTTGACGAAAAACTCTACATTGAAACAATCCTTACATACGTTCGAAACAAACAGTTAGAAAAATGCAGTTAATGTTTACACATTTTTTTCAATTTTTTGTCCTTCATCCAATACAATTTAGCTAAATTTGAATTCGGATCATGAAAAATTGGGTAAAGTACTTGTTTGTTCTGGAATTAGTATATATTTTCGATAAAATCGGATCTCGAGTGTTGCAACATAAATTACACACAATAATCATTGAAAGATGCATTTAATAGTATTTTGAACATTATTCAAAATTTCGGACGTAGCAATAAATTAACGTATTCAATCAAGAAAACACAATTTGTTTCCTGAGAAGTCAAAAAGAAAATCTACCGTTCACACTTATCCCACAAAGTGGGGTAAGAGAAGACACCAGCAGCAAGGTTGCCGAGAAAAACGGCGAAAAAAAATTTGAATTTCTGTGATTTTACCAAAAACTCTTTGATGGTTGTTTTGAGAAGAGTTTTCGTATACATCGAGCAGGTCACACGTTCTTCTTTTAACAAGCTCATTAAATTGACAAAAAAGTCGGGTCGCAGAGCGGTAAAATTGTAAAAAGTGTCCGAAAAGAAGCCCCTATCAGTATAGTTCTGTTTGCGATACTCCATTTACAGCGTGAAGTGTTATATGGTTATATCTTTTATATTAATTTGGGGAGGAAAATAATAATTTAATTCGCAAAGTCTGCAAGAAATTCCGGGTTGCGCTTGTGTTAGTGGGTCCAGCCGACGTTCTTTTTTGTGTGCATGATATCACTTTCAAATTGAGTGTCCCAAAAAATGTGCCTGTTTGCGTTGTGCCGTATCACAACGACCATCAAGTTATGTTTATTCCACTGTTTGATGTGCAAATTTGCATTGTATCGTGAAATGGAAGATCCAAGCGTTAGAAATACTATCTAATATCGATTCTGGTCGCTGGAAATATGCAGTGACATGGCAAGCACTTGTGAAAGTTACTCGTAGTAATGCAATTGTTTATAGTGCGAATGGCTTAAATGGTGATCGAATGAGTGACTAGAAATATGCTCTAGTATACGATCACAGTGTCCTAGTGGACCAGGCTCGTCGTAGTGTGTGTACTACAAATTTTATTCTTAATGAGTCCCGGTACAACTACAAGTTTATTTGTTTTTCGAGCAGTTCATGAAAGGGTTTCAATTCGATACCTAGCCGGTTGAGGTGTTGCATTTTAAATGCCTCGGAAAAAATGCGGTGGATACGGTAGATTTCTTTTAGAAATACCCTTGATCCTGTACGACATATCTGTGTTTATGTTTTAATTGGTTGAATGATATTATGTGATGCGTTATATGGTTTGTATGATTAGTGAGTACCAACACTCGTCAGTGTAAGTATAATTATATGCGTTCCCAAGTTTATGTGGTCAAAACAAAATAATCTCATCTATATTCGCGCAAGATTGAACTTGCCCTAGTGGTCCAAGCTGATTGTATGTGTAAGTCGGTTGTACTAATACTTTTAAAATATTTGTGTAAGTATGGCTAAATGCTATATGAGTGCATCACGGCACTAACACTAAATCCTAGATTCTGCAACACAAACATCTTTCTAGCTTAATGCTTAAAGCCTAAATGGCTAACACAAACGCAGTTTATTGTAAACAAAAATAGCCAAGTGCACAATGCATGGAAATGTAGTGTACTTCTAATTTAATTTACCACAACTAGACATATCTGTAAATTGGATTTCTGAAAGCCTTTACTAGGTATATGTATATTGGAAATGAATATCATAAAAGGGCCAATACAAAGGCCTCTACAATTGTTGTACGTTATTCTGTCAGTGTCACAGTCTTCCCGCCAATTTTCGTTATAGTCATATGTTTAGTTCTAGTTTTTCATAGTGGATGTATCCAAGTGAAACCATCAAAAGGTGACTGACCTCACGTAATCACTTTTTCGGTTCTAGTGTTACGGTGTAGTCGCTTGCTATTTACCTCAAACAACCACGAACTCGATATGCCAAACATATTCGAAATGGCGAACAGCTCTGGTAAGTTACCTCACTTTTTTTCTGTCTTTTATTTCTAATCTCAATTAATCAAAAGTAAGTTAAATTTCATTTCTCGAAGAAATTTCATTTACTAAACACTGGTCCCTTTCTATTACACTTAACAGACTCCGAGTTGGAGAACACCCTCTTGTCAAGCCCGTCATCGGCAACAAAGAAACGGTCTGCCATTTCTCCGGCGGAAAATTCCGACAAACGGCAGCGGATGGCCCTTTCCGTTGACCTGGAGGTAACCCTGAAGACTACTTTGAAGAACTCAAATCAGTTCTCGTCAATTACCAACAAGAGGTTCCTGATGAGCATCACCAACCACGTTTCTATAGTTGTGGCTCATTGTCGGGGATTGCATGGTTCCACGCTGCGGACGTGGAAAGCCTAAATTGGCTCAAACGGTCGTTGGACATCCTAAAAATCGGCAGCGGCAGATTTAGCGATCTGTGTGTCCTTCCATACACACCCGTGTCTCCACCACGAAAAGGGTTAATGACAGTGTCGAATGACCTGAATTTAGGCAGCCACAACGGTGCAGAAATTCTCTTGAAAAGTATTGCTAAACTAAATTAATCCAACATAAATACAAAATTCTGGAGGGTGAAGAAAATCATCCCTCTTCTAAATGGCAAATAAAGGATAGTGCTTTCAATCGATAATGAATCGGCAAAAATTCTAGAGACTCAAAACAATAAAATATTTTATTCTTTCGGAAGAGTTTACATTAAACTTTTTGCAAGTGAAAATAAATGAAAAAAAATTACCTTGAGGATGAATAAAGAAGTTTTTAAGTTATTATGCTGTTCAAATGAAGTCCTAAATGAATTTAAATATGTATCTATAAATAAATAAATAAAATAAATAAAAACAAATTGTAATTTCTTCGTAACGAATTATGCTTTATGCATTATACGCTATATTAGTTCTACCCATTGTGGAAAAAAGCTTTTATGCTCACAAATCCTTCTGTGGATAGTGCTCCTTGCTTTAGTTTTTATGTTTATTTCGAAATGTCTACCTAGTATGGGTTTTGCTTTTCTCAGTTATATGATGAAATCCATAAGATAAAAAGGCCAGGCACAATTTTCCCGTCTGTTTGGATAACGTGCCGCTATGGAGCCACCCCTTTTCTGATACCTGAAGGTTGCCGAGAAAAACGGCGAAAAAAAATCTGAATTTCTGTGATTTTACCAAAAATTCTGTGATGGTTTTCTGTGACGCTATTGTCTTGAGTTTCATTGAAAATTCATGATAAATTGGATTCTTTTTACATTTTAGGTTAAGCATAATCAATTACCCTACAAATCTTTTTACAATCTGTACTACACTCAGAGGAAATTTTATTATAAATTTCATAAGATACATCTTATGAACCACTTTTTTGCGTCCAAACTAATTTTTCATAAGAGTCTTATGAAATTCTTTCAATTTTCATACGATGTTCTTATGAAAAATAGAAGAAACGGCATTGTGAAAAAATGATGAACACATTCATTCATAGCATCAGTTTTTTTTTCATTATCTAACAGTACGAAGCAATCCCCAGTTCATAGTTATTATAGTTTTTCTTCAATGTTAAATGTTATTGTTATCTCCGGAATGGTAAGTTCGATTTGATGCTTTTGGTGTGAACGTTGAATATATTAGTAAACTAAAATACATTATTTGTTTACTTTTCAGCAAGCTGATCGGCAAAAAACGAAAGTTCGAAGATTAAAATGCGGCAAAAAAAACTTTGATGGAGCTGTCTGTTGATGCGCTGCTGATAGTGACCATGAAGGATTTAATTTTAAACAAATTTGGCAAACAATAAAGTGAATGTTTTCAGCATGAAATATCGAGAATTTTTCTTATTAGAAAGTGATTTACTGTTTCCATAAAAATCTCTTATGAAAAGCAACAACCTCTCTTTGAAGTAGGCGTTCATCTTCAGAATTCATTCGCGTCATAAGACAATCTTATGAATTTCATTAATTTTTCTTATGGCGCCACTTCATAAGAGAATCTTATGGCATACATAATAGTATTTTTCTGAGTGTAAGAAATTTGAAATTTATATTTGCTTAAAAAATTGAAATTTTGGAAACACGTAAAAAATTATAAAAATCTGTGAAATCTGTGAATATTGTTAAAATTCTGTGTTCTGTTACACAGATTCTGTGATGAAAATTAGCACAAAGTTCTGTAAAATTACAGATTTTTCTGTGATTTCGGCAACCTTGACCAGCAGTCCATAACAATTTACATGATAACTTTTCTCGCTTTGCGTCTATCAAACTCATCTCTTCAGAGTTTTTAAACAACATGTTCTGCATCACATTGAACGTAATTTTATCAAGATTGATCCATTCCTGATTTTCAATGATTCTTCTAAGTTGAACTATATGAAAATCCGTCCACACTTACCCCGGTGTACCTTACACAATTTTATGCAAATTCAAAAATTTTCCTTGAAAATTTATGAATTAATCTTCAAAGAAGGACATGTCAACAATATACATTATGTGGGTGACCATGTCAACGACTGAAAAAGAATGATACAGTAGGTCGTGGAATGTACTTTTCGATACTGATTTCAACACTGATTTGCATAAAAAAGAATTTTCATTCAAGATTAATAAGTGCCTTGAATCACTGCTGTAGGGATGAGATGAAGGATATTCAGAAAATAAATCAAATTTAATGAAAAATTAAATAAAATAAAAGTTGTATTCGGCAACACTAAAGATAATTAAAATAAAACAAATGTCTATGGCAACCAAGCATGGAAAAAATCGCATCGATCAATTTGCCCTCGGTGGTGAATTCGTTCAGTTCAAACTGCCAATCAAAGCAATCGGAATTGGAAAAAGTTCACACCCCAAATTCCTTTGCGAAACATTTGCCAATACAATCGCGATTGCAATCGTTTGGTGATTGTGTTTGTAAATCATTTACGAATCAATTCGAACGTCCGTGGTGAAAATAAAAAGCGATCCAATTTTCTGTGGAGAATGTGTTGTGTTCGGTTCGTTTATCCGAAGCTTGTCATAGTTCAATCGTTCGGGATTTTCAATCCGACCAATAAGTGTTCGACTGGTGGTAACATTTGCATCGTCGATGCTACCATCGTAGAAGAAGCGACAATTGAGAATCATTAGCTTTCATGTTGGTGAATGAATATTTCCATCCTTGATGGCAACGTGTGTTATTTTGGCAACACAAGGCAAAACAAACAAAACAAAATCAGTCATTGATCTACTCTTGTGAGTGGAAGACGTGTTTGAGTAAATCTCTGTATTGAGATTCATAAGAATCGTAAAATCACGACAACTGCGTGAGCAAATTTTAAAATTTTAAACCATGACATTGGTTGTTTTAAACACTGCTTTAATGAAAAGTCATGTCGGAAAGTTTTATAAATGGTTATGTTGAATTCAATGATTTATCAACGAGGATTTGGTTAGGAAAGGAGATACCGTTTATTCATTTCAGTTTGTCAAGTCATTACAAGCTAACTTTGAGATATAGCGATTTCAATCTTGTCGCTTATCCTAAGTGATTATAAACTCTGAATCATTCCTCTATAACCATCACATTCTGGGCTAACCACCCAGAATAAACTGCCAACACTGCAGGGTAATTCATAACCACAAGCTGTGTTGGCTGAGTTTAGCGTGCATGATGACAACATTTGTATTGTTGTCATCATCATTGGTCATCACCAACCGTCAACCGCTATTGATCACGCTAACTTTTGGCAAGGGGTAGCCGTAAGCCGTAGTAGGCGTAAAATTGACCCGTTATAGAGAACCTCCATTATCTGCCAAATAAAGGGCCATTTTAACGGATCAATATTACCCCTTATTTCGATCAAGTAGAGAACGCTTCAAAAAGGGTAATCGCACTCAGAACTTAAGACAATTGTCATTTGATATTTTTTGCGTTTGTCGAACTGTTTTGTAGAAAGATTGTGGTAAGATTATTAATACAAATTTGTATTGCTTTAAATACATTAATCTAATATTATTTTCATTCAGGTCATAGCATTATGCTGCAGCAGAGCCCAGTTTCAGATGAATCCAAGGAAAGTGACATCCGGAGGATTCAACTCAAAACCAAAATGGCTGTGCATGGAATAATGGATGGTATGTTTCGTGATTTTTCATTACTATTGAATATTAATTTGGATTTTATTTCAGGAACATTAAATGCACTGGATTTATCAAATTACCGTTCTCGGATTCCTCATTGAGCCCTGAGATGAATTATCGACGAAAAACTGAAAGACTTCTGCTAAATTTAAACGAACAATGCAAAAAATTATTGAAAAAAAATCATTGCAGATCATATTGAAATTTCAATAAATAAAATGAAAACTTATGATGTTGTTTTAATTTGTACCAAGCAAACAAATTTTTGAAAGCTCAAGCATTTTCCCTCCACACGCAAGCGTTTGGAATAAGGGGTAATTTTAACCCGCTACAGGCGTTATTACACTGAGTACCACTGAGTAAAGGGTAGTGGGGATCTACCCGAGAAAAGGAGTTCTTCCAGTCTTATTGGATAACGGGTCAAAAGTATTCGTTAAGGGGTAGCCAAAGGTTAGCGTGATCTCAATATGCAAATTAACGAAAGAGAACAAAACCAAAACAATCTGTTTTAGTTTTCAAACGAAGCCGCGAAGGATAGGGTCCGGGAATTTCTCCGAAACAAACCGGAGTATCAACAGGTTAAACAAAAATAGCTGTTTAAAAACTCATAGAAAAATTCCTTACTTCTTTTTTTTATTACACCGCTTTAGTCTTGTTGAAAAAATTACAATTTCTAAAACACATATTGTCCTGAATGAGCACATTTTTAAAAAGATATGAAAATAGTCTGGAAACCAGTTATGCTAATGTCATCCAAAAGACAGTCGGGATCGTAACAGTCGCATAACATTTTCCAATGACATTCAAAAAGATTTCATTCACATTGGGTCATCCAAAAATGCTAAACGACTGAAGAAAATGTCACTTAGTTTTGCTATGACAGTCGCTCAGAAAAATGTCATCGAATTGTTCATCTCGATAACATTTTTTAATTGTAACAGTCGAAGATTCTGTTGGTCCTCTGACTGTCGGAATGACATTTTTGAATTTTAAATTGCGTGACTGTCATGGAAAAATTGAAAAAAAAAATGACAAGATTTTGACAGTCATGAACATGGTTCCCTCCCGGCTCATCCCAAACAACAAAGAGCAGGGAGAAAACAACACTGTTTTCCGTTAGGCTTTCGAGTGTAATACTCTTTCGCTGATCGTGCTCCCTCCACTCTTTATCCGAGTTTACACGAGCTGTAACTGCTGTAAGCGACTCGGACGGCAAATATGAGAGCTTTCGCATCTGAGTGGGAGAAAAGAATTCTAGCCAAGAGCGCCCTAGTGTTTTATTCATACACCTCAGTGTAAATGAAAATAAAATTTATTTAGAACCCTACCACAGAACAAATTAATAACAATTTTTTCCCGGCTGTTGCGTTGCCAGATTGTTTCGTTAAAAAAGATACCGTGATGAAAAAAAATATTATTTTTTAGGACTCCAGTAGATACATGAAAATAAAATGCAGCTCTTCTTACATTGCATAAATGAAGGCGAAATAGCGGTGCTGAAGACGCCTTAATTCTTGCAACAGAAGAGATCAACTTCCTAGCTGACTTGCAGCTTATATCGAAAAACATAGTTTGAATATAATCTGAACAGAAGATAACCATCGGTTTAAGAGTTTTATTACAGATCGTTTGATGCTCTCATCATTTAATTACACATTCAATTATAATTTAGATTTTTTGTTTTCAAGAAACGGGACAATTCGAAAGTTTTTGAAAACCAAAAAATCACGACAAATCCTGAAAAATCAGGACACCTCTGGGACATCTGGTTCGGAGAACAGTGTCTTTTCTCGTGAACGCACCAAAAAATACTGTGTTGGCTCTCAGATTTCCCTTCAACACAATGCGCAATAGATTTTCTCGTAGAAGAGCACTCTCTTCATCAGCAGATGTGAATACTCTTATGTGTTGTTATCTCTGCCCGTACAGCTTAAGGGGAGCAGACGAAAAAAATTGCACTCACTGGACAAGCCGATCTGAGGAGTTTTGCCATCCATGGTCATGAAGTTCATTGGCCACGGCCAATCTGGCTGGTTCCTAAATCCGAAAAATTTAAATGATCAGATTTAAACTTGCGACACATGAATAGAAAGCTCTTTGTTTCGAATATGATTCTGTGACATCCAAAATGTTAAATGTCGCCATAAAATTTACCAATATTAGTGTCATCGAAGTAACGACCGGTTTTCATCTGCTTAGCATAACATTTTTTCCATGACTATCTCAGTCTCGATGAAAATTGTGACATTCATACCAAATGTTTGTCTCGACACGAATGCCATAAGGATGGTAAAGTGTCACTAATAAAACTTTAAAAAAATCCTAAATGTTATTTGACATTTTTTCGAGGGAATTTCTTAGCGATGACATTCACAAAATCCAAAATGGACATGACTGCAAAAGTAGTTTTCGCACTGATAAATGTCACTCTAACCTTTGGGAAAATATCAAATGACATTCGGACAGTTATCATCCCTGCTGAAAACTATTCCGAGTCACCCCATTTTTGTAAGTTTAGTTTAACCACTTTACTTAAAATTTGGTCCGCAGGAATCCCCGTCTCATGGGTTATGGAAAAACTTGTTTATACACATTTTTTGTTAACCGAAACGAAACGTTCAAGAACCTATGAAAATCTTAGAAATTTTCCAATCAAGAAAAGAACACTAACAAAAAAATAAAACCGAAAGTCTTACTACAATACAAAGAACCCAGCTACCGAGATGTTATGTAAATCGGTTCTGGGCTAAGTTTTAAATAAAACGGCATAATAAAGTTGGCGAAAACCGTCAGCTGGTAAATCCTTGGGAATACTTAATTTTTCGTCATTCCCGAGAAATCAGCAGAGCGCAAATGTTGTCGGAGACTAACAGAGAGAAAGTAAATAAAAGCGCTAAAAATCTTCTGGTGGAACCTTTCCTGAAAAAGTGGACTCACCCACCATCAGAGGATGGTGGAAAACTTTCACAAATTATAACCAAATTAGCTCGGTTGTAAAATAGGGCAGCTCGAGTGAGGGTGACAAATCTGGCGGCTTCAAGAAGGGTGGGAGTCAGAGAAATCTTGGCAGCATCCCCCCATTCCCCGAATCCGGAATGACTCCCGGGGCGGAATGTTTCTTTTCTCCCCAAGGGTCGTTCTTCTGATCGTTGACATTATTCGATGTCCCATTCCCCGGTATGGCTCTCGGCTGCTGGCTGGCCGGCTGACCGTAATTAATTATTTGTAACGTTACTTCACTTAAAAAAGCATCAAAGCTTTCGTCAACGACCTGGCCCAGAGACACCAGGGAATTTTCCAGGTCGTGGGGAGAGGCTGCGTTGAGCAAATTGACCATTTCAGTAGGAGGTTTATCGGTGGAATACGTAACAATTTGTTAAAAAAAACTGATAATGAGGCATGTTATTTATTTTTATATACAAAGTTTTCCGTCTCAAGACATAACTTGATGGACATCATTCCTAAAATCCACTCGGTCAATAGCAACAGTTTTCCAATTTGTGCCTCAACTTTAAAAAACTTAATATTTTGTTTATAACCCTCTAGTTTTGGAGATATGGCGTGTAGAAATTTTGAAATTGGTGAGTTTTAGTAAAAATGGATCATCTTCGATAACTGATTAACTAAAAAACCTACATGAAATTCAAAGCTGATTTTAAATCAAATTACTATCTTTCATTCAATCAAGGATTCAGATTTGTCGGGATAAGTTTGTGTCAGAATACAACGCACAATGGGGAAAAAGTGTCTAAACCACGAAGAAATTCAATATCTTCCCTTCTACAAGAACCAAATCCATGAAAATATATTGTTCTTCAGTTAAAATGTCCGGAGAATCGATAGGACATAGTTTCAGACGCCGCACGAGCTTATGAAAGGATATATAGTGCCTTTTTAACCCCTGATTCCCTTTATTTTGTAAACAATGCAAGAAAACACTGATTTGGACAAGAAAACTTTTATGAAAAATAGTCCTTTCTTGTGTGAATTTTTTTCGAGTAATCGCATGAAGACTGTTTTAAGCCACCGCCTGCATTGGAAAATGAAGTTATGGCTGTTTTTAACTCCATTCCCCAACATTTTTTCAAATATTTCAGAAAAAGCATGTTCGGAATACAAAATTTTGAACCAATTGAGACATATGTTATGCGATTTTTTTTCGATAAATCGAATGAAGGCTGTTTGAGAAACCGCACGCATCTGAAAGTGGAGTTATGGACGTTTTTACCCTAAATTCCCCTAAATTTTTGAAATATTTAGGCCATACCTCCATTTAACGATGCGTGCGATGGCTCATAGTGCCTTCATTTGATTCCTCGGATAAAATCACACGAGATAGTACCACATCGTTCCAAAACAGCCATAACTCCAGTTTGCGATGCGTGCGGTGGCTCAAATAGCCTTCGTTTGATTCCTCGTAAAAACCACACAAGATAAGTCTCATTTGGTTCAAAATTTTCAAGTCAGAACTTGTTTTTTTTCTGAATTATTTGAAAAAAATGTAGGGAAATAGTGGGTGAAAACAGCCGAAGCTCCATTTTCCAAGGCTTGCGATGGCTCAAATAGTCTTCATTCGATTTGTCGGGAAAAATTGCACAAGATAGGTCTATTTATGTTCAAAATTTTTTAGTTCAAATCAGTGTTTTTATAGAATGTTAACTAAATTTTAGGGAATTAGGGATTGAAAAGGCACTATTTATCCGTTCGTAAACTCGTTCGGCATCTGAAACTATGTCCAATCGATACTCTGGACATTTTCACTTAAAAAAATATATTTTCATGAATGTGGTTCATGTAGAAGGGAAGATATTGAATTTTTCGAGGTTTATACACACTTTTCACATTGTGCAATGCTATAAAATAACAAGTTCTGCAATTTTTCAAAATTTAAAAAGATAAGGTTACAATTTTTTCTGACATCTTTTATCTTTCATAAATGAGTATTTGAAGATATTTAATTATTCAACAACTTGGTTGAAAACTGAGAAATTATTCGGTTTAAGAATTTCAGATTTGGAAAATATTAACGAGAATTTTAATTATTTTTTTCAGTAAACAAAATAACTTGCGGTCTTCAGAAATGTTGATTATTGAGTCAAAAAATTATTTTCAAAATATTGGTGTTATTCAGATTTTTCAGAAAAGTTCCCAAATTCAATCAATTCATTTACACCTTTTTCAAACATTATCTCAAAAACAAGAGCTGATAGAAAAAACTTAACAAATATTTCTAATCAGCAGCGCCCCAGAAGTTTTTAAAATTTACTCTTAAATATATCTTTGCGCCTCGGAAAAAATTGAATTTTGTTGCCTTATGTAAGTTAAAAATCATAAAATGAATCATCAATTTCTGTTAGCACAAAGCAAAAAACACATTTTTTCGAGGTGCAAAAAATTTAAGATTTGATTTTGACTGATTCGAGAGCGATTCAGGTTCAAGACTAGCAATTGGAAATATGTAAAAATTTATTTTATTAATTTGTGCACATTTTTGAAAAAAAACTATTAAATATAACAATGGTATGGAAAAAAGGGATTTCAATTAAATCAAATAAACTTTTTCGATGACAGCGAGAAATTATGAATTCAGAAAAATTTACATAAGTTTTCAATTCGAATTCTTTCTGTTCTACGAAAATCTAGGAATTTGAAAAAAAATCAAAAAAAATTGAAACCGAAATAATGTTCTGCAGTCTTCAACAAAGGTGTTAAAAAATTTATATCTTCAATATGATAAACTTTAATGCGCTCTTTTGTGATGTCAGAAATAGTTGTACCTATTAAATTTTAATTTCTAAAAAATATGTAGGGTTTCAGTTATTCTCTAAACTTTCTCTGAAACTATGAAGTATAGACAAAATCTGTATCCTTCATAAAATAACCGATAGTAAAAAAAGTTTCAAATCAGTTTTTAGTTCTTGTTTAAGTTTTTTAGTTTATCAGCAATCAGTGACTGATTTCAGTAACAAAAGGTAAAATTTTAAATTTTCACTAGCCATAGCACTAAAATCTGATAAAATATGCGTTTATTTGATGCCAAAATCTTTCTAAATTCCTTATTAAAACATATGCATCGAAAATGTTGTTATCTTGATCTAGTTAATCGTAATCTTTTAATACGATTGAAATAATTAACTTTTTTTGTGTAATCTGAAACTGGATTTGTCTTAAAAATTTTAATTATTCCTGTATGACCTTTTAACAATACTAATAAGGTTGCCAGATTGCCCAGTTTTTTATTATTGCCTCCAAAACGAAATTTTTTAGCAAGTTTTATTAAAAAAAACATGAAAGTTTTTTAGAAGCCTAAAATACGATTTGAAATCTGTCGATGTATTTTTTCCCCTCTTTCCTCTTTTTTGTTGAGTATCTTTTACACCAAATTTGCCCAAATATTGCCTGGATTTTTAGTTGTCAATTTTGAATTCAAATACCCAGATTTTGCCAGATTTTTAGATAAGATAGCCCGGATTTGTCCGGCCCGGATAGGTGTTGAAAAAATGTTGGCAACCTTAATATTGACAATCCAAGTTAGTCAAAAATCACTCCAAGATCATAAGAGCAATTGCCGAAAAAAATATTGTAGATTTAAAACGGGAAAATGTGTAATGCGATTCTAAAATTTAAATGCATCTTCTTAGTTGAAATGGTTTAATGAGTTTTGTTGTCTTTTAGTAAGAAAAAAGTGGGAATTAGAGATGCTTTCTGTCAAAATCGGTACTTAAAATCAAAAGTGCATCATGAAGTTTTTACTTTTATTTTACTTTAACTTTACTTAAAAATTATAACAATAAAAACCAATTGAATCCCTTCAATTCAGAGATTTTAAATTTTCAATTTAAATTATTTTTAACAGGCAAAGATAAACATTAACGGAAAAATAATTGAAGAAAAATTTTATTGCCTTTCCATGTTATACATGTCTGTTTATAGTTTGTTACCTCATGAAAAAAAACATCAAAAATTTGAAATGAATTAACCCTCTAAAATAAGGTTGTCAGAGTTTTTCAGCACGTATCTGAGCCGGACAGACCGAGCAATTTTTATACATAAACTTGCAAAATCTGAGCATTTGATTTCAAATTGACGACTATAAATCCGGCCAATATTCGGGCAAATTTTATCAAAAAAATTTTTATATCAAAACTCATCGATAGATTTTGGACCGTAGTTTAAGCTTCCAAAAAACCTTTCATTATTATTTATATAAAATTTGGTAAAAAAAAAATTCGTTTGGGAGGTGTTTATTGAATTTTGTTTTTGATAATTTGCCAAATAAAGTAAATAAATCCGGGCAACCGGGCTGGGCCGGACTGTTCCCAAATTTAGTATTAAATATCCGGCCAAACCCGGATAAACCGGACATTCTGGCAACCTGTTGGATAAATTGAGCATAAAATCAAAGCATGTCATCATTTTACCTTTTTTTTCAAGCAGAATGTTTCAAATTATGTAAATATAACTATTCATACTCATGGCCACTGTTTGTTGTCAAAACTAACACCTAAAAACATGAGGAAACTGGAAATTGGCTTATTTTTCTAAAAACTATCATTTCGATAGCGTCAGAAATCCTTGGTCCATGCAATTCCGATCTAAAACAGCTAATGGCAGCTAGATCTAAAACTAACCACTATTATGGAATAGTTCTGTTTAGAAAAAAAATGATCGTAGGTTAGGTAGAAAAGAAAAAATATAATGGCCATCTAAAGGCGGAACTGGGAAAACTGACAAATATATTTGTAGACATTTTAAACTTTTTCAATACTTGATTGTACAGTTGATTTTGCCAAATTTTAATTCAGAAAATAAATCACAAAAAAGTGGAGCGATCGAAAATTTTGAGACTTATGTCATTTCAATTGGTAATTTAAACACTTTTTAATCTCCAATAATTTTAGTCAATTTTGTATTTTGTGAATATGGATCAATATATTTGGTATTAACAGTTAATATTTTAACGCAAATATCAAGTGTCTACTAATCAATGCATTTTTTTTTACTTGTTCTAGGTATAAAATTATATTTATATTTTGCAGATTTTGTATTCCATTTGAAAGTGCCTCACATGATCTCCAAACTTTATATCTGTAAAAATCAAAATATTTTTTATTTCGATTTATAAGTAACTAGCTGACCCGGTGTGCTTTGCTACACCTTCTAATATTTATTTAAATTTGTGGTTCCAAGTTATTCAACTTTTTATTTATTTGCACATAATTTTTAAATTCAATTTAAAAATCATTTAAATGTTTGTTTTTTAATTTAAAAAATTGTATGAGTGACCCTCATCCCACTTTTTATCGTTTCACTGAATGGATGGAGGGGTGTTAAACCATCGGAAAAACATGTTTTGTGCTCGGACACCCTCTCGTGCCAAATTTGGTCTCGTTTGCTTTATTAGTTGTCAAGTTATGCTATAAAATTTGTATCGGAGCCCCTCTTCCTGCTGTTCAGTCCGACGAGCGGACTGAAAGTTGGAATGAGAGCGCGAGAGTACCACACTGAGAGAGCCAGATGGCTGCTCTCGCTGAAGGCGTCGAGAAGGTTCTACGCGGTTCCATCTAGCGCAAGCACGTGCTTTTGTGCTTGCTCTTCAGCCTATTTAAGGGCGCATTCTTCAATGCGCCTCGAGTCAGTCGTAATCAAATCGCCGAGAACGGCGGAAGTGTAAATAGTGCAGAGTTGTATATAAAATGTAAATAGTAGAAAAGTAAATAGAGAAATAAATAGTGTGTAAGCCGATACTATTGCCTCCTTTCTCCGTTGCTTCGCTTCGACGCCTTGCTCCCGGGTCCAGCTGCCACAATCGGCTCTTTTCAGAGCCCTCCATCTGAAAGAGTTTGGATCTCGGTTAACTAGGCGACCGAGATCCCCCCCCGAGCCTTGGCCGCCAGGCAGCGTCAAGAGGACCTGCCTCCACTGATGGGGCAACCATGCGTGGTTGTCTCTCAAGGTCCAATCCCACGAGGGGAACGGGCCATCAGTGGTTGTTTTCCCAAGCGCTCACATCGACGCGGCCTTGGCCTCCAGGTACAGTCCACCTCCACTGGTGAGACAGCCACCAGGGGTTGTCTAGGAGAGGCTCGCTCCCACGAGGGGAATGAGTCCCACCAGTGGTCGTTTTGCCAAGCGCCGCACCCACAGTCCACCAATGGCTTTTCATGGCCACAACACCTGCCTGGAAGTAGGGGATCAACATCAAACATTCCGTGTATTCAAATACTCTTCTATGCCAAATTCTGTTCCATTTGCTCGATTGAATGATTGTTCCCATGTCATATTTGGTTTCATTTGTTAGATAAGTTCTTGGCTTATGCTAACAGTCGTGTGTGAGCTCTCGTTTTCCTTAACTGTATCCCCAATTGAAGGAGAAAGAACTCTCAAATCAGCAAATAAATATTTTACGTATCCAAATGCTCTCCCATGCCAAGGTTTTTGCCATTTGCTCGATAAGTTCTCGAGTTATGCAAAAAAATGTAAAGGAGCCCACTCTCCCCTTCCTGTCACCCCAATAGAAGGAGGCAGTAGGACATAATATTCACAGAAACATTCCTTGTGCTCTAATATCCTCCAAAGCCAAATTTTGTTTCGTTTTCTGGGTAAGTTCCCGAATGATGAAAAAATTGTATGGAGCACCCTCTTCGTTTAAAGTTTTCCAACTGGAAGAACGGAGCGTTCTCAAAATATCATAGAAACATTTCTCGTGTCAAATACCTTCCCACGCCATAGGTTTAAAAGCCCCCCCCCCCTCTTTCCTTCCTGTATCTCCACTGGAAGGAGGGAGGGGTCTGAAATAATAATAGAACCATTTCTGGTATTCCACTACTCTCCCATACCAAATTTGGTTCCATTAGCTTGATTAGTTCTCCAGTTATGTAAAAAAATGTATGGTAGGCCCCCTTCCCCTTTCCAATTCCCCCACTGGAAGGAGGTTGGGGTACCTTAGGTATTCTTAGAAACATTCCTCGTACTCAAGTACCCACCCATGCCAAGTTTGGTTTGATTTGCTTTATCAGTTCTCAAGTTATGAAGACTTATTACTTTTATATGAAAGACCCCCTCTCCCCTTCCAGGAAAAGGAAGGGAACCCTAACAATTATAGAAACCTTTTCCGGCCTTGAATACCTTCATATGCCAAGTTTCACGCAAATTGGTTCAGTAGTTTTCGAGTCTATAGGGAACAGACAGACAGACAAACGGAAATTCATTTTTATATTTATTGATAGTGAAATTTCCCTCAAAATTAAAAAAAAAATAGGATGGCTCCAGAGAGTAATATCCGAAATGAAAATTCCATCGTTTCTTGAAAAAAGATTTTTTGCTCTTATTTAACGAAACATTTTTAAAACTTTGCTACGCGTAACATTCTATGACCAACCCCCTTCAACTGTTGGTTCACTTAACGCATTCCTCAGGCCATGTGGCTTTAGTGTTTACCATAACAGTAAGAGAAACTAAAAAAAAAAAGCTGGGTGCGGATCTTCATTATGTTTACTTTTTTTTCTATCTCTCCCAGCAGCGAGGTTTACGTGCATTCAACTGAAATCCGATGAAATGCTACAGCAGGGAGGCAAGCAAAGACAAAAGATTTGCGGCCTTTAAGAAACGAAACCAGCTCATTCAGTCTGGGTGTGATGGCATCGTCGAGAAGGGAAGCTTAGCAGCAGAGTAGGAAGAAAAAACTGGTCCCAACCGTAATTAATTAAGTTCACTGGGGTAGGACGCCTTTTTATTTTTCGCAAAGTACTAATGCCAAGGTGGGGCGAAAAAAAGCTCCGGAACCAAAGAAAATACTGCCGAAGAAGTTTCTAAATTCCGAACAACCAACGAAGGAAGTGGAAAATTGTTTTCTGACTGTTTTTTTTTCGTTTTTGCTCATTCCAAAAAATCTTCCTTTAAACGGTGCGGGTCGTTTTTATTATCTGCTTAACGCAGAAGTTGTTGACCGTTTTGAAAAGCGATTCCTAGAGAATAATTTGGCGAAAGAAAAGGTCCCAGACTATGTTTGTTGATTAATTAGAAGGTTAGAATTTCATCGATGCGATAAATGGATGATCTACTTTTGAGACTTGTTATTCATTTTTGTTAAAGCAATTTGAACCTTAATTTAAAGTTGAATTATTCATGCATTTCAGATTCCATCCAAAGACAATATTCAACAGGACATCTAACCAATTGATGTCAGGTTGTTGTTTTCGTTTGAATAAAAGTGGACTTTCAATGAAAAGTGCCCATCTTCCACCTGCTTCGAAAGAACTCTTATCTAAAGTAGAATCTGCTATCTGTTATTCAATGTATGGCGCAAAGTCCCATCGACTCACGTTTTCCCACCCTTCGGAAGGCTATTGCCATCCTCAGAAGGACCAACGTTTGGTTATTTCTTCAACTTATCAGCCTCGACACCTCCCCCCACTTTCTCCCTCAATCATCCCCCCACACCACCCCTCAATGTAATCGACATTGTTAGCGAAATGAATTACGCTTGGTGGTTGTGTGCCGGCCACTCGACACTTTTGTTTGTCCCCAACCGGAAGAAGTCAAACGTGGGGGTGGAAGCAAAAAAAAAACACAAACTTCGAACGGACAGAAGTTACATCTGCTGAGAACCAACGAATGAACGAACGAACCAAGGAAAGTCCACAAAAAGTGAACACATTTCAATGAAACTGAAGTTTGCAGCAGCAACATTGTGGAGCGATGGAAAAAAAAATCTAGCCCATCCACCCACCTACTACGGAGAGGTTCAAATAGGGGCCATTTGTCCGTGTCAACTTGGCCGGTACTTGGCATTCCGTTTCATTTGAAGCCGGGAAAGGAAATTTCTTCATGACTTCCAATAGGCTTGGGTCGATTTTCTTCAGCTGAATGTTTATTGGAGGATATTTTTCACTTTTAATTGTCGGAATTATTCTGAAAATTAAGATAAAAAACTCTTTTGGGTAAATTTCGACTAGATCTAACCGTGAGCCATATTTTTCTGTTCTGAACTTCAAAATTTGTCATTGAGTTATCAATTTTAGGATGAAATGAAAAATATTTAAGAGCAACGATTTCATTTTTAATTTCAAACAGGTAGAAATGTTCTAAAATGTCAAAAGTGCAACCTTAATTGAAGTACTAGATTAAAGACAGAAATTTTAAACTGTGATCGTCATTTGAGTTATTAGGTTTTATTGGTGTTTTTAAATGCTGTGTTTGAAGTATACAATAGGGTATATAGAGTTACAATTTTTTTTTTTTGGATTTAAAAAACTCTGCAGTTCAAAAAGCTTCTTTTTCTGTCAAAACGAACGAAAGAATTTTTGCCGATTTTCAGAATGAGGTTTAGGAAATAGTGTCTGATTTGAAATTTTGTATGGATATACGCAAAAATTGGTTTGGAGATTATCACTTTTATGGTTTTTCTCGAATATTTCGTTCTTACGCTTTACAAATAAAATTCCAATATTAACTAACTGTAAAATTTTCTGGCATTCAAATTGACTTCGAAGAGAAATAACAAATGGCTTTAGTTTTATGCAATGAACAAAATGTATCACTTTCACGTTGCTATCCTGTACTCGAAAATAAGCTCCTACCACCAGGCTAAAGTCAAGATTGCTGACCTCAAGGCAAAAGAAAATAAAACCCGCTGAATAACTATGTTAGCACATTGACGTACGAGGACTAAATTTAACTAGCATAGCTTCCACGAATAAAAACGACGAAACAGATGGTCGGGCTCTAATATTGGATGAATTTTTGAACAACTATATCTACTTTCCTAACCTGTCCTAGTTGTGATCCGGTTTTTACTTGAGGATAAATTTCATTTTTGCTCTGCAGACACGCCATTATTTTTGCAAATATAAATAGGGATGAAGGAAAAAAAACAAAAAAAAATCGAAATTGTACATAATTAAAATTGGATTCTACGAAATTTATTACGACACATGTAGGACAAACTTTGGACAGGGTGTGTGGTTTTGCAACTTTTTATTTTTATGCAACTTCTAGTATTGGTACAGGCTGAGACGTCACAATCACGAAAAATCTGTTAATTTACTAGGAAACTTTTCTTCTTCGATGATAATTCGAAGAATCTGCTGGAAATTTTCCACTTTGAAAACATGTTATTGTAGAAGGATTCTTACTCTTCAAGATGGGTGCAAAAAAAGTTGCATTTTCAAATAACTCTTCTTTAAAAAAGACCTTCGAAGTTCTAAAAAATTGTGGATTTTCAACACTGAAATTTGCAAAACTTTAAAATAAGTTCGAAGTCCTCCATGAAAATGTTCAAGTCAGTGCAGTTTAAGCTGTTTTTTTTAAATAAAGTGATAAAAACACAAGTTTTCATACATAACCACAATCTTTCATTGGCATTTTAGTAAACTGAGTTAACACTCATGAATTGATGTTAATTGTTCTAAATAATACTTGTATATGGTAATCCGGTTGGATAAAAATCATTACCATCAGTTGAACACTCATTATCTACCAGCTAGACCTTCTCGAAGCTGATATATTCTTAATTTTATCACGTTTTAGCTTCAAGGTGACATTGCATTCATAAGTAAATTAAGAAAAAAAAACATAATGCAGGACCAAAAAACTTTATGACTTAGTGAAATAGAGGCCTTACAACAGAATCAAAATGAAATTGGAATTTGATTTCGTTCTAAAACGTGTTTTTCTTCGAAATTCCAACCATTCTCACATAAATTTTCGATACAATCGTTTTTGTGACGTCACAAAAAAAATCCAATATGGCTTTGGACACTACCTTATTTAAATATTCCTTGAATGTAGGGTACTTCTGTCCATAATGCCCTTGCGGGGTAAAACGCCAACGACTATATTTTGATAAATTTAGGAGATTTGCGAAGTTTTTAGTGGATTCTTTTTACACAAATGTGTTCTTAAAACCAATACCTTGTAATTTTTAAAAAAAAATGATTACCAGATTCATTAAAACACGAATAATAACCAAATTAAATTTTGTGGTGGCTATCCAGCACTTAAGTTGTAAAAAGTGATCAATAAAATAGGCTTTTACACCAAGATGATTGCTTAAAACATCCTCACCATTGATTTTATTAATTGTTCAATTAAAATATTTGAACTATCAACTGATGAAAAACTGTGGTAGATTTTTGTTTTATGGTAAACTGAAGATATATTAAATTTTTAATATCCGATCAAAATGCCCCCATGAGTTTATGGACAAATCGCCCTACTCTCAAGGTGCTGTTCGGTAAGATTTAAACAAAACCACGTGTTTTATTCTGAATTTTGGAGGGCAGTTTTCCATGCATACAGACGGATTATCGAAATGATATATCATTCTTCTTCTTTGCTTAGTCCTAAATTATCAATAGAATGCATGATAATTATAACTTTCGATCGGATTTGAGTGAAAAACTTGCACTGAAAATCGAATCGGTTCACTAAATTGGTCGCCAAAAGCAGCAGAAAAAATCGGTTGAAACTGACACAGTTCAAAATAAAGTCAAAAATTTCAAAATTAATCATTTTTTCACTGAGAAATGTTAACAAACCACTTGTTTTTATGTGTAGATAAACTTGGAAAAAGATATTTTTTCCATTTTTTTCCGAATCAAATAACAGAAATAATTTATTTTCACTGTGAATATTGTGTTGTTTTTGAGTCGTTTTGATCCAAAGTTTTGGAGCATCATTTGCCTACACTGGGGTGTTTAACATCCAATGATTTTAAAGGTTGCTTTTAAAGGCGTTTGTAAATAATCGGATATTTTCATAGTATTTACAATAAAAAGTAATATTATTGACAGAATATGAGTGGAAGATAGAAAAACGAGGCACATGTTGCAATATATTCGGGTGTTTAGCTTATGTATTCCGCACACTCGGTCATTTCCCTTAGCAGGTGCATATTCCCCCGAAATACCTATGGAGTTTACTGGAAAATTCTCTGACTAGAACTTTGCCGAAAACGGCGAAGCGATACAAGTAGCTTGGAAAAAGTTATTACGCCCCAAACAGAGCTTGATTTTTTTATGAAAAGAAACTAGCAACACTGAAAGATTTTGCTGGCCAATTTACTGAAATATTATTTAAACATGAAACTTATTCATTTTAAAGTCTTGAAATGTTCTGAAGAATTTTTTTTTTTTTTCATTAGACAGGGTGGCTAGCGAACCGGGAAAACCGGGAAAACCGGGAAAAACTTTGGAATTTCATCTCGTCACCGGGAAACCGGGAAAAAACCGGGAATTTTGGCACCTCATCGGGAAAATTGTCATGTTGGAAATTTTTTCTCGGAATTTCAAAAATATTTTAAAAATTATTTCTAAATTTAAGAATGTTTTTGGCAGTCTTGATATAGATTAATGTCATAAAAGCTTATTTTCGTTCATTAGTAAACAAACAAAGTTTGAATTGCTTTTTTAACAATTTGCGGGGCAATATGAAACATCTAATTTTTTCGCTCTCCGCAAGTGTGCTAAACTTACAAGCAGAACTCCAATGTTGAAAATTTAATAATAAAACTATTATCGACAAAACTAACACTGTCAAACTGGATAAGTGAGAGTCCAAGGAACTGAACATTTTTTCCCGTTTATATGTTTTATGTAAAAATTGTATCGAAAACAAGCTCCTGCCGAAATCTAATGTCTTTACCCTGATACAGAATAATATCTCACATTCAAACGATTAAAGTTCAGTTTTGTCTTAACACGATTTTCTATATTTTCACGAATCTTTAGTTCAAATGACTAGGGAACTACTAAAGTTATTAATTGTTTTGTATTGAGAAAAAAAAAACAATTTTTTTTAAACATGTCTTTGGATGTGCACAAAAAATTTAACCGCATTCAGATAATAACTAAATATTTTCCTGCAATGTAATGATTTTAAGTATTATAAGACAAATCCCCATTCAAGTTGACAAGCTGATTTGATATTATGTTTCGATGTATTTCTTTACATATTTTTATTCAAACTATACGATTTTTTTTCTAGAACTCTATAAACAGTCTAGAAAATTTCACAGTGGCTCAAAAGTGCTACATTATGGTTTCAAGATCAATTGACCTCATTTTTTTGCAAAACTATTGAAATTAAGAAGCAAAACAACGAATAGAGGCCAATGTCTTTAGATTCGTTTTGAAAAATCAAGAAAAAAATTGATACGAAAAGACTACGTGTTAGAAGAAGCCAAAGTATTTGTCATGATTTCTAACCGTTATACAAGTTTTGGGATACAATTGTTAGAAATTTGAGACCCTTTGCAATATTTTTTTAATTCATCATGATTTTATATTAAAAAAAAACAGTGTATTAAATGGAAAAATCATCATTTATAACTGAAAAAAACCGGGAAAAAACCGGGAAAACCGGGAAAAACTTTGGAATTTCAATTCGAAAAATCGCTAGCAACCCTGATTAGAATCTATAGCATTTGCATAAAAAAGTTCAGAGTCACCAGATGCCAGTTTTTTGCCAAAATTAAACTTAAATTGGGTGGAGCAGTCTACTTTTATTGTTCAAATCACAAGTTTGGGTATTTCCAATCGTGCAGCATGTAAGGCTCTAATAATTTCGTGCTTTTTTCAAACGAGTGAACCTCGTGTGAGACCACCGATACCATCTTTTATTTATGCTTCAGCAATTAAAATAACAGAAAAATACTTCGAAGTAATCGACGTTTTTCGGAGAGTTTTAAAAATAATCAAAACAAATTACCAGTTGTCCATACGTTTCGAGCTACTATCCCAAGTAACCAAAAGTCGCATAGATACTTAATCTTGTGCATTAAAAGTTCACATTTGGCTGAGTAAAAGGTCCTCGAGAGAATTGAAAATAAGTGCTTGAATCGGACTTCTGAACGAACATAAAAAGTCTAAAAAAGTAGCATAGAACAATTTTGTGCGTTCCAAGTACCTTTAAAAATCCAGGATTCAATTTGGACTATCGTGCTTCGTTACGAACTTCTTACGAATTTTTTGGTTCCATGAAGAACTTCTTACGAACTTTTCGGTTCGTTGCAGAACTTGTTACGAACCTTTTGGTTCCATGAGGAACTTCTAAAGAACTTTAATGCAAACGTATAAATTATTTAAAAAAAAAATAAAAGAATGGCTTGTTTTACTGTCTCCGTCGGCGATTGGAACAAAATTGATGTTAGGAGAAGAACATTGGAATGGAAAAGTCCAGGTACATAAGTAAATGATACTAAGGGAAAACTTTACTAAATCCAAAATAAGTTTCTGCACCAGCTTTCCATCAATTCTAAAGTTTTTGAACATTAATAATCCATAGTTTAGTTTTTGAGCCAAACAAACAAAAAAAATAAATTTTGTTTTCATAACTTATAAATTTAAATTATATTCACAATCTTACTACATTTCAAAGTTTTTACGTTTTCCACAGCAATTCCGACTTTTCTTATTTTCCTCTTCGATGAAAGCAACTTTCACATCAACCGCATCGACACATACAGCAACTAATATATTAAACACAACAAACAGCTGGTATCAAAGGGGAACTCATTTATGGACACTTTTCTCAATATTTAATGCGCAAATTTTCTGTCGTGAAAAGCGTAGAATTCTGTTTTTGATTTTCTCCTTGGACGAAGAGCTGACACAGTAGAAGCAGAACGGCTTCCCCAGCACCTAGAGTAAGGTCGTCACTAGTTGGCACCGAAGGTAGTTTCTTGCGACCGGAAACACTCAAATCATCAATCTCTTCGTGCATTTGTGTTTCCGCTAAGAGCAACCGAAATTAATGCGTCCTTATTTTTTTTCAGATACATTTTGAAGACTTGCGATTGTTTGCTCCCATCAAGTATCTAAAATTTTCAAAATTATCGTTAGTGAAGCAGTACAAAATAAAACTCCTTCAAAAAATCGTACTTTTTCACGAGCTCAATTTGGCTTTCATTTTCTCTTGTTGAAGATTCCGCAGCACTTCATTGTCGGATGTTTCTTAAAAGAACTTGTTGATTCACCGCTTGGAGTTATTATTTTTCCAATTAGAATTTTAAGGAAAAAGTAAGGCACACATATCACACAAAAACAAAACCAAACTTTGAAAAACTTACGTTTGTTTTCGAATCGTGCGAGCCTACTGTGCCTACTGTGAAAAGGTGATAACATGAATCAACTTTAAATTGATGTTTAAAATCACTTCAATATAAGCATTGCCCATGGTACAGAGGTAGCGTGTTCAGTTCTCACCACAAAGGTCCAGGTTCAAATCTACTAGCATATACACATTGTAAAAGTAAGTATGAAATTCATTTAAAGAGAGGAGGTATGTAAAATAGTCCTACACACAGATTTGAGAACATGGTAGATTCCAAATTAAGTAAATATACATGAAAGCGTTATTTTTTTTCCTTTTCTGTTTTATTGATGGTTTCCTGCAAAGGCTGAATAGCCTTCTACTCAGCTTTGATTATAGAACTTAAAAGTGTGGATAAGAACTTAAATTTTCAGCTGAATAGAATGCTATACAGCGCTCAAGCAGGGCTGAGTAAGCTTTTAAGAGACTGTTTTATGGAACTTTTGGTTACTTGGGTATGGCATTCGCTCCTCTTCAGTGGATAAATTGACTGGCTATCGTCTAAACTATTTTGTTTTTGGACCAAAAATCCAATAACAGAAAAAGTGTCCATGAAACTGGTAATTGCTTGTCAAACAGTTTTAAGACAAGTAAGATCCAAAAAAAAAAAGTTAATTTTGCAGGTTCGCAAGAATAAATGATGTAATAAAATATTCATACAAACTTGAAGGTCTGTAAGCGACCCCTTAGAGCTAACTAAATGAGCTGGAATTTGGCATGTTCTGGCATCCCTGTCATCGTTGGAAACGACTCATAATTCGATGACAGCTGGGCAGAACGAAAACGGAATCGAAGAAACCATTGTTAAGCAGAAATTATAAAGCGCCACGAGGAAAATCTTATACCTAACAACGTTTAGTTAAGTTTGTTACAACTATAGTATCTCTCCTTAAAAAGTAGGTATTACTTAAAATATTTGGCACAGATTATTTGATTTATATACTTATAAAAATATAGATAGTACGCAGTTAATATCGCCACCTGTACACCAAGAAATAGCTGAATATCTCTTCGTAGAATACAGGTTAGATTTCACATAAATGTGGTCAAGAATTGAATTTTTGAACTTAAATTGCTTCCAAATAGACCACAGTTCCTAAACCATCATTTCTATATCGAAATCGGAAAGGCGCTGATAGTTCGGTGTAACACAAATGTAAGAAAATTTGTATTCCTTATCTTATCCCTTCCTTATCTTACAAGTAAACTTTATTTTTAGCTTTGAGCTGCGAATATTAAAAGGTACGCTTCCAAGATTCTAAACAACATCCGAACCTCCGAACATGGCATGAGGCCTTCTTGCAGCCCAAGGAACGATTTCAGCCTTCGAAGGTTTTGATTCCGAAACATACCCTTAATTTTGGACTATCTAATGCATACCGTCAAACGCACACTCAACTGTAGCTGATTGCGATGGGACTTCCTATTACGAATAAAAGTTGTGACCACTTTTTTTTTTTTAATTTTAAATGAACACACACATATAGGATCTCAGTGAAACTTCATGTTTCTTTGAAGAGATCTAATTTACTTAACTCCAAGGCGTACATTTTTCAAGGAATTATGGCTAGCATCTTACAAATGCTAAAACAATCAGACCACAGAAAGAGTACTATATCGGGATTCGATCTCATGGACTCTGGCTTAGAAGACTGGAACGCTATCCTCTAGGCCACGACCGGCGGCGACTTAAATGTTGAAAATGGAAAAGCGAAGCAAGAATTCTTTATTCTGAAAATGGTGAAGTGAATTGAGACTTCTATCTGTTGAATATATAAAAAACGGATTGAGACTTTTGATTTTTGATAACGTGACAATGGTTTGAGTGCTTGTTGATTATATAAAGTGACTTTACACTTTTTGTTTTTTTTTAACGGATCGAGATTTTTGTTTGCTTAAATGTGATTGAGGAATGTAACTGTTTTTTCTGTTTTTTGAAAATTGGATATCGAATTGAGGCTTCAGACTATTTAAAATTAATTGAGGCTTCAGCCTTTTTAAAATAAAAATACAACTTTTACTTGTTAAAATTATAAAAATGGATTGAGACTTCTGTCTGTTAAAAATGAAATAACGGATTGAGACTTCCGCTTGTTGATTTTGCTGAAATGGAATTAGACTTCTTATAGCTAATGTAAAAAAGGATTGAGACTTTTACTTGTTGCTTATGGAAAAGTGGATTCAGACTTCTGTTTGTATACCAAAACAGGTTTGAGACTTATGCATGTTGATAAATTAAACGCAAACTGAGTCAAATGAGAAACTCCCTCAAAAGCGTCTCGTTGAGTGAGGGTGATTATGTTTTTGACAAAATTCTTCGTTTTTCGGAACCTGAATTAAGAAAAGCAAAGGTAAGCGGCATGTCTAGGAAAAAATATTTGAAATATGTGTCGGTATCGGGGAGTTTTTCCATGCAAAATAGTTTGCATGTGCATGTTATTTTGTATCTCCATCCGGTAATTTAAGCTGACTTTTCTGAATAACCATTGATGACTGCTTTTCTCGACCTTTACACAAAAATTGTTATCAAGTATCAATTTATCGTCTCATCAAATCCTACGGAATAAATGCACAAATCACTAAATAATTAACCTGAAATACCTCTTCGGCCGTTCTGTAACTCAAAATTTGATAATTAATACCAATTTCTGACCTTCAAAACTCTCACGAACGTTGTTTTTTTTCTGAATTATATCGTCGACCGTTGGTAGTGTCGTACACTATGCCCGAAGACTCATACAATCATGTAAAACCATTTGACATACCTTGATTATACAATTGACCATGTTCCAAGTGTGAGACGATTAAAGATTCAGTTTTGTACGACGGCAATCCGAGTGAGTTGTGCGTGCTTCATACCCCGAAATACCCGACATAACACCGCTGACCCAAAATTTGTCATTTAAAATCAATCGCTCGTTCTTCAAAACTCCCATGCGATTTTATTTTTAATTTCAATCGTGTGGATGGTAACGTTAGTATTGATAACCCCTTTTTTTAATTCCCTGAAACATATTGCCATAATTTTTACTAACTTTTTGGGCAGAATGTTTCAAAACATGTTAATCTAACAAACCATACTTATGAAATTTTTCGACTAGTAGTTATCAAAAGCTACAGCTGGAAGAAGCTTAAAAACATAAGAAAACTGAAAATGGAGCTAATATCGAAAAATCGACAATTGTGTGGCCTTAGAGATCCTTGATCTATGTGTTTTTCGATCTCGAAAAGTTATTGACAGTTTATGTCTAAGAGTTACCAACATTCTGGATTGTTTTTTTTTTCAGATGAAAAAAAAAATATCTTCAGTAAAGTAAGAGAGATGAAACATAAACTTCTTCTAAGGAAGTGGTTAGGAAACAACTACAACAAACTAAAAATATGCACAATGTTCATTTTTCATAAAAGTTGAAATATCTCAGTGATTTGTGGAAGAATTTAAACAATAATTTTATAAAAATACTAGCTGATCCCATACGAACTCCGTTTCGCTTTTAACTTGGAATATGTCATGAACTGTTTCTATGAAAGTCATTTGTCAAGCATTTTCCAGAGGCACTTCCGAATTCATTGTTAAGTAATAATTGCAAAAATATTGAAGATAACTTTTTCTGTCGTCTGCTACTAAATTTGAAATCAGGGATCAATTGACCGTCCAAACACCCACGTGTATGAATTTCAACTCGATCGTTGCATAACAACGCAATTATTGCCAAAAAGTTAAACACCTTTCGGTGGCCTCTTATACAATCTTTGATATCTGAAATCGATTACCCGTCCCTCAAAATTCCTGTGTGCAAATTTTCAAAGCAATCCATTGTATAATAACGTCAATATTGCTAAAACAGTGAAAAATTAATTTACATGGACGACCCCTTTTGTGGACCCCTGGCAAAACATTTGAATTCTGGAATCGATTGCCCGTCCCTGAAAACTACCGTGTGCAAATTTTCATCCCAATCCGATGTATAATAACGACGATATTGCAAAAATATTAAAAGGTTTATATGGACGACCCCCTTTGCCGGCCCTGTACGTGAATTTAAAACCTGGAATCCATTGCTCATCTCTCAAAACTCTCGTGTATCAATTTTCGTCTGAATCCGGGGTATAATAGCGACAATATCGCATCAACAGTGAATAGTTAATATGGACGACCCATTTGGTCGACCCCTGATTTTAGTTTGGATAAGTGAAATCAATTGTTTGTCCCTAAAAACTCCTATGTGCAAATTTTCGTCCCAATCGGATGTATAAAAACGTCAATATCACTAAGTAACTGAAAATTTAATATGGGCGACCCCTTTTGACGGCCCCTTACACTGAATTTGATACCTCAAATCGATTGCACGTCACTCAAAACTCTCGTGTACCAATTTTCATCTGAATACGATGTATAATAACATCAATATCGCAAAAAACAGTGAACAGTTTATATGGACGACCCCTTTGGCTGACCCCTTACACAAAATTTAACACCAGAAATCGATTGCTCGTCTTTCAAAACATTCATGTGCAAATTTCCAACACGATCCGACGAAAAGTAACGTCAATATCGCGAAAACAATATTTGTCTTCTATGGACGACCCCCTTCAGAAGGGGCCATCCGAAAATCTAAAAAGATTTTTCATCCTTCCTGGTTCTAATGAGCATCCATGCCAAATTTTAGCTCTCTAGCACTTAAGATGGCTGAGTCTATAGAGGACAAACAAACAAACAAACAAACAAACAAACAAACAAACAAACAAACATACAGAAATTGCTTTTTATATATATATATATATAGATATAGATAACTATAATTCAGTCTTGATATGTTTCAAAATTTGTAAAAAAAAATGGCTAGTGTATGTGAAAACTGAAACCAAAAAAGTACTGAAAGTCAACTTGCTTAGCTCCTGTACTTATGCTTTTTTTCAAGTCGTCAAGAATTTTCTAAACTCTAGAGGGTTGATATAGGCGACTCATTTTGCCAAAATAAAGACCCAAAATTTGACTCCTGAAATAAATTGCGGTCCCCTTAAAACTTTCATAAGCAAATTATGGTCTGAATTCAATGTTTAGTTACGCCCATATCGTAAAAAGTTCAAAATTTATTTCTATGGACAAAGAATGGTTCAATGCTTCGTCGAGGTTTTCCAAAATTTGTTATTAAAAATTTTTGAAATTGTCATTTGTCAAAGTTTAAGCCAATGCATCCCATAAAATTTTATTCTCAAACCTCAGCTCCCAAAAAAAATGCATTTTTCTAATTAACATAGAATTCTTTTTTTTTTCTAATTATAGACACTTTAACTAGTTTTTGGCATTCGTGTCTTGGCATGGCGTTCTGTTGAACGGCATAAAGGTTTGAAACGTCCATTTTTAAGTGCCAATCTGTAAAAAAAACCAAGAATATCAGAAATTTCTAGATATTTATTATATAATGTGGAAAACCCCATTGGTCGATCAAATAAGTTATAAACCCTTAATTTAAGTTTTTCCAAAGTAAAAATGCTTAAAATAAATAACTGATTGCCTAAGTAAGCTGAAGTTTGCAGCTATATTGCACATAGGGATTTTTTTTAAATATCATGACTAAAAAATGTCAATGATTGGTGTTTCTAGTGAGCAATTTTAGACGAATTTTTAAAGGTAGATTGTTCTAACGCTGAAATTTAAACTGCATTGGTTTTTGGGTATACATGGTGACAATAAAGTTCCCGTATTTTTTTTTAAATACACACAACTTTATTTTATAATATCGAATTGAATATATCATCTTGGCTACCAGGTGAAAACGACATAAAATTCACAATTACAATCACAATAACACTAGGGTGGTGATGATGATGAAAATTAAAATGTTTAAATTTCCTATCGACTGATACAGTAATGTTGAAAAAGTGGCCCCAAATTGACTCAGTTTATTAACACAACTCAAACTCCACTCCTTTATTTGTGATTTTCAAATATGCAGTGATCATACCTTCAAATTCGATTTATCCCACTTTTATCAAAGGCATTTTGAAGTCATAAACGAACCGAATTAAAAAATAAAATGTGTAAACACACATAAGATGTAAGATTTGTTGCCCGATTTGAGCACCCATTTTGAAACATAACATGTATAAGAGGGCGGGCACTGAAGCACTGCAAATTATTTTTGATTTATATTCTCTGGGAGGGCGATAAAAGCAAAAAACAAATCGATTCGCATTAAAGCAACACGAGCATAAACACGTTAAACAACGCGTTTTTTTTAGTCTGAGCGCAAAAGGTACAAAAAACAGTTTTGCTGGTTATGTCTCGATGTTATTTTATCAATTTGAGGATCTCTATAATATCTACATGAAATCCACGAATTGTGACATATTATTCAACAATTTTTTTTTTTTGATTTCAAGATCATTTCACAAATCAAGCTTGACGAGCTTCGCTAAATCATAGCAATTATGTTTTCCTTGGAATGGAATACATTCGATTGCGCGGTTAAATTTGAATATCAAGTGGAAACAAAAATGCTTAATTCAAGCAAAACCAAACGACTACGTTCCGGCATAATCTCATCAGTATAATGACGACCCATATTTTTCATATCAAAACGCTGCTCACAAAATGGAAACCGTAGAAATTGAATTCACTTCTCTGCTCTCAAAAGGCTGTCCCTTTCATAATGAAGTTGTCCTATTTGAATACTTGTCACGAGGAGGGGGGCCTGGCCCTCCCACATTTATTCGTAGGAGCCACAAGCCGCTCAGAAAACAAGCCAGCGAAACCACCACCCGCAGATGGAAATCTTGTCATGCACGATTTATTACCAGAATCGAAATATTATTATTCTCAGCGGCGGCAACAGAAAGAACCTCCTACAGGACCTAACCTCACTTCTCTCCGCCAGGCAGCCGAGGGCAAGAAGCTAAATTTTCCGCCTCGATTGCCACTCCAGCAGCGAGAGGAAGCACTCGACGGGAAAAGCGCGAGTTTCATGGGAAAAGCCAAAAGCTGCTGCAGGGCCATTAAAAAGGAATCAATTGCTTCGACGATCCCGCGATGGCCGCCGTTCATCGAAGATGCTTGACTGCCTGCCGCGAGGTTTTTGTTACGCCCTTGTGAATCGCCCGGCGGCGGCTCGCGAGAGGCACCATTTTCGATTCCATTCAGCGCTGAGGCACACGTCACGCCCCGAGGAGTCATCACCGAACCTGGTCCTGCCGCAATTTGTGGTTTTACTTCCACCGGACGGTTCTGTCTTTCTCTTCACTATTCTAGTCGAACCGCAACTGTGTGGGGGCTTGTATAAATTAATTTTGGGTTTACGATTCGAAAGCTGCTTTCACATTGATGATGATGATGATAAACTTCGGTTTCAACTGCGAAGATTGACAGCGCATTAAAATAAATGTGGTCAGCGAAATAAATTTTGGAAAATTTATTCTAAATCCTGAATGACTTGCAAAACCATCGTATTATGCAATGTGTATCATTTAGTCAAATGCCGCGGAATTTTCAACCATACCCTTCCAACAAAAGAAACATCATTCACTAATCTCATCGACTGTTCTTCAAAAATAACAAAAACGAAAAGATAACAAAAATGAAAAAATAAACCAAAATGACAAAAATAAAAAAAAATGACAAAAATGACAAAAATGACAAAAATGACAAAAATGACAAAAATGACAAAAAGACAAAAATGACAAAAATGACAAAAATGACAAAAATGACAAAAATGACAAAAATGACGAAAATGACAAAAATGACAAAAATAACAAAAATGACAAAAATAACAAAAATGACAAAAATGACGAAAATGACAAAAATGACAAAAATGACAAAAATGACAAAAATGACAAAAATGACAAAAATGACAAAAATGACAAAAATGACAAAAATGACAAAAATGACAAAAATGACAAAAATGACAAAAATGACAAAAATGACAACAATGACAAAAATGCCAAAATTGACAAAAATGACAAAAATGACAAAAATGACAAAAATGACAAAAATGACAAAAATGACAAAAATGACAAAAATGACAAAAATGACAAAAATGACAAAAATGACAAAAATGACAAAAATGACAAAAATGACAAAAATGACAAAAATGACAAAAATGACAAAAATGACAAAAATGACAAAAATGACAAAAATGACAAAAATGACAAAAATGACAAAAATGACAAAAATGACAAAAATGACAAAAATGACAAAAATGACAAAAATGACAAAAATGACAAAAATGACAAAAATGACAAAAATGACAAAAATGACAAAAATGTCAAAAATGTCAAAAATGACAAAAATGACAAAAATGACAAAAATGACAAAAATGACAAAAATGTCAAAAATGACAAAAATGACAAAAATGACAAAAATGACAAAAATGACAAAAATGACAAAAATGACAAAAATGACAAAAATGACAAAAATGACAAAAATGACAAAAATGACAAAAATGACAAAAATGACAAAAATGACAAAAATGACAAAAATGACAAAAATGACAAAAATGACAAAAATGACAAAAATGACAAGAATGACAAAAATGACAAAAATGACAAAAATGACAAAAATGACAAAAATGACAAAAATGACAAAAATGACAAAAATGACAAAAATGACAAAAATGACAAAAATGACAAAAATGACAAAAATGACAAAAATGACAAAAATGACAAAAATGACAAAAATGACAAAAATGACAAAAATGACAAAAATGACAAAAATGACAAAAATGACAAAAATGACAAAAATAACAAAAATGACAAAAATGACAAAAATGACAAAAATGACAAAAATGACAAAAATGACAAAAATGACAAAAATGACAAAAATGACAAAAATGACAAAAATGACAAAAATGACAAAAATGACAAAAAGACAAAAATGACAAAAATGACAGAAATGACAAAAATGACAAAAATGACAAAAATGACAAAAATGACAAAAATGACAACAATGACAAAAATGACAAAAATGACAAAAATGACAAAAATGACAAAAATGACAAAAATGACAAAAATGACAAAAATGACAAAAATGACAAAAATGACAAAACTGACAAAAATGACAAAAATGACAAAAATGACAGAAATGACAGAAATTACACAATTTACACAATGTCAAAAATATCATACATTTTCTTAAATGATTAAAATTAAAAAATGATGAAAAAACAAATATGATAAACAAAAAACCAAAGAGACAAAAATAAACAAATTCAAAATAATTTTATAAACAAAAAAAAACAAAAAAATATATCAATTGGGCGTTAACCGACACTTTATTCGTACCTTTTGGAAGAATGCAAGAGAGCGCAAGATTATGCCGGTTGCAGAGAGAACATGACGATGGTTTTCTCACTTGAAGCCCGCGCGAGAGCAAAATCATCTCAAAATTCACAAACATGGCGGATTTCATGTTTGCTGGGTAGTACGCATTCCCGTGTTAATGATTTGAATTATTCTCAACAAGTTTTTACTGTTCTAAATAAGAAATCGATGGAGATTTTTTAATAGGGCCAATACGCCAAATGTAAACAAATGGAGTCATGAGCTGGATGATAAGGTATGTACGGAAACCTACATTTTGATTTTACAACGCTAACTGAATAACGCTAGAAAAATAAGGAAAACAAAATAAGTTTTCCGCTGGGAGCTTACGAAACTGTCTAACTCTGAACGCGTTTTTCTCAAAACAGTGATGACGGCACATTTGCCGTATTTGAATACGGCGAATTTGAATTCGATACCGAAATAATCTTTAACCATCAGAAAGTTTGCCAACATTGTGTAGAAAACCTGTACCCTGACTTCAGAAACGAAATTCGGCTTCGCCTCCAAAGGAAACATAAAAAAAAAAAAATTAAAAAAAAATAAAAAAAAAGTTATTGTTTATTGATTTGTCTTTGGTGAATGGACCTTACAGACTTTGTATCTTAAGATTAAGGAACACTACTTATAGCTATTTTAAAACTACGTTTACACATGTTAAAATCAAACAGATGGTATACAGAATTGAAACGTTCACAACATTTATCCAACGGGTGATTTCGGCCATATGCAGTACGGTGATAGGGGATCCAGAGAAACTGGCGTTGTCGAAGTGTTCGGGTCGAGACGTACATGTTGACACGTTGGAGAATATATGATGAATCAATTCGGCAGGTTAGGGTATCGAAAGTTAAAGTTTGCTGCAACTCGGCTCGACGCTTTTCGAGTGTCGCTAAATTCATCAGGCTGCATCTTTGTTCGTACGGTGGTAGTCGATGTGGATCATTCCAAGGAAGCTGTCGTAAAGCGTATCTAACGAAACTTCGCTGAACTCGTTCGAGGCGGTAGGATTGGGTGTTCTGAGAAGGAGCCCAAACCTGCACAGCGTACTCCATGATGCTACGCACTGAAGAGCAGTAGATGGTGTCGTATTTTTAGTTGGAATCTTCTGGATAATCCATTAGATCCAAACACTCGCGTCAGTTACCGCCAAAATTCGCTAATAGACTGCCTGAAAACGGTTTATATCGTTTTTCGTTTCGGTTGCTTTTCTAAAATCTCTACACACGATATTTACATGCTTTGCCAAGAATACTCATTATCAAGCATAGTTTACTCTAAACGAATTTTTTCTTTGACTCTGAGATACTCAATTTTACTCAACATATTTATCCTACAATCTCCTCCTCCTCTACTCTCTAGGTCGTTTTTTTTTTTGGAATTCAAATATCAGAACTTCAAAAATACCTATAGTTTATTTTAATCGACTCTTTTTAATGTTATTTTATATATGAAACAATCGCCGTTCAAAACACATGGCTTGACAGAGTAAATTCTTTTTTATACGATTTTCTTAAGATAAATCATTGAAATGATGCTTCGGAAACCATGAGTTTCTATTAATCTTTTGACAAGTTCCACGATACTCTAAATAACGAACCAACATTCAACAAACTCTAATCAAAGTTTTAAAATTATTATACTTGAATCATTTTCCACTTTGATTAAGACATCCGCTAAATGATATAATAAATTCTGAAAAAAATGATTTCATTAATTCTTTGCTTTTTTTTTGCCATGAAGCAAGTTCCAAAAGTTTTTGAACAGAAATGTTGCCGGAACCGATGTCCTATTTTTTTAAATTTTTTTAATTGTTTTTTTCTTTAGTTTTAGTTTTCTTTGGTTTTAGAAACCTCGAATATGTTGTTAAGAACACTAGAATCCCATTTATTAAATACTATTTCAATTTTTCGATCACAAAGCTTACTAAGCTCAGTTATAATCTTTATTTACCTTAAAAAAATTCTTTTCCAATCTTTTTTTTTTTTTTTAATTCAAATGGAACGTTATCTCACAGGACCCTCTTTCCATTCTTTTAAATGGTTCAATTAATACAATCATGAGTTCTATGTTAACACTTTTCCACGTAAAATACCGCAACTCATTATTATAAAGCTTGCCTTTTTAACTACCTAACCAAACTTTTCTTCAGAAATAGAAAAAAAAATGTTGAAATAATTATAAAAAATCAGTTTAGATAATCAATGGTTCTTCCTTTAACTTTCTATTTCTTCCATTTTGTTAAGAAATTTAATAAGATCTTTTTTCACATTTTTTCAAGAATGTTCTGAACTTTTTTCGATTTTCAATGATTGTATGATTTTTTTTAAATTTTGCTCGCCTGTATTTCATTTCAATTTAAATTAAAACAAATATCTGTTTCTGAGAAAACTAGATTAATTTCAAACATTTAAGTGTTTTATATCCAAGTTTAATTTCTTAATTTCGTTTCTTTGGTTATTTTGTGAAACCTAAGAAGCCTTTCATTTTTTTTTATCTTGAATGCTGATTTTTTTTTTATTCCAAATATTTATTTCGTTTTACAAGAACTTCGCCTTCTCATCGAAATTCTAATTTTATTTAATAAATCAACTTCGCCTTCTCATCGAAGTTTTTTTTTCTTTTTTTTTACTTTGAACTCCGCCTTCCCATCGAAGTCCATTCAATTATATTTTCAATGTTTTCTTTTTGTTTTATATTTAGTTATTTTTTTTTTGCATACAAACAACTTTTATCGGAGCTTCGCCTTCCCATCGAAGTCCATTCAATTTTATTCCCAATGTTTCTTTTCTTTTGTATTTTTTTTAATTTTTTTTTTTTTTTTTGCATACAAATTACTTTTCTTGGAGCTTCGCCTTCCCATCGAAGCCCCAATAACATAAATTTTTAAAACTCATTTACTCAATAAGGATCTTCGCCTTCTCATCGAAGTCCTTCTTTACAACGAAATAGGCTTCTTAGATTCCACCATTTTGTTAGAATTTTCATTGCACATTTACATCGTATTCTGCAGAAACAAACACTTTCCAGAGACCGAATTAATAATTGCACTTCTCACACTTATCACTTTGCTTACTTTGATTTATCCGGAAACATTGAAGTGATCAGAGGGATCACGACTGCGCCAATGTCGTATTTTTAGTTGGAATCTTCCGGATAATCCATTAGATCCAAACACTCGCGTCAGTTACCGCCAAAATTCGCTAATAGACTGCCTGAAAACGGTTTATATCGTTTTTCGTTTCGGTTGCTTTTCCAAAATCTCTACACACGATATTTACATGCTTTGCCAAGAATACTCATTATCAAGCATAGTTTACTCTAAACGAATTTTTTCTTTGACTCTGAGATACTCAATTTTACTCAACATATTTATCCTACAGATGGCTTTAAGGGCATAGATATCGTCGAAATCAGAAGTGTTTCGGCGCAAAAATCCAAGAGCTGCGAAACCTTTTGCAGCAGTAAGCGCAATGTGCTCAGAAAATGTGAGTCGGCTATCCACTTTAACACCTAAATCAACAATAGACTTCACGTTCTCCAAGCTCACTCCAGAAAGTTGATAGTTGTAATGAACAATATTACGTGAACGTGAGAAATTAACCACTTTACATTTTTTTGCGTTCGCCGCCATTCCATTTGAGTGGCACCAGTCCTCTAGTTTGGCGATGTCAGTTTGTAGGGCGAGGCAATCAAATTCGCTAATCACTTTCCTATAGAGTTTCAGATCGTCGGCATACATAAGCGTGTCAGATTGAAGCGTTGCACACAAGTCATTTACAAAAATAATAAATAATAAAGGTCCAAGGTGACTACCTTGCGGTACTCCAGACGGCGTGTCAAATTTCCTCGAGCGTGAATTTTTTATTTTTGTGTACGCCTGACGGTTAGCAAGATACGACGCAGTCCATTCAAGCGACCAGGATGGAAAGCCAAGTCTATCCATCTTTGCAATCAGTATTTTGTGCGGGACCCGATCAAAAGCCTTCGCAAGGTCGATGTAAACCGAATCTATTTGACATCCTTTTTCCAAATTGTTGTTCAGCGAGCTCACGTAGCACATTAAGTTGGTGACAGTTGACCTTTTTTTAACGAAACCATGTTGCGAGTCAGCGATGAAGGATTTGATGGCAGCATACATACGTTCATGCATCAAAACTTCGAAGATTATGGAAATTGCACAGAGTATCGAAATCGGTCTGTAGTTTTCTACACAATGTGCGTTTCCTGATTTGTAAATCGGAGTGATAGCCGCAATACGCCAGGCGTTAGGAAATGTCCTTTCTCTGAGTGAGCGATTAAACAGGTGACAAATCGGTGCAGCTAGAGATGCAGCGCAATTTTTTAGTACTGATGGAGGTATATCGTCTGGTCCAGTACCTTTAGATGGGTCGACTGTCGATAATCTTTCGAAAACTTCCTGTTCAGTGAGGGATGGCATAGGTAAGTTGACGTCGTGAGATTGTATAGAGGCTAGATAGTTGCTATCTGTTTCATAGTCGGCAGAACTAAAAACGCTTTGAAAAAAGTCAGCAAACATATTCGTAGATTCCGTCAAGTTACTTGCAGCTACGCCATTAAAACTGATGTCCACAGGAATAGTTGCATGTCTTCTCTTGCTTTTAAAGTGTTTTCAAAACGACGAAGGATCGCGTTTCAGGTTCTGTTGAAGGCGGCTGATGTGTTGACGATAAAGATTGTCGTTCAGTTCTTTAAAATCTCGTTCCAAAGACCTCAAACGGCGTCTTTGATCTTCGGTACGATTCTTAGTATAACACTTGCGGGCCTTACGAAGATGGTTCCGTAATCGTTTGAGATCAGAGTTCCACCATGCGTGTTTAAATGACTGGGGTCTCGGAGAGCTCTTCAAAGGAACGTATTGTTTCAAAACGGAGTGGAGTTTTCTGTAGAATGCATCGACTGCAACATTGACGTTGTCGTTAGCACCGATGAATTCCCAGTTTGTGGAGTCAAACGCAGCAGCAATCAGGCCGAAGTTACATTTACTGTAGTCTAAGACGAAGTCAAATCTTCCTGTGCAATCGGTCGGCGAAGAATTGGAGTGAACTTCCACACATAATACGTACGGCTTGTGATGACGGTCGGTAGGAATAATCGAGACCGGAGATTCGAACATTATCACATTACCAGGATCATTGCAGAAAGCAAGGTCCAACAGGCGCATATTGTTGTTTGGTATGGAGCATATTTGATGCAAGCCAGCGGAAAAAAGCATTTCAGTTAGAGAAATTTCGGCTTCAGTTGAGGCGTTTGTCGGCAGGTAGCTATTTAAGTCATGATCAAAGATCCATTGCAGTTGTGGGAGAAAAAACAAGGACTTATTGAGTATAACTATGATATTTAAATTGGCCTTTAGATTCCGAAGCATGACGTTTCTCTACTCAACGAAGATTCAAATGGATTTTTCGACCATTCTGTGTGAATGAAGTGAATGAAAACACGCACTTGGTCTTCCACAATGAGCGTGCTCGTCAGTCAATCAGAAAGTCGATCGGCGGAAAAAAAGAAAGGAAAAAAATGCACCCAAACGGAAGTAACACATGGGAAAAAAGTACCGTAAGATTGATAAAATTTAATTAGGTTATTACCCATTGGGCATCAGTAAACGCGCAGTAAGCGATTCAAATTCCTGTTAAGAAAATATTTCCTCTGTTCATTGCACTCTCTTCTACTTAAATGTTCAAGAAAAAAATAATAAAATTGTTACTTTTGAAGGAAAATGTTGTCCTCGAATGTCCTTTGACCTTCTAAGCAGGTCGAAATTTGCAAGAAAAAAGCTAAGAAAGATTATGACGACATGCCAAACTATGAAGAAATACAAACACTCTTTTGGGAACTTCTAAGGAAAACACGAGACCTTGAATATGAACTTGAATATGAACAATCAATAAAAAAGCTATTTGTCAACACTTTAATTCCTTCTTTACAAACATAGGAAAGAATCTGGCCAATAGTATTTAAGTCGATCCATCTTTTGATATTTTGTCATTTATAATTAGAATTACAAACACCATCGCTATGCGTCCTGCAAGTAGTAACGAAGTTGTTCTCATAAACTAATCTTTAAAAAATAAGAAGAAAAGTGGTGCTGATAAAATACCTAGCAGCCAGCTGAAATCTAATATTTTAGAATTTTCAAGTATACATTCTGAGCATTCAATGATATTCTGGAAACGGAAATTTATCCAGAAATATTAAAAATAGTAAAAGTTGGTCCCTTCTTTAAATCATTTGATACCACATATATCAGCAATTACTGTCCAAATTCAATGCTTAGCGTATTTAGTAAAATGATAATGTAAATTAATTGTTTCTAATGAGCAGACTAAACCAATCAATAAATGAAAATAATATTTTATATAACTTGGAATACGCCTTCAAAGTCGGCTGCTATTGCTATGTGTGAAATGATTAATTCTGCCATAAAACATATTGACACGAAAATACTCGTTGGAGGATTTTTTTTTAGAATTTAAAAAACCATTGATACTTTTAATCACGAAGTCCTGCTCAAAAAACTTGATCGTTATGGTATACGAAGTTTTGCTTAGACAATTCACTTCCGTTGATCAAACAGAAAGCTTCTTAGAACCCCTCGATGTGGATGTACCACAAGGCAGTAATGTTAGGCCATTGTAGTTCTCATTATACATAAGCGATTTAAACAATCTGCCATTAAACGGCATTCACAGACTGTTTGCGGATAACACTGCTTCGCTTATCCTGAAAATTGGCCAAATATTAAAATGGAAATAGATTCAGAAATTCTTCAGAAATATTTCAATAGTATGCTTCTTACTATAAACTTGTCGAAAACTAAGTACATGATCTTTCGCTCGTCCAGAAGTGTTGTCTCTAGCAGTAGTCACCTTTCTTTTGCAAATTCTACAATAGAAAAAGTTGACAACTTTAAATACTTGGGGTTGATTATGTTGTTGATGGGGTTCATATCAACAACAGGATAAAAAAAAAACATCGTTCTTAAGCGGCTTTTTTTGGAGAATTAGGAACTTTGTATCGCGTCATGTTCTTATGAAATTTAACTTTGCATTCATTCACTCCCAGTTTAACTACCTTATCGCAGTGTGGGGGAGGCATCTCTGTCTCTTCTTGTCTATTTTTAGAATTATTTTTAAATTACCTTTCCTCTATCAAACTTTCTTACTTTATTTAAATACATCTTATAATGTTTGCCTTCATCTAAGTTGTGCAGCTTGCATACATTAATGTACGTGTTCGTTAATTTGAACTCCACAGCTAAAATCCAAAATTAAATGTAAAGCGCCGCTATTTGCTCTAAAATTACTCGTAAGGCACATCATTTACATCCAAGTCACTGTTCAACATCTTTCCGGTCAACGCAGAATCTCCTACGTTGGACCATTATCCTACATCAGTCTTCCAGAAGTCTTAAAAAGAACTAACAACCGTACTGCCGTTCTAGGCAAGATTGTCACATGTGAATAAACGTGCAAACGAGAAAAACGCGATTGAAATTTCAGCTATATTTTAAATTTTTCTCTCAAACTAACAATTCACCGTAAGTTTTTTCTTAGTGAACAGTTCAAGTTAATCAGTTTCCAATGTTTTCTGACAAAAGAAAATAACATTTCCTACAAAAAACAGCAAATTAGAGCCAAAAACGCCCCGTGTGACACTTTTGCGTAGAATCAGAGCACATGCCGATGCTAGTTCTACGAAAAACTGTCACACGGCTACAATTTTTCTATCATTTTAAAAGCTCGCATAATTCATTTTTTTCCTAAAAACTCAAGTTAAGCCTTAATTTGGGAAATACGTTCCTCTTTGTTTATAAAAATGTATAGTTGAGAATGGATCCTTTAAGTAGTGCCTACCGAAAAATGTTTGTGAAAATTTCTCTGAATAAAACACTCAAGGCTTCTCGCTCCTCCTCCGCCCTCAATTTTAGTGTTTTTTTTTTCAGTGGATAACATTATATTCAACAGTTTTAACTTATCTTAAGAGAATTTTTTGATGAAATTTGCATTTTTAATAGAATTTTCTCTAGTGTGACATTCTTGCGTAGAAACATCAACATAGAGACAACCACCTTGATGAAAATTTCGTATTAGTTCAGAACAAAGTATACTTGTTTGTGTTTTTATTCGAAACTTAACACTAAAAAAGAGTGTTTCCAGCAAAAAAGTAAAAATGACCCAAAAGTCACATGGGACAGTCTTGTTTAGAATGGCAGCGTAGCTCTTCCAAATCCCAACTCAGTTCTCACCTCAAAGAATAACTTTAGTCCATAACCAAATCACCTTGCCAGTTTTTTTTGCGTTTTAATCAATAATTATATTTTTAATGGTTTATAATAATGTACTTGTAGAATGTTTTTTGAATATGTTCTTTGCAAAGCATTAGTTTAGTAAACTCTAATTTAATTTGTTTCATCTTGTTTGTTGATTTTGTTAAATTTAATGGATTTCTGAAAAGGAAATCTTTTTCCACTAAGATTGGTGTTCAAAATTTAGTTAATTGTATCGTCCATTTCCCCGCATAATGTAAATATTATTTTAAGTTCTCAGGATAAGTACATTTTGCTCGTGTTAAGTTGTTGTTGATAATACTTTTTTGCTGCCAGGCATGCTGAGAACACGAAGCGTCCATTGCCAGGGAGCTTAGCGGAGCCCAATTTTTATAAATTGTGAGTGATTCAAATTGAAGCGAGGAGTAAGGCTGGTTGATTCAAGTTGTTATATAAGGTAATTATGTCTTCAAAATAGAATTGGCAAGGATGCGATGGATAACTAATTTTAAATTTTAATCTCTTTACAAAATCAAGCAAGTTGTAAGGACAGCTTGAGATAAGATTTATATATGAGACGAAAATTGGAAAGGACAGCTTTCCCATTGAAGGAAGATGAAGAATGAAATAAGGAATCATATAGTTTTAAAGAACGAACCATTAAGCGTTTCGAGAGGGTTTCAAAAATGAGCTGGTGAAGAAAATTACGGGTAAACTCAACTCATAAGTAAAATTATAGACTTTTTTTCGTAAAAATCCTTCATAGTCTTGTGGAATCCTAGAAATGACTTGAAGTGGCATTCAGAGTTCATAATGGTCCACGAGAGCATTATCCTTTACTTCTTCATGATAAATTGATAAAAATTTTGTTTATTTTGTAAGTAAAAACAAAGACACAGACGTGACTTAGTGAATCTCTGAATTTAGATTCGTTAGAACCGTACAATCACGACAGTGACACGGTTGATAGAATAAGGATAGAGAGCACAGATTGTCAAGTCTGCTGCTACGCAAAAAAAAACAAATAAGTTTTTGATTAGGCCTCCGGTAGAAAGACGAATTGGCTTAGAAAGCGCAGATTTTCAAGACTGCTGCTGCTGCTGACTGTTTGTTTTGATTTGGCCTTCCGGTGAACAAAGATGGATTGGCTAAGGAAGCGCAGATTTTTAAAGCTGCTGCTGATTGTTTCTTCTGATTTCGTCTTACAGAGGATAAAGACAGAATTGGCCTAGGAAGCGGAGATGTTTAATGCTGCTGCTGCTAATTGTTTGTTTTCATTTATTTAGCCTTCCAGTGGAAAAAAAAAAACGAATTGGCTTAGGAAGCGCAGATTTTTAAGGCTACTTCTGGTGATTGTTTGTTTTGGTTTGGCCTTCCGGTGGAAAAAAACAGATCGGCCTAGGAAGCGCAAATTTTTAAGGCTGCTGATAATTGATCGGTTTGACTTCCGGTGGAAAAAGACTAATTGGCTTAGAAATCGCACATTTTTAAGGCTGCTGCTGCTGATAATTTGTTCTGATTTGGCCTTCCGGTGGAAAAAGTAGAAGTGGCTTAGGAAACGCAAATTTTTAAGGTTGCTGCTGCTGATTGTTTGTTGTGATTTGGCCTTCCGGAGGATAAACACGGATTGGCTTAGGGGGCGCAGATTTTTAAAGCTTCTGCTAATTGATTGATTTGATTTGACCTTCTTGTGGATGAAGGCAGAATTGGCTTAGGAAGCGCAGAATTTTAAAGCTGCTTCTACTGATTGTTTGTTTTGATTGACCCTTCTGGTGGAAAAAGACGGATTGGCTTCGGAAGCGCTGATTTTAAAGACTGCTGCTGATTGATTGATTTGATTCGACCTTTCGGTGGATAAAGACGGAATTGGCTTAGGAAGCGCGGATTTTTCACGGCTACTGTTGCTGATTATTTGTTATTATTTGAGCTTTCGGTGATAAAAGAAGCAGTGCATAGAAAGCGTACACTTTTAAGCCTGCTGCTGTTGATTATTATGATTTGGCCTTCCGGTGGAAAAAGACGGATTGGCTTAGGAAGCGCAGATACTTAAGGGTACTGCTACAGATCGTTTGTTTGTGATATGACCATCCGGTGGAAAAGCTGGATTGGCTTAGGAAGCGCCGATTTTAAAGCTGTTGCTGCTGATTTATTGTTTTTTTTTTAGGTTTTCAGTTGGATATAGACGGAATTGGCTTGGGAAGCGCAGTTTTTGATTGCTGCTGCTGATTGTTTGCTTCGATTTGGCCTCCTGTTTGAGAAGGTTGTTGTTAAAAATTGCTCCGGCTACAAAGACAGACAACAACAAACACAGAGCGACAGAAAAAAAGAATCGGTAGGCCTTTGCTTAGCATGGAATGTAGAATTGAGATGAAGTATATTTGAAAAATAAAATTTTGTTTAAGAGAAAAACGTGAGTCGGTAATCAAAAGCTTCTATTGGTAGGTATTTCCTGAGAAAAGATTTATGTTAATAAATTAATCAGTTAGAGAATCAACACATATCAAACAGGCCTAAGAAAAATATTTGAGAATAATCTTTTGAAGGTTATTAATTAGAAAGTTTTATCTACTCTTTCTGTCGCAAAAATGCTTCTGGACCGAACCCAATTGTAATTGTTTTTTCCTCAAGCCAAACGTTACGATCAGATTTTTTTATTCTTACTTGTACCGAGAAAATTGGATGTCAGCAACCCAGCAGATGAGCTACAAGAACCCAGCAGTAAAATATCAAACATAAACGACGGCAGTCAGTGCAAAATCCCACACGATGCGAATATCGGAAACAGAATTTATTCCAACTGGGAAATCAACGAACGTTGACAAGGCGCTTTTCGGTTGAAGTGGGCTGCCCGATACTATGCAAATGAGTGGATTAAATTTGTCACCGATGTCATCCTCTCGATTTACTGGTGATAAGAGCGATCTCAACGGAATTATAATTGGGGTAATTACCTAGTTGAGTTGTGGCTTAGAAAAAGTAATTCTGAGCTTTCTAGAAAAAAAATTAAGGGACAAAGTTTCAAGGATATTATTTAATCCATTCCTTATCCACATCATGTATGCATATTTCATTCAGGCAATTATGTTTGCGGAAACCAATTATTTTTCCGAAATTAATTGATATGAATGTATGTGATTTTGGCGTGCTGTTCTGTCGCCGCGTGTTGCAAGATTCACGTGGTTGAATCGAAATGTTTCGAATTGGGGTATGGATAATACACGATTTAATTGCAGAACAAGACTTAAGTTTCAAAATACAAACGAAATTTGAAACGACTGTGAAATAATTCAAATTAAATAAAAATCCCCTCGAGTTGAAAGCTCCTCAGTGTGGAAGCTAAACAATTATTTTAATCCTACATTTCTTTGAATTTCAGACATTTTGAACGTTTTTGAGAAAAAAAAAGTAATACTTGACCACAAACCAGGTAGGACTGAAAGCGAAAGCTAAGTTTCGTCATCAGATTTCAAATTTAAATGTTTTGAATATTCAGAGCATCGCCTAATGACACAGGAGACTCATAAATCTGGCTGTGCTCCAACATCTTTTGAAAACTTCACCGCCCAGATCATCGGAACTGTCAGCATCCGTCAGAAACAATTTAAAATATGGCCGGCACAACGGACAATCCGATGAATCCAGACACTCCTTAGACAGGGGATAAATTTCTTATCATCTAATTCTGCTAAACTTGTCTTGGGTTTATCTCTCTGAAGGTGTGTGTGTGTGTGTGGGTACTGGAAAATGATGAAGATGACGACATTCCCCTCGCTAAGCTCAGATCCCCTGCTGGCCGAAAGCATCTTGACAGGTCATTAAAGTTTAATTAGTTTCTCGAAGGTACAGCGATAGGAGCAAGCTAGTTCTAATATCCTTGGCCAGCTTCTTGTCAGCCATCATGCCGGTCACAAAAGCTTCACCGGTTGCGTTACTCCCTTGACATAATTGGTGCAAAATTCAAAGTCATCAACCGAAAGCCGGAGCAGCAACCGCACTTTCTGAAGTTCCTTCACTGTAGCTTTCCGAATGATTGGTTCCGTCGAAAAACAATGTTTTAGACATACAGTTTCCCGAATTTGAATTTGAATTTGAATTTAAAGAATTTTGTTTTTGCATTTTTTTCACCAATTTTTCAACCTAGATTTTTTAACTGAGAGCGATTTTTTAACAGTGAGGACAAACAATACCTTCGTTCAGTTTTTTTTTTCGGCAAAATGACTCGCACCTGCTGAACTGGAACCGGCATTGTCGGAATTGTGTCTAGGGAAATCCTCGTTGGGAAAGGTTTAATCCCTCGGCAGGAAGAAAGGAACGTTTCCTCCACCTTTAATGGGTTCAACTATAATGAAGAAATTACCGACTTGGTACCATTCAAACGTAAAACAGAAGAAGCGGGAGCAGAAGGTGTCAAGGATTTAATGCCGACTACCCAGGTTAAATTTCCTGCTAGACAAGTTGATCCGTTTGGCACCGAAGGATTTTCGGGCGAATTGTGAATATAGTTTCAAGTTTAATGGGATTATACCATATACTTGATGGCGGGTTAGGAACAGAAAAACTAAAACAAATATCTTATGTTTTCGTTCATGCTTCATTCCCCTATTTGCTTTTCGGGGTTTGGCTTAACGGTGTTTGCACGGTAATGATTATTAATAGCCGTATCTTGAGTGATTTATTGGTTTTTGAAGGAAATGAAGTGCTCTACTTTGGAAAAAAAAATATGAGTGATATCATTTCCTGAACGACTCAATTTATATGTTAAACATCATTATCTAAGAGAAATTCAACCCATTAACGATAGAGAAAGCTTAGTAGACAAGGGACATGAGTCTGAAAATTAACATCAAACAGTGTTGCTCAATAGACTGAGTCGATTTGGGGTCATTTTGGGATTTCTCAAACCCTGGGGTCTAAAAAGCTTCGTCTTGGTCCAAAACTCATCCATGATTTTTTGCAAAATTTTTAAGTTACGTTTACATGAGTAAATTTGAACTTTTAGGTTTGTATGGGAAAATTGAATATTTTGTACTGAAAAATCAACATCATTTTTGTTTCGTCTGTGGAACCGAGCCAGCTGTTGGTTTTGTGCCAATTTATAAAATTCCTAAAGGAAATTTTCAGCTAAGCAACTTTGTCGAAGACCGTAACTTCGTATTCTATTAGGAAAAAAAGTTATTAGCTGTCGCGCTGTGTGGCAGCGGCCTAAAGAATACTGCCACTGGGATACTGGTCCATGTCGTAAGAGGCGACTTATCCAGTACTTCCCAGATACGTTTATCTCATATTTCTGTCTATTGGAAATCAATGAGGCTGTATCTGGGCGGGGGAGAAAATAGGTCAAGGTCAATTATTGCATGCAGAATTCAGAAGTTTTTCAAGTTCAAAACATTGGAAGGAAATGTTTTGAATCTGAATCAGTTTTAAATTCTTGCTAGTATTTTTTGACCTTTGTACGTATTTTCTCTCGAGAAGGGTGTGCCAATAGTGCATATGTAGTACATGCATTTGCACAAGCTGTATTCTTCCATATTTTCTCGTTTTACCAATTTGGAATATGATTTTTCATTTAACAAATCTCTTTGCTCTCCTAGTAACTCCGTTCAATAAAATCTCTTCACAAGTGTTCAAATGTGAATCGCTTACGGTCCCATTGCTTCTGAAATCATAGAAGAATATGATCTAAATTACATCAGTTATATCTGTTACGTCAAGCGCAAAATAAGTGTATTTTCCTTATAATGGACAAGTATTCAGACCCTTCTATCTTTGGATTGGCAACAGAATTTTGTGGAGGTAAATGTCCGTTCATATAAAGATATTTAATTGTAAAAATTGCATCATGGTTATTCAATCATTGAAGCCGTACAAATATCGTTTCCGTGGAAAAAAAAAATTCAAAAAAAAAATATTTTTTAGGGTTGCCAAAAGGCTTCAATATTCCCTATTAAATCAAGTTTTTGATCAAAACTTGTATCGCATGTCGACAGTCATATCTGTTTCACCTTATATATGTCACACATGTTCCCTTAGCTTTAGAATGGTTATAGTGTTAGTAAAAGTCAAAGCTCCTTTAATATCGTACTCTGATATTTCGTATCATACGTCAATCCTGGTTCTGGAATCCACTGCTACAGCTTCGTGCAGTGTTAATTTCGCTTGTATCAAATTTGGCGTCACAGAAGCTCATTGTAGTCGTCTAACCAGAGCGCTAACTGGTCAGTTAAATAAAAATATATAAAATCAAGACTTTGTGTTCTGAATCTCCTGTATGGTTAAGCTATGATTCAGAGGTACTATTGTACCTTTATTTACCTTCCACTTAGTGTGTACATGTCCTTCTTTTGCCCGACTTCATTCTTTTTAATGTATGTCAGAATTCAACAAAGGAAGTTAAAAAAGTCCTTATTTCCAATATTTTGATTGAAAAAGCTTCATTGCTTAAAAATCCCTATGTGGACAGGCTAAATGCCAACTTTGCCATTATAAAATCGTTTATTTGCCCTCATTGTAGCATCCTGGTTAGAACATTTTCTGATCATTGTAAACTCAAATCTCCTGAATTTTGTAGTTGTGAATCAATAATTTATGATCCTTTTAGCTCATATATGCCTGTTTTTCGATTGCTAGAAAGCTTTTATGTACTCTCGCCTATCCTGATATAAGTGTATCTCATTCTAAGAATTTAAACTAAAATAACAATCTGTCATTTTTCACCCAATGTGGTTATAAGCTTCAATGCTTCAAAATTCCTACGTGGATCGGCTTTATGCCCTAAATATTTATTTATTTTCTAATCCTTTTATGGTTTTCAGATTTCTCAGGTATATGATGAAATCTGTAAAAAAAAGGCTAGGCACAATTTTCCCGTTTGTTTGGATAACGTGCCGCTATCAAGCCTACCCCTTTTCTGATACCTGATACCTGAGCAATAGACTGAGTCGATTTGGGGTCATTTTGGAATTTCTCAAACCCTGGGGTCTAAAAAGCTTCGTCTTGGTCCAAAACTCATCCATGATTTTTTGCAAAATTTTTAAGTTACGTTTACATGAGTAAATTTGAACTTTTAGGTTTGTATGGGAAAATTGAATATTTTGTACTGAAAAATCAACATAATTTTTGTTTCGTCTGTGGAACCGAGCCAACTTATGGTTTTTGTGCGAATTTATAAAATTCCTAAAGGAAATTTTCCGCTGAACAATTTTGTCGAAGGTCGCAACTTGGTATCTTATTAGGTAAAAAAGTTATTAGCTTTTTAACAGGGGTATATCTTTTCGCATTGATTAACAGTAAATTCAATTGACATCACTGCTTTACCCTCGCGAAGTGTTGCATTTAAAGTAGTCACGCAATACTTCGCTAGGCACCCTGCAGGGATTTCAATTGAATTTATTGTTTATCAGTGCGAAAAGATATACCCCTGTTAAAAAGCTAATAACTTTTTTACCTAATAAGATACCAAGTTGCGATCTTCGACAAAATTGTTCAGCGGAAAATTTCCTTTAGGAATTTTATAAATTCGCACAAAAACCATCAGTTGGCTCGGTTCCACAGACGAAACAAAAATTATGTTGATTTTTCAGTACAAAATATTCAATTTTCCCATACAAACCTAAAAGTTCAAATTTACTCATGTAAACGTAACTTAAAAATTTTGCAAAAAATCATGGATGAATTTTGGACCAAGACGAAGCTTTTTAGACCCCAGGGTTTGAGAAATTCCAAAATGACCCCAAATCGACTCAGTCTATTGCTCAAATAAGCTCACTGAATAATGACGAATAAGTTGCGACTAACCAAAAATTTTGGAATGAATGTGATCGATTTAAAACAAAAATAATTACAGTTTCAATTTTTGTAGTCAGATTCTGGCGTAGTAAGCAGTTTAGCATAATCCAGATTCCAGGACTATTTATGAAGTTTAAAGTTTATGTTCAAAATTGCTTCTTTTAAGATGATAGAAGCATAGCTCAGACTTTCCACATAGTAAGTTACTTAGTAGAGGTGTATGAAATACCTATAATCATTCTAAACTACGTATACGTACCAAGTATAGCATCGTATAGTATAGGATCGTAGGAAGAACCGACTCAAAAGGGGGGTGGGGGGGGGGGGGGGTTTGGTGATTAATTTTTACCTTTGATTTTTGCCCAACAACACACGAATAAAAAAAATTAAAACAAATTATGTTAGTAAGTATATGATTATTAATTTTCAAGTATTCATTAAAAGCTTTCGTAAGAAATCGTAACTTTAGAGAAGACACGAATGCCACAAGGATGGTAAAGTGTCAATTATGAAACCTTTAAAAAAGTAACTTTAGAAAAGTGGTCCTTAGCCTAGTGGGCGAGCTAAGTCTATTTAATAAAACCTCTAAAAAAATATATGAAATATGCATTCATCGATGCTTAAAATTATTGAACTCTTTTAAAAGTCTGGAAGATCAAAGTTATTTGATTTGAGTATAAAATAAGTTCTGTTTGGAGTAGCCTTGAATTCTTTAAAGGAAAAACTTATTCTATACTCAAATCAAACAAGCCCAAAACAGTAAGATAAAAAAAAAATGGAATAAATTTGCTTGATGCAAACTTGAACTAAAATTTTTGATTTTAGTTTGACCGAAAAAATAAAGCATTTTAAGCAGATTTTTTAGGTGAAGATCAGGTACATATTTCATCAACAGGAAATATTTTTCGCAAAGAATCAATTCCATACTAAAAATCCTGCGGATGATTTTCGTTAAATATCATTTGGGATATTTTGCTTGAATCAAAACTAAGAATATTTAGTCAAATTCTACTTTATATTTGTGATTTTCAGCTCAATTGTGTGTACAAACTAATTCTGATTAAAAAATTTGAAATCTGGAAATTGATTTGACAAGCAAATTTTTAGATTCATGTTCTCTTGAATTTCTGAACAATTTCATGTTGATTAAAACAAGTTCTCAAGCTAGATCTTTTTCTGAATTTTAAATCTGAATTCTAAACCTGAATTAAAAAATTGAACTTTGAGTCTGTTTCCGAATTGCTATATGATTTCATAATTGTTAAAAAATTACGATTTTCGAATCTTAATTCCAGATCAGAATTTTTATGAACCAATCTTAGAGCCCTCATTCATGAATCTATTATTTAAATTCTGTAGTGCTGGTTCAATCTTAATTCATTATTTAAATTATTTATTTTTAATCTGTTTTGTGAATCTGATTTAAAATGTGAATTTCAAATGATGAATCTGAACATGAGTTTTCATTTTGGATCTCAACTTAGCAGCTCTAAATGTTTAAATTTTTTGTAAGAATAAAGTTTAAGAACTTCGCAAAGAAACAAATCCAGAAAAGAATTCTTCTTTTCTGATATTCGGAAAAATGTTATCAAAATATTGAAAATGCATGTGATTTTCGAAAAACATTATTCAAATTTAATATGTAATGCAAAACCGAATTTGAACCAGGATTTCAAAGCAGCTCTTCATTAGTAATTTCTTATGATTATTCGAACTTGTAAATCAAGAATTATAAACTTGACACAGAAACAGAAATACGAAAATATTTAGAAATACAATTTTGGTTATGGGAATATGAGACCAGAATCTCCAAAATGTCCATTTTCATTTTTAAATCAAACTTTAAAAAAAAACAAATAGTATTGCAATTTTTTTTTTTATTTATGCGTCCAAAATTTTTGCAGCAAGTTTAAAAAAAAAACAATCTGAAAAGTTTTTTTTTTCTAGATTTTTGATGAGCACTTCCTAGGTTTTGGCTAAAATTGACTGGTATTGCCTGGATTTTGGAATACCTCGCTTTCTTTTTTGGACCCTCATGGCGGGGGGGGAGGGGGTTAAGCTTCTATTCGTGCTGGTTTGTTTAGCAAACTATGAAAAATCTCACACATTTTGCCGATTCAAAAGAATAGTTCAAATCTGCCCGCTGAAAACTATCGAGGGGTAGCAATTCTTTCTGCTATACCAAAAATGATCGAGAGCATAATTTACAACCAGATGTACCTATGGCTGGAAAGAAAGATGTCAGATGTTCAGCATGGATTTTGAAAAAAAATGCGATAAACCATCACTAATTTAGCAGAATTTGTTCAACGAACAAATGAATGGATGACGCAGAGTTCGCAAGTAGATGTCATATATACAGACATGTCTAAAGCCTTTGACGTTATCAATATTAAAACTCTTTTGTCAGTGGTGCGCAAAAATGGAACCACCGGTGTTAGTCTACAATGGATACGTTCGTACCTGACAGTAAGAGTTCAGTTTGTAAAACTTGGGATTGCTAGATCCAGCGTATTCCTAGTCAACAGCGGCGTACCACAAGGGAGTCACTTGGGACCCCTACGTTTTATTACTGTAATGAACGAGTTCCTCGAAGTGCTGCGTGACGTGTTTGTAGTGATCTACGCAGATGATTTGATAATGTTCCTTCCTGTTCGGTATCCCAAGGATTGTATGGTTCTACAGAATGCACTTAACAAATTTTCTGAGTGTTGCAGCCATTTTGGTTTGAAAATCAATCCCCCTTATTCTGCGCCGCGCGTGTGGTGACGATAGTCGAGTCACCCAATTCCAGTAGTCGCTTTAGGTTAGAAACATCTTGTAGAGTGAACTTTTTGAGTTCTTATCCTAATCTATTAGTCACCGTGAGTGACAAATCGTATGCTCTGTCACATCGGCTTCGGGAATAAGGTGACAAGACTCACGTCACTCCAACTCGACTCGACTATCGTCACCTCACGCGCGGCGCAGAATAAGGGGGAATGCCTCAAAATGCAGCGTGATCACCTTTTCAAGGAAAATGAGCAACAGGGTGCACGATTATTATCTTGAAAACAACTGTTTCAAGAAAATTATCAGTTAACCCTCATCCGCATTAGATTTCATTACCCTAATCAGCACTTGTGGTGTCAATTTGACACCACATGCTCAAATCGTTATAACTTTTGGCGTGTTAGACCGATTTAAACAAAACTTACATCAAAAGAAACCTTGTAATGTCAGTAAAATATTTTTAGAACATTATATACAGCTAAAGTTACAAGTTTTCTCGTTATTCAGCATGAAAGAAAAAAAAAATCCGAAAAAACATGCCTCACGAAAACTGCTGTAGTTCATATATTACACGTCCAAAAAAATATTTGCCTTATGCATATGAAAGTTGAAGTTAATGCCTACATCATGAAGACAAGAAATTTTTTTTTTAATTTTTTTTAATGAAATGGTCACAAAAAGTTCAAAAAAGTGGTCTAAAAAACCTACTTTTCATTCGATTGCTAGTAAATACTGTTTGAGCGATGGTTGAGTTTTAGAAAAAATATGACAACAAATTTTATTAAAATTCTAACATTTTGCTGTCTTAAGATTTTTGATGCAACAAAAATTGAAATTACTGGAATTTTTCAAAGTTCACTACTTTGCGCAATTTTTTTACAAATTGAAATTTCATTTCTTTTTGTGGTTCACCGTCAGGTTGTACCCGGATTATCAGTGCTTTTACTGTGTTTGGACCAATCAAAAGTATATTCATTGGAAAGCACATTTAATCTACATTCTAGTGAGGTGCAACAATTCACGTTGTGAGATTTCACAAAAATATGAAAATTATAAATGTAAAATCATTCCTGAATTTCTAGAAACACAAGCACACGTCCAGCAAAACGGGTTTGTTTGCTCTCCGAGTAGGTACGGTGGGTGGTGATTTGGGAAGAGAGCGAAGCAGACAGACGAAATAATTTTACTTCTGGAGTGTCAAAATGACACTCTAAGTCGGAAAAGGGAGTTTTTTTGTCCAGGCTTCCAGGGTTCGTCCATAAATAAAATAAAGATGCAATATTAAAGAACTTTTGAATTCATTTAGGGTCCCCGAAGGAATTTTTCTTTTTTGAAGCTTCTGAAAAAAAGTTACAAACATTCAAACTTGCAATAGTGTCAAAAAGACACTCTAATGCGGATGAGGATTAAGGAATCTTTAATCATAAGTGTCATTTTAAAAATAAAAAAATACACTTTTTGTTAAATTGGTGAAAATTTTAAGATACTTATATTTTATATTTATTTTTCCTGAGCTTCTTCATTTGATACAAGTTTTGATTTTATAATTGCTATGAAATTAAAACTGGTTTTAAAACTCTAAAAAATATAAATATATATAAGAATAAAATATAAAAATACTTCAATTTAAATAATATTTTCAATCTGTTACGAATGAAATGAAATATACATCATTCGTTAAGAATAGTAACAAATTTGTAACAAAGTAGGTATTAATAAAATAAAAAAAAAGTTTTTTATCCATTCAAGAGCAGAAAGTTTCATATCATTTGAAACGATTTTTGAGATGTAATTGAAATTTATTCAATGAAGGATAAAATTTAAGAGCTTATTTTGACTGGTTTAGGATTGTTAAAATATTTGAGTAATTTTTTAAACTGTTAATGTTACATAGCTATTGAAAATAAAGGTTTTCAATAAATGATTTATTTTCTCGATGACTGCGAGTAGTTTTGACTTCTGTGAAAAAATTAAATATGTTTAACAGTTTTACGGAAATAGAGGAATTTGACATTTGGTCAAAGAAGTTTTTAACCAAAATTAATCTAAGATATTTTTGAAAACAAGTCATTTTGCAGTCTTCTAAATAGTTGTTAAACAAATAAAATCTTTAATATCAAACATTTAAAACGCTTTTTTGTGAAGTCAGAAGTATTAGGTATCTTTCAATTGAACTTTATTTGCAAAAACGTAAAAAAAAAACTCAAAACGAGTAATTTTTGAGACCAAAAATTAAAATATTATAACGAGTTTCGTCAAAAAAAATACATGAACGATTTTATGGAAGCCTAAAATTCAATCTAAAATTGGCTGAAGTATTTTGATTAAATTATAATGTTTCAATTGTTTTTCTTCTTGATCAATGATTCATGTGTTCTTACGAATTTGCATGAATATTGCCCGGTTTTTGAGTTGAAAAGAAAATTAAAAAATCTAACTGCTCGGATTTTGCCAGGTTTTAGTTTAAATAGCCCTTATTTGTTCGGCCCGCATACGATCGGGGAAAATTTTGGCAACCTTACTCTAAAGCATTTAATCGCTGAAATTTGAAAATCTAGGCAAAATCTGAATCCTTCATGAAATAAAGGATAATAAATAAATTTAAAATCAGTATTGAGTTGAATGGTATGTTTATTAGTTTATCACCTAGAATGTAGAAAAAAATGCTCAATTTTAAAATTATACGAGGCATTGCACCAAAACTTGAGGTGATAATAAAAATTTGACGAAATATTCAAATTCATGCCGCCAGTTATTAAACATATGCATTTATTTTCCTATTTATTTTTTGGTGGTTCGGTGAATTTTGAAACTCAAAGTAGAATTGTAAGACAAACATGAAATTATTGTTTGGTGAAAACATCAAAGCTAAAGCGTTTTGGGTAGAGGAAATCGAAAGTTTTTAATTTTTCCGTTTATATTCTGTTCACCAGGTAGTGATATAATTTCCCGGAAAAATAATTGAAAAACATTATTTTGCCTTTCTCTATATATGTCTGTTTTTAATTATTTACTCTATGAAAAAGAAAAAAAAACATTAACCCTCTTAACCCCCGGTTTAAGATGGGGTTTTCTGAAACCAGCAAAACCAATCATTATTTCACTTTACTTTTTACGCAGAATGTTTCAAAACAATTCGAAATGGCAACTGGCAATGACAACAATGAGTTGTCAAAAGCTTCATCTAAGAAATGCTAAAAAAAACCATAAAAATACTAGAAATGAGGATATTTTTCAAAAAAATATCCATTTGCTCACGTCAGAAATCCTTGGTTCATGTGTTTATCGATTTAAATAAGCGTTTTAAAATTAGGCCTTTAACTTAAATCACAATTTTGATTTTTCTTTTTGAACAAAAAAATCTTTTTATGTTAGGTAGAAAGAAGAGATATAAAACACGTCTCAAGGCGGGGTTTGGAAAAACTATAAAAAATCAACACATATGTAAAATTGTTTCAACCGAAAAAGTATTCATTTATATATTTTTATAGCCCATAAAGATAGGCAATTTTTGGATTTGGATATGGATTTGTAAAATTGTTTTCTAAACGATAATTTATTCGTAAAACTAAAGTAATAACACTAAATTTTTGTGTATTTTTCTGCAAACAAATGGGTTATATAGGTTAAAGATTACAGAATTGTTACAATGTTTAAAAAAAATTAGAAAGTGGTACTGTCAGTAGAAGTCCTACGCTTCTGAAGTGCCTATTGGAAAATTGAACGCCCCAATGGAAAATTTGACACCAGTTTGTTTAGGAAACATTCCCGCGGTGTGAATTTTTTTTAATTCAAGGGTATACCGACTAGGAAAAGTTTGAATTTTTATGAGGTTCGAGCGTTTTCGTGTGATTTTTAAAGGGTTTTTTCCGCTCGGGGGAGGGGGTGGTCACCCCGATCAGCCCTTCCCCCCACCCTATGGGACCACACATGCTCTTATTTTTTTTAAATAATTTTACAATGATTTTGAAAAATGAAAGGAATCTTTGAATATTTGAGACCCATTTCTTCTTCCAGTGAGGATAAGCAGAATAAGAAGGAGGATGGGGTCTCCCATACAATATTTCCTGCATTACTCGACAACTAATAAAGCTGTTGAATATGTCTAGGATTAAACTAGTTTATAGCATTTTTGAACTAAGTAAGCTGAAGATCACATTTAATGTGAAATTGAGCGCTGAATCCAAAAATGAAATTTAAAATAAATCCCAATAAAAGTTTTTAAATTAAGCTCAAAATATGAAATTTTGGAAAAATAAAAAAATACTTGTACATTAACTCAAAAACCACAAAATACATAACAATAAATTGAAATATATTTTTTGCATATTGAAGGTTAATAAATTTGCTATCAATTATTTCAACTTAATTTTTGCGTTTGATCAACAACATTGTTGATATCAATGATGTTAGGATACAGAAAATAATGAAAAAAACCTTTTTTCACTTAAAAAATGAATATTTCTTATTTTATCTTATCGTGAAAAAGTGTATTTAATAAGAAAAAAAAGTTCTATTACAACTTTACTGATATTATATAATACTGTTGATCATACGCAATAATGAAGTTCCGACGATCTATAGATTTTTTTTTTAATGTTTCACGGTGTTCCAAATACGTTATTAAAATAATGACCTCCAAAACGACCCCCAAACCCAAACTTGCCCTTCGAGCAGCGTCTGGGGAATTTGTTGATGTTGAGAAATCTGATTCAACTACCTCATTCGTGACAGATTCAAGTTTGGGGGGCTTCAAAGCGAACAACTGTTTTGTTGGAGGATAATTTTTTATTCTTGCTTCATACGTAGAAAGTCTCAATTATACGTTGATGTAGCTGCCAATCCCAACAACTCTTCGTTGGTCGAGTGGTTAGCATCCTGAGGTGGTAATCGCAGTGCTACTGCAGGTATGGGTTTGATTCCCGTACTTGTCGTGATTTTTTTGCCTTTCTTTCAGAAGAGTATAGTTATCGGTCGATTTGGGAGATCATTAATTATGGGTCTTAGATATACCTTTATAGGTACCTATCGAATCAGCTCGGCGAGTACAGACGATGTCAGTGTATTTGTGTGTATTAGTGTGATTTTTTGTAAACTTTGTTCCACACGTTTTTACGAAACTGGGCAGTACAATTAAAATGATTTTTAGCTAAAAAAATTGTTTTTTCCTCTTCAATGTATAAAAGGAAGAAAAAAAAAACAAAATAGTTTGAAAAATATTTTTTCATAGTAATTATCATCAAATCATCACTCCAAAAAACGTGTCAATTTGGCTTGCTAGCCACAACCAGCAATCACTTATAAAGATTATCGTATGTATGACGTCAAACTATACATGACGTCATATACACGATGGGCGCGTTCGCTAGGTATAGTCATAAAATTTCAGCCTCCACTCCCACTCATGATGTCATCATGACAACAAAACAAGCAGGAGAAAGGACTGACAAGCAAAAATTTAAATTTAATTTTTGTACCAGTTCAGTATTAACCGATCCGGTTTCTAAAATTTTGGTGCCGAAGCTCCACACCATATGTTGTTTATATGGATTTTCATAGAGAGGTACGACCCCGATTGTATTAGTTTTTTTTTTGGGGGGGATTTTAAACCAATTGGTTTATTCATCCCCCCCGGCCCCGATTGTATTAGTTTCTTAGAGAGCGACTAGACTCCCATATCGCATGGAACTAAAGCGATGGTTACTTCGACGCTTCGCCCAACGCTATAATCTATATACATACCCAAGCAACCAAAAGTCCCATAAAACAGGTACAAAAACGCTTACTCAGCCCCATCATTGATATGAAGTACGTTCTATGCAGCTCAAAATTTAAGTTCTTATTCATACTTTCAAGTTCCAAAACAAGTCTTAATGATCTTCTATTCAGCTTCCAGCGGCCTCTTAATTCAGCTTCCAAAAAATCGCAAAATGAGCAAAAAATCTCTCTCTATCTCAACTGAACTCTTGGCTTCGGTTTATATCACCTTCTTTTGATTATTTACTGTGTTCTGTACCGGTGCCGCCATGATGCCACGCGCCGGATTCCAAACTCGACTAATTGCTCAATTGCTTCTTTCCAACATTTCCTACATATATTGCATCAGAATGGTCACTAAATTACTAACTAACTTATTGAAAAAAAACTTGCCCGGCATGGCGATCGAACCCCGACCTTCGTGGTGAGAATCGAACACGCTACCACTAGACCACGCCTAGATGTTGCTCTAACTGAAACTAAAACTCAAAGTGGTGATTTGATTTTGAAAGCACATCAATGCACTTTTTGTGACTTATCAAATCCCGTTTTGAGCACTTTTGTGCCCTTTATGTGACTTACCCAATCCCGTATTGAGCACATTTGTGCCCTTTATGTGACTTAAGTCCCGTATAACGTACGTAAAGATCACTTTTGCAGCTTTCAAGTTCGTTAATGAGTACATATAGTTCACTCATGGGAATTGAAAAAAAACAAGTCACGTACAACGTACATATTAATCACTTTCGCAACTTTCAAGTTCATTAATGAGTACATAAAGCTCACTAAAGGGAATTAGGCAGTTGATTCTCTTTGTCAGCCAATATGTAACTTCCAATGCCTTCATTCAAGTAAAAATGTGACTTTTGGTTGCTTGGGTAGCTCTGTGAAGGAGAATACTTTCTTTCAAACGCTTACTACTGGAGCTTTGAGAAACAGTATTGGAAATAAAACAAATTTTACTTAAATTCGGAATCTTTAATTTGAATATTATTTCAACGTTTGATTGTAAATTGAACTTGAAACCCCGATTAATACTCAATTTTGCAACTTTGTCAACATATACTTTTTTTCATTTTTGTCGTAAAGTTAATTTAGCCAAGTTTGTGAATTGTTTCCACTTTTGTAAATTTTGCAAGTTTGGCCGAAATGGTCGATTTGGACTTTTTTCAATTTATTTATTTTTGTCAACATGGTCATTTTTTGTCAACATGTTCATTTTTGTCAGCTTTTTTCAATTTTATTCAATTTTGACATTTTTTTCAGTTTGGACATTTTTGTCAGTTTTATAGATTAAGTCAGTTTTGTCAATTTTGCCATTTTTATCGATTTTGTCAGTATTGAACTTTTAAAGAAATACTATCGAATGAAAGTTATAAAATTATAGACAAATACTTAGATTTATAAGAGTAATGATGATGAAATCACCCAATTGAATTAAAAAACGATTATATGTCAGCTAATTTATAGGAAAAGAACATTTGGAACGGCAAGTGGAATTGAATGATGCAAAAACTTATACTCAACAATATTTAAAATATTTATTTTTGATTTTTGTCTTTAACTTGTCAGTATACATGTTACTGCTAGATGAGATAATCCCAGCAGTGGTATAATTTTTTTCAAAATGGCATGCGGCCAAATGTTAAAAATCAAACTGTCAGCTGGGTGAAAAAGTACCGTTTGAAGACCTACATTTTAAACTTAATTATTCACGAAAATTTCTCGAAACAGCTTTCGCCCTTTACAAAAATGAATCAACATAGAAATCAAAGTTTTAAGCATATCTTTCAGGGGCATTCTTACAAGTATACATTTAAGTGGCAATTGGGTTGAGCTAGTTACCAAAAAAAATTATGTTTGGCTTGCAAAAAAAGTGATCCGTGACTCAAACCAAAATTTCACTGTTATCGAGCGCACACATAATATTTTAATGCATTTCGATGATTATTGATTTACATTTTACATTTTCGTCATTTTTGTCATTTCTGCCATTTTAGTTATTTCTGTCTTTTTTGTCAATTTTTTCAATTTTGTTATTTTTTTTTTATTTTTTGGAAATTTTTTATAATAATTTTTTTAAATTTTCTGTTTTATCAATATTGACAATATGTTTTATCACTTTTGTCAATTTTGTTCAAGGTACACCGGGGTAAGTGGGGACGGTGGCTATTAAATCAATACTGTCAATTTTTTTTTTTCAAACTTTTATTAGCTTAGCTTAGCTTGCTTAGCTTAGCTTGATTGACTACTCACATCCACCATTAATCGTTTAACCTGAAATGCCAGTTTTAGAGCTTCTTAATGACTTTTTTTTTTCAATAATTTTAAGTATTCGCATTTCAAATTCCACGACCTCAGGCGTGGTTCAGTAGAACAAGTTCCACGTCACCAATGGTTGCTACTCCGTGATTGCCTCGGTCAATCGTCGGTCAATTTTGTTCAGAGGTCAAAAGAATGGAACCTGGGATTGGCTGCACATTCACAATGCTCAAAATTGATGCTCTCTCTTTGGACATCAATAACGGCGCCGGCCACGTCCTAGTAGTCAATAGATAGATTTGAAGAAGAGAGAAAGGGATAAAAGAACAATATTGCGCATTAGGACCGAGGTTACCTCTGCATCCTAGCAAAAAAGTTTAAGATTGGCGGATTGGGAGAAAGGATATGATTAGGAGACACTTTTGACTAGTGTAACGATCTCATTAAGTACTCAACTGTACATTTAGTTACGCTCTACTATTCTCTGATGAAATACAAAAGTTAACTACAGTTGCAAAATGTTTATAAAAATGAAGTTCTCAAAATCTAGATAACCATCGAATTATTATATTAATAAGAAAAATAGTTATATGAATCGACACAAGCGGTTATTTTAGAGAATATTTCAAAGTCTCAATTGTGAATAATAAAAGCTCAGACATAGTTTTGAAAATATACAGAAAATATTTTTAACTTCCGTATGATAAAGCCTTGTTATCCAAATGATTAATTATAAGAGCGCTTAAAGCACCTTAAGAACAGAATACTTATCTGGCAAAGTTATTGTCAATCTAAAGGTTTGTTTGACGGGTTTCTCTAAATTGATGACTAAGCGATTCCTTCTTCAATTTTGATGGAAATTATAAATTACCTCAGATTTATTTTTGATCATTTGAACTTCATTAAGATAAGAACTAAATCGTAATATATTTGACAAAACAGTCAAACTTCTGGTTAGATTCTTAAACACATTCTCGTGTTATCAACACCTTCATATTTTAAAATGAATAGAATTTGTTGATTACCCGTTTTAAAAATTCGCAATACCTAAAATTACTAACCATGTTACAAAGATTGACAAGTGTATTATGTAGATTTTCCACGAATCATAATAATAAAAATATAAAGTGTTATTGTACATTTTCAGAAAAAAAATACAAATTTCTTTATAAATATTGAACGGGTACTAATTACATTCCATTTATTTTTTAAGAATAAACAAACTTAGCGCTGCCTGGAAGGTGACAGATGCAGTCACATTCTTTAATTCACACTTTAACTATTCTTGATCTTTTTCATTTTATTTACTACAAAAGCATTTTAACGTGTTCGTTCTATTTTTGTAGATACTTCAAAATACAAAAACATCTATTTAATTTAATTGTTACGAGCGTGATAGTGGAAATATTAGATGGCATAGTGATTACAAAAACACTATATTTTGAGTTCAGTAGCTGATTTGCAGAATGCTCGAAATACATTAACTAAAAGCATTTACCAGAGAATCACAATCCACATTTAAACAGCAGAACCATCCTGACATAAACATCTTTGTTGTGTGAGTAGAGGCGAATCTACCAAGCAAGCCTCTCTAAAAAAATAAATTAAATTAACTAAATTGTTGTGTGATAAAACTATGCGCAATCAATTACACTTATGATATCCCAAAACAAGATACAAATCCACGAAAAATTTACATTATTTGTACATTTCAGTGTCATACCAATTCAATATTTCAACTCAATTGTCTTCCTTGCCCTAGTCACTAAGTTATGTTGATGGTTCCCATAAATAAAAATCACAATTCAAATTACCCATAAGCCAGAGGCTCCTTAGTTGGAATAACCTACAAAGCGAAAATAATAATAGTGCTGAGGATTTGATGCACTGGCCGGCCAGCACCTACAGTTTTATCAGTTTTCTGCTGTTTCTCCTTAAAATAATATTTCCTTCTCCTTTTCTTCGTATTTGCATCTTATTCATCTTCTGATTCCTAGACAAACGTCAGTTTTGTCACGATGAGCGTTACATGCCTTTGCGTTTCTTAATTGAGTAACGCTAAAGTATCGAGGGGTACTGTCAAATAATTATAAACTCTTCCTATTTTCAAATCCTTACATCATTGACGTTACACATAGCTCAACACTTTTTGGTATTAAATAGCAACCCGCAATAAAGCTTTCTATAATGAAAACTATAATATTGAATTGAAAACACACTCTGTGCCGGAAGTATGTTTACATTTCAAAATAGATTTGTTTACCTGCAATTTGATGTGAAAACGGTACAATGAGAAAAAGTAGTGTTGAAAAGAAATTCTATAAACGGAGATTTTCTTGAGACAATGGATCAGTTAGGAAAGAAGTGTTGGAAAAATAGGTAGACTAAACAAACAAACAAAAAAACTACTTGTAATGAGTAATAAAATTGCACTTAGCTTGCCGATCCTATGTATATTGCCTTGCCTTTTCCAATTGGAAATATTTTGGTGGAAAGTTGGAAAGCTCATCTCGAACCAGTAACGTTGGTAACACTTGCTCGGAGAGCTTTCTCAAAAGCTTTCTAAATTCCGCCGAATCATGTAGCTTTTTCTATGCATGTACATGAAGCTTTTTCCGAAGCGCCTATACCACGTCATCCGTAAATGAAATCTCAAAGCGAAAACGCAAATACAAAATGTTGAAGTTCCTCGAATACACTGAATATTTTTTAAATCCCTCACGATATACTCCAGCACACACACTCTGTTTATCGGTTTCACGAGGCGGAATCACTTTATTTCGGCTAATATCTGTTAATATTCACTTTATAATTTCGTCCAAAAAAAAACGCGTCTATCACCATTCAGTGTTCCCAAATCTCTCTCTTTTTTTTCAAACTTTTATTGCAGAATGTTAAATTAACTTGTAATCTATCCAATAACTGTAAAAGAGATACGGTTCCGACAGTAACGGATGTTTACGGTTACTTTTCGTTAATTTTCTATTTTTAACTACGATGTGGAGTTGATGTGCATCTTTTTCAATCGCAAATTTCTCGTAAACTAGCTGGCTCTTGACGAAAAACTCTACATTGCAACAATCCTTACATTAGAAACAACCAGTTAGGAAAAGAAACGACGATTTAAAATTAAGAAAAAAGAGTTTATTTTCAAAAATCTAAAATTTTGTCTCCAAACCCTACCTGGGGTAAGTGGGGACGGCTTTATACATACTTGATGTTTAGATATTTTTTTCAATTTTCTCTCCTTCATTCAATACATTTAGTTTTATTTAGCATTCGGATTATGAAAAGTTGGGAAAAGTACTTGTGTTTTCTGGAATAAGCATATATTTTCGATGAAATCGGATCTCGTGTGTTGCAACATAAATTACACAAAATTATCACTACCATGAACTTTTTTCAAAATTTTGGACGGTTCGAGCAATAAAGTAACGTATCCAACCAAGAAAACACAAATTTGTTGAAAATTTCCTGAAAAATCAAAGGGAAAATCTACCGTCCCCACTTACTCCATAAAGCGGGGTAAGTGAAGACACCAGCAGTCCAAAACAATTCACGTCATAACTTTTTTCGCTTTTCGTTTATCAAGCTCATCTCTTTAGCATTTGTAAACAACATATTCAGCATTATTTTGAACGCGATTTTATCAAAATTTATCCATTGCTGATTTTTTAATGATTTTTCAAACTTCAACTATACAAAAAACCGTCCCCACTTACCCCGGTGTACCTTATTCAATTTTGTCAATTTTGTCAATGTGGCCAAAATGGGCAATTTGGACAGTTTTTTTTCTGTTTCGTCAATTTGACCTCATTGATAAAATTTAAATAAATTAACAAAGTTGACAAAATTGAAAAATTGGCATAATTGAAAAAATTGAGATAGTTGATAAAATTGACCAAATTGACAGAACATATAAGTCAAATTGATGAAACAGAAAAAATCTGTCCAAGATTGACAAAATTAAATAAACAAAATTGATAAAACATATTTTCAATATTAATGAAACAGAAAATTGAAAAACTTGATTATACAGAATTGGCAAAAAAAACCAAATAGAAAAAAAATTACAAAATTGACAAAATTGATGAAAATGACAGAAATGACAAAATTTTGGCATACCTTTCAGGGGCATTCTTACTAACATACAAGTAAGAATGCTCCTAAAAGCTATGCTAAAAACTTTGATTTCTATGTTGATTCATTTTTGTACAGGGCGAAAGCTGTTTCGAGAAAATCGCGTTGAAAGTAATTAGGTTCAAAATGCAGGTCTTCAAACGGTACTTTTTCACCCAGCTGACAATTCGATTTGTTAACATTTGGCCGCACGCCGTAAAAAAAATGATACCACTGCTGCTCTCATGCTGGGTAGAGAAAATAGAATCTTATTGGAAAAAAATAATGTGATACTGGGATCAACTCACCTAACAGTAGCATGTATCCTGACAAGTTTAAGACAAAAATCAAAAATAAATATTTTAAATTTTGTCGAGTATAAGTTTTTGCATCATTCAATTCCATTGGCCGTTCCAAATGTTCTTTTCCTATGAATTAGCTGACATATAATCGTTTTTCAATTCAATTCAATAATTCAATAATTTTATATCTTTCATTTGAAAGTATTTCTTATAAATGAGAAAAAAGAAAAAGAAAACAAAATAGACAAAATTGACAAAAATAATTAAATTGAGACAAAATTTACAAAATTGGAAACAATATGACAAACTTGACTCAATTAACTTTACGACAAAAATGAAAAAAAATCTATGATGACAATAGTTCCGAAATTGACAAAATTCTTATTTAATTTTTGGCATTTCGGCGAGTTGTGAAAATGCAAGGTAGAATGTTTAGAAAGAACATGAAAGTATTATAGGTGGAAAGATCAAAGCTAGAGCGCTTTGGGTAGAAGAAATTGAATAGTTGGTGAAAATGTGAGCAGGGCTTTTGTTTTGTGAACAGCTCGCATTCCTACCCACATTGAAACACGGACGGGTCGAACACATGAGATTGTGTCCGACCGGGCCCGGGAATGTTTCGGCGTTCACATCTTATGCCAATATGACTTTGAAATATTGAAAACTCGGAAACTAATGAGTCGATTGCTGTGAAACTAGACTGGGGGATGCTTTTGAAGCCGGGGAAGGTTCTTGTTATAGTTTGAGATCCGGCCCCTCCACTGTCAGGGGGAGGGGGTCTCCCAAGCAAAACAAACCAAACTAAATTTGGCATGCGGGGATAGTTTGGAACGAAGAATATTTCTACGACTATTTTGGACCCCACTCCTTACAATGGGGAGATAAGAAGGAAAAAGGGATCTCCCATACAATTTATTCAATATTTGAGACCCATCTCTTTTTTTAGTAGCGGAAGGGGAGTCTCCCATACAGTATTCTTGCATTACTTGAGAAAAAAATTTGTCATGGAAGGGCATTTGTGTTAAAAAAAGTTGATTTTTTTATGTTTTTAGACCCTTCTCTTTTTCATTAGGGAGATTCTAAAGGGAGAATGAACACTAATAGGGAAAATGGATTAAATTGTGGAATGGGAGCATATTTGAATATAAGAAATTTTTCTTCGAAATTCGAGATCCCTTTTCACAGTAGAATGATAAGAGGCGGTTAGGAGATTATCTTTACCATTTTTCATTATCCATTTTAACCAAATATAGACATGGGAAAGTATAAGGCCCCAAATGTGGCATCTGACATCAATTTTATATGCCAAATGTTTCTTTGATAGTTCGAAATTCTTCCTTCAATGGAAGGGAAGAGGATCGATTCCATATAAATAAAAAATGGGCATTACAAATTGATTTATTCAGCAAATCAAACCAAAGTTTCACTATAAAAGTAGAAAAAAAAATTGAAACAAATTTTAAATACCGTGACTGCGGATATTTCCGTGCAACTGAGCGATTTTTGCTTTTCAAGGTTGTATAAAAAATTCAAATGAATGATTCAAAAGGTCACAAATCCACCATTAGTAAGGATTTTTTATGTACTTTAAGCAAAACAAAACTTTGTTATTTATCTACAGTTTGTGTTGATTAAATAAATGCGATGATTTTCTAGCTATAATAAACCTGGTAATAAATCTGGTTACTCCCCAGCCCCTCTCTGCTAAATACTTTCGTAATTAGTGAATGACCCCGAAGAAAGTGGCATTTCAACCGAAGAGTGCTGGCGTTTTTATTTTTTCTTGGGCTTTGTAAAGCATAAAATGCTGTAGGTATTTGACAGCATTGTGCGTAAGTTCAATGTCTACACGATAGCATAAAAATATGTTGAATATAAATCATTTTTCGCATAGAAAAAAACATTTTTTCAGGAAAATGCACGGAATTATGTGCTGCATGGAATTACCCGCAGTCACGGTACATAACAAAAAACCTTTCAGAACATTTTTATAATTTTATAAGAATAACAAGGTAGTGCACTGTCTTTTCAAATTTTAATTTCAAATACTTTTTTCTCTGATAGTTTTTTTCTGTTCAATTTCATAGAAACTACAGAATCTGTGACTAAAGAAACAGTTGCCTTACTATGCATTCCGTTTTTTTTTTTTTCGAACAGACGGCACAAAGTTTAAAAACTTGTTTTTCCAGCCGCAAATCCTGTTTTTTTTTCTATTTCGCTTTATTTCGCTGAAAATAGAAATATGAAACTAGTAGAATAAACTCACCTACAGAAAAAGTTGGTCCAAAGACCATCGTATCGAATTTCAAACGCAATATGTTTAACGCTCGTTCTCACCTGAAATGAAATGTTAAGAAATAATAATAATTAGTTAGGTTTTCCCAATGATGCAAAAATATGTTAATTTACACTGAGTCTTATCCCTTCGTTTTATAAAAAACAACTTTGGAACAGATAACACAAGGCAACAAAATTCACATGTTTTTCGAGGTGCTAAGAATATAAACATTCAACTAATTGGGAGGGCACTGAGGAAGAGGCAATAATGTGCAACAAGTTTATGCCTAGCAACTTCGGTTTCGACAAATCTTTCAAATATTGAGCTTGAGCTTAGATAAACCGTACATTTCAGTAGTTGCTACTCCGTGATTGACAAGAACTATCAAAATTGTACATAGATCCAAAAAATGGGGCTTGGGATTAGCTTACCATTTTCTGTGTACACGTTTCGAAAGTTCCTTATCTTACATGGTCAATAACGGCGCCGGCCACGTCCTTACGGTTCATCGGGGAAAGGGAAGGATTGTTAGTTCGACTTCCGTTGCTACTAGAGACCGAATACACCTCTAAATCTCCACGGTCGTCACAGGAAGGGTAGTTTGTTAGTGGGGAAGGTAAATAAGATCTGGATTCCCTTTGGGAAGGGATGTGATCAAAGGAAAGTTAAATATTTAATGATCTTCGCGTCGCATTCGAGTACATCGCGTTTTTATGTAGAGCAAATACGTCCTAACATGACATTGCCATACACGTGCAATGTACATAGCACCGGTGCATCTCACCGAATCTTGTCACGCGTTTGAAACGAGAAAAGCAAGGACGAGAGAAAGAGAGAGAGAAAAAAAACGAACCAAATTTAACCGCATTGAAAATAATTAATATTGAAATAATCATACACGTACAAAACACTTTTATCGTGCGCTGTAAATCAAAAGAAAACACGTCCAAACGCGGCATTGCAATACACGTACGAAATAAAACGCGGGAAATTTATCCATCACCGAACACTGTACAAGCCTTCGATTTCACGGCAAGTAGCCAAAAAACTCACTACTAACAACAAACCAACGAGCTTTATTTCTCTCGAATTAAAACTTTATCTGTCAGGTTCACATACATTTAGCAAGTTTGAATTGAAATGAAAAATATACTTAGCTTCGTATCCTGTTGAAAGGCAATTCTTCTGGGGGCAACGGTATCGGGTGAAAATTCGCCACTCGATGTCATCAAAAAACCTCGACAAATCTATCAAATATACATAGCTGAAAATTCATTTTAAAAATTTTTGCTTATAATCTGGAACATGTTACGTATTTACGTATTTACGTCATTGAATTGTTTCAGATTAACTTTTTTCACGTTATAATAATAACAGAAATAAAATTTTCAAGCGAAACTTAAGGATCATAAAGATAATAAACTATGACTTTCGTCACAGTAATGTTTCCTTTTCAAAATGAACGTAACGTAGCTAGTTTTGATCAAAGCTACTTCATAATTCAACAGCATTCCTTGCAATTGACCAACTCGATCCCTTTGACTTCTCCCCTTTCAAAACACACATTCGAAATTCACTTTTTGCCTTACGGCTGCCTTACGGAAGGATCCCGGAAGATTCCAGGAGCCGGTGGGTGATTTGCAATTTTAATCATTTAATGAATATTATATTTGCCAGGGACCCGTGAAAGCGTATCGTTCTTCAGTCGGTCGTCGTCAGTTCCCTTCAAAGCACCCAACATCAAGCTTCAAAACGGCGCCTTTTGCCTTTTGCAGGGGGGATAAAGTTTTGACAAACTTGACTTATTGCCAGAACCGCAATTCTACCGGGCACAGGATGATGGCTGCTGTTCAGGTCCAGCTTCTCTCTTCCCACTTGCTGCTAGTGTAGAGAGTGAACATTTAATTGCGAAAAATGTCGACAGCTTTTCAAACTGTCCGTGGGGTGTGATGGATGAAAACTGAATGGGATCGGAACATTTTCCACCCATACCCACATTCACCTCACTCAAGGTTGCCTCAAAAAGTTTCTAAGTATTCACAAAGCAGCGCAGATGAATGAACCCATGCTTAAGCTTGATTGTTCCGGAAGTTGGGGCAGAGAACACTGGCGGTTCGTAATCCGATGAAATACCGGAAACGATGGAATTAACTCTGTTAAAGAATAAGGAAGCAGGTGATGTGGAGGTTTGTGTGCCATGCCAGGAAGGTATGTTAAACTTGCGGTCTGCCTAAGCTAAGCTAAGAGTGATGGTTGATTCACCCCTCGTTATGTGTTGTGGTTTGATGGAATCTGACAAGTGCTTGTACCCACCTTCCTGCGAGAAAAAAAACGGAAGCAAGCAAGATGAGAGATTAGGTGTACGAACATGTTCTGTTCACATTATACGACTCAGTTGGGTTAGTTTTGAAACCGCAAACGTGTCTTGCTAATCTTGGTATTATTTGTGTTGCTACACATTCTCTTCACGTGACTGACAAGAGATGCCGGCGACTAGTATTTCAATCTAAAAATTTGTTGTAGGTATTCAATTGTAATTTGGTAGAATGTTGCTGTTAAAAACATCGATACTCTGGTAAATGCTTACGAAATGAAGGTGGCCCCAATTTTATTCTTTTCTAAAAAAAAAAGACATACACCGTCTTAGCCGATTTAGGCTTTACACTGTTAAAGTTTACAGACTGAATAAATTGACGTGGACAACTTAAGATTAACAGATTAACAGATTAACAGATTAACACCCAGTACCGAGATGGGAATCGAACCCATGCCATCAGTTGATCAGCGATTACCGTCTTACCACGCTAAGCACTCGACCACCGAGACGTACAACTTAACTCGAAAACATTTCTTTAGTTTAGTTAAAAAAAAAGTTAAGATGAAAATTCATGTTAAACAAGCCTTTATATGTAAAACTTTTTACGAATGTAGCTGTAAAACATTACGTAGATTGAAGAAATCTTTATATCGTAATAGTTATTTGGTTTCAGTACCGGAGCCTTTGATTGCCCCCAGTAAAGATTTTTTAAGTAATCTTCGAGCAATATGCTAAGCAGTCTGAATACTATTGAACTTAGAAGAATTTTTCAAAAAGTGTTCATCATTAACGGATTGACAGGTCCATTTCTGTCTAGAAAAATGAACGAGAAAAATTTTTTATTCCGAAACTAGCCGACCATTGCTACCCCTTCCATGGACAAATTAAAGTTGGTTAACATTATTTTGATTAAATTAAATTAGAATAAAATTTCAACATTTTTCAAAAGCAAACTCTTTTCATTGGTATCTGAACTTCTAAACTGTCTTGAGACTTAACGTAACTTGAATGTTTGAAGGTTGTAGGAGCCACGATAGGAAGGATCTTCAATACAAAAAATAATCCTTTTAAATTTAAAAACAAAATCGCTCCATTTTAAAGCGGGAGGGGTTTTAAAATATTGGAAAATTTGCACTTAATCAAAAAGTCACCCCTCCCAATCTTAATTTTGAGGGGTTTGGAAGCATCATAGAAACCATTGCACAGTACAGGAATTTAGCGAGACAAAATTAATAACGCGGAAACTATAAGATTCAGGCAAACTGTTTGTTGAGCAAAGTTGCTTATCAAATAAAGCACTTTATTTGCCGGCTATAAAATAGTGGATTGAACTGAAGTCTGCTATGCCAATGGTTATGAGATCGAATCTCTGTGATAACATTGATTCTTTCTGTGGTGTGATTGTTCACACCGTAGAATACAATGTTAAGAAGAAAGGAAGATGAAGAAAAGGTGTGCATTTTGATTTTTTTTAAAGTGCTTAGAAGACACCACACACGTATAAATTCATTCAATAGAGTAAGAGCTGAAAAACTGTTCTTAGACACGCTCTAACATTTCAAAATTTAAAAAAATCATAGCGCGCTCCCTTATCGTCATAAAAGTCTTTAAAAGATATTGGCTTTACTCTACCTTTTCAATAAAAAAAAAGTTGTGTGTCAAAATCATGGAAAAAATGGCACGTCCTAATATCTGATACTGTATAATTAAAGTGACTCAAGACACCTTTCATCTAAATTTTATAGTTTCTGCATGACTGATTTTATCTCGCTTGATTCTTGTTCTGGACCACTGTGCATTGGTCTTGAAAGCGGCTACACTAAGGTTGGCAGGTTGCCCAGTTTTATCCGGGTTTTCCCGGATATTTAGTACAAAATTTAGGAACAGTCCGAACCGGCCCGATTGCCCAAATTTTATTGTAAAATGTCCGGATTTTGCCCGGACACATTCACTTTGTTTGGCCAATCACCCAAAAAAAATCAAATTATGTTGTAAAAATTATTAATTTCTGCCTCACTAATGAATTTTTTACAATAAGTTTTAGAAGAATAATCAGCCAGCCAGCAGATCGTGGCCTAGAGGATAGCATACTTGTCTTCTAAGCCAACGTTCATGAGATCGAATCCCGGTCGTGACATAACCTGGCACACATAGTATGATGAAGGTTGGCGGTTATAGCATTAGTGAAATGCTAGCCGTGTATACCTTGGAATTGTACGCCTCAATAATGCAGCACATGCATGTGGATGGATCTTTTCAAGGGAACTTAGATTGCACTTGGAGATCCTACCTTGATATATGTGTGCTCGTAGTGCTACCGGTAAACAACTGCAGCTTCAACCAATAGTGCAGGGGTGTCAAGTAGCATAGCAAAGTAAAAATAGTAACGCGGGGTAATACCACAATAGATCAACTTTATGGTCGCAGTGGACTCTCTCCCCAACAGGAAAAAAAAAATAAGAATAATCATGAAAGCTTTTTGGAAGCCTAAAACACGATTCAGAATCTGTCGATGAGTTTTGATGAAAAAAATGTCTTATCCAATTTTTTCTTGATTTTTGATGAGTATTCAGTTTCTACTTAGTTTGGACAAAATTTGCCCGGATTTTGCTCGGATTTTTAGTCGTCAATTTTGAAATCAAATGCCCAGATTTTGCAGGTTTTTATGTATAACTGCCTGGATTTTTCAGGCTTGGATATGGTAACTTAGACTGCAAATTTTTTAAATTGTGTTATATTTCACCATATTCTTCTTCTAACTTTCTATCCGTCTATAAGATTTCATAATCTTAGGATGTACTGACTCAAAAGGACATCACTTTTCACCGATAAGGCCGATCAATTAAGCAACAAACAAATTTTTTTTTATTTATTTAAGTCTTTGACTGCCGTCATAAAAACCGAGTATTAAAATTAACTTATGATAAAATTAAACTTATGTTAAAGCTAGGGAACGTCACGGATTGCACATTTAAACATTGATTTGGATACATTGAAGTCAAACAAGTGTGACACATCGTTGAAGACTTGACAACATCGATTAAGCGGGTGGTTTTGTCCAAAAACTGTTCTGCTTCTAGGTAGCCAGAAGGTGGTTTGGTTGCGCAAACGACGTGCTGGGGCGTGTAAACTCAAGCTTTGGAGCAATTGTGGACAGTCAACAGTGTTTGTCAGGTTATCGTATACAAACATTCTTTGCAAATATGTTCTTCTTTGACTCAGAGTCAATATAGACAGAAGAGCGCACCTTTGTAAGTAAGGCGGTAGCCTTACGGGGTCTGGCCAGGGCAGTCGACGCAGAGCATAACGAAGAAATTTTTTCTGAACTCGTTCGATCCGTTCGATATGAACAGAGTGGTAGGGTGCCCAAACTGGTGCCGCATATTCCAAGACACTTCGCACTAAAGAGCAGAACACTGTCTTGAGAGCATATGGGTCCTCGAAGCTTAAAGTATTTCTTCGCAGGAATCCAAACATAGCGAAGGCTTTAGCTGTTGTTGTCGCGATATGCTGATTAAACGATAGCTTCTGATCAAAGGTTACTCCTAGATCCTTAATGGTGACAACTCTTTCAAGCGGAGTGCTACCAAAAGCGTATTCGAAGGCCACGGAGGTTCTGGTTCTAAAAAAAAACTGATACACTTGCACTTATCGGCGTTTACTTCCATCCCATGTTTTCCACACCATGCGAGTAGTCTATTGATGTCTTCTTGAAGCGCAGCACAGTCCACTCTCGAGTCAATGATCCTGTAGATTTTCAAATCGTCTGCGAACAGTAGTTTTGGCAATTGAATGAAAGTTGCAAGATCGTTAATGAAAATCACAAAGATAAGCGGTCCTAAGTAACTTCCCTGTGGAACACCAGACGGCATATCGAAACTATTAGAATGAATTCCACAAATATTTATAAATCCATGACGATGTAACAGGTAGGAATGCAACCATTTGATTGCCCATTCTGGGAATCCGTAGCGCTTAAGTTTCTCGATCACGATCATATGCGGCACTTTATCAAAGGCTTTGGCAAAGTCGACATATATTGAGTCCACCTGCAGTTTTTTCCCAACCGCTGTATGCAATTCACTGGCATAGCACATCAAGTTGGTCAACGTCGATCTTTTCCGAATAAACCCGTGCTGGACCTCGGCAAGTAACGGTGTAGCTGCTGAATAGAGCCTTTCGTACATCAAAACTTCGAGCACTTTTGAGAAACAGCAGAGTATTGAAATTGGCCGGTAGTTCTCCACACGATGAGCATTTCCAGACTTATGAATTGGAGAAATTGAAGCAATTTTCCATCGACTAGGAAAAACTCCTTCTGAGATGGATCGGTTGAAAATTAGACAAAGCGGTGTTGCAAGGGAAACAGCTATTCTCGAAACCAACGACGATGGAATTCCATCTGGACCTGGACCTTTCGATGGATCAAGTTTACTGAGAATGTTTAGCACCTCTGCTCGGTAAATAGAGGCTGGGGTAGCCTGACGTCAGATTTCCAAAATAGGTATCAGCACAGTTGACGAGCTCTATACGCTGCTGAAAAATTCGGCAAACAAATCAGCTGATTCTCTGATACTGCTCGAGGTGCATCCATGAAACGATACAGAAGATGGAACCGTATTTTTAAGGCGGCGGCTGTTCATGAACTTCCAAAAGCTGGATGGATCTTCCTTAACGTTGCGTTCGATGTTTGATATGTATCGTTTAAAGGCAGTATTTCGCAGGGCTGAGTACTCGACTTCTAAACGAGACAAGATCAGATTTCTCCTTGAAGTAACGTTTCCGAGCTTTGCGAACTGAATTGCGGCTTCTTCGTAGTTCAGAGTTCCACCAAGGGAGCTTAAACGGCTTATGCCTGCTTGGTCGTCTAAGAGGGGTGTTCTCACGCAGTATAACCCAAAGTTGGTCATAAAAGGTAGAAAGTGCACTATCAATATCCAGATTGGCAAACGCTGAGTGCCAATTTTTTTCGGCTAACGAATCTATCACACGACCGGTATAACAGTGCGTAAAATCTAAGCTGCAAGTATCGGGGCGAACTGTGTCGATAATCTCTTCATAAGTATTGTCAATCAAAAAATTGAAGCATGATGATGTCAATCGGTATTTAAAATGGCGTGCGGCGGGTTTACAGTTTCTGTAAGATCTGGTCTATTCACAAATATGAGGTCGAGGATTCTGCCATTGAAATTTACGAGCGAACAGATCTGAGATAAACCAGATGCAATAGTGCACTCAATTACAGCCAGTTCCTGTTCGGTTGAGGCGTTTACTGCCGCTCATAGCAAGTCCGTCCCATTTGCGTTTTCATCATTTTTCAGTTTATCGCTGGAAACACTTTAGTTTCATCTGTAGTTTCAAGAGAAAACTTTTTTTTTAGTACTTTGTTCTGATGAACATCGAAAAAAACCTCAAGAAATTTTGTCCCATTGAACAAATGATCGCAAGTCGGTCCCATATGGCATAAATCATCGCAAGTCGGTCCCACAGCCATAAGGGCCCAGCAAATGATTTTCAACAGAATCAAAACAAAAAAATAATCCTTATAAAGCGAAAATCTTTCATTGGCCGTAGCAGTGACAGATTCTGTTGATTACTTTGATAAAAAACGCATACAAGAGCCGAATTAGCGTTGGACTTTTTACGATTTTTCAATGCCATTTTTCTCACTTCAACAAAAACGCAAATGGGACGGACTTGCTATGAGCGGCAGTTTACTGGCAGAAAACTATCAGTATCCTCGTCAAAGCTCCAGTTTAAGTTCGGTAAGTTATAATCTCCGGCATCGACGATAATATCTTGACTAGTTACGGTATTCGTTAGCTGATCAATTGCTGACATATGGGACAAATATTGAGCAGTTTCGCTATTAGGTCTAAAGTAAACACAGTATACCAGAGCATTTTATTGTTTATTTTTTACTAGCTGATCCCGTACGAACTTCGTTTCGCTTTAAATCATTGGTACGTCAAAATGAGTTTAGAAAATGAATTCGAAACATGCTTTCGACAATTTTGGGGAAAAAATTCAACAGTGTTTAAAGTCGCTACTATTACTATTACTTGAAATTCAAATTAAAATTTATGTGAGAGTGTTTTCTTCTCGATCGGTTGCAAAATCTAGACATTATGGTAGAAACATGTACTATTTGTTTGTGTGCACGACTCTTTTGCTTGACCTTCACACTTAAATTGGTATCAATTAACTGCCTCCAACAAAATTATTGCACAAAACACTGAACTTTCAATGAAACCCTCTTTTTCTGTCCCATGGCCCGAATTTCGATAATTGAAACCAATTTTACGTTCCTCAAAACTCCCTTGTGCCATTTTTTCTTTTAAAATTATATGTAAAATAACGTCAGGAACTTGAAAACAATGATCAGTGAATATAAACGCCCCTTTCGCCGACCTTTGACACGGAACATGCTACCTGGAGTCAATTGCTCATAGTTTATAACCCTCATCTGAACATTTTCATCTCAATCCGATGCATGATCACGACAATATCGCGAAAACAGTGAGCAACTAACATGGAAGGCCTTTTTTTGACCACGATTCAAAACTTGACACCTGAAATCAATTATCTTTTCTGTTAAACTCCCATGTGTCAATTTTCATTACAATTCTATGCTCAATCAAGAGAATATCGTAAAAACAGTGAACAGATAATAACCCCTTTTGCCGACCCCTGAGTCAAGATTTGAAACCTGGAAGCAAAAGAGCGTCCCTCAAAACTCCTATGCGGGAATTTTCATCTCAATCCAATGTAGAATAACGTCAAAATCGCAAAAAACACTAAAGTTGGGTATGGACGACTCCTTCAGCCGACTTCTGATCCGCAAATCGATTGCTCGTCTTTCAAAACACTCATGTGCAAATTTTCATCACAATCCGGTGTATAATAACACCAATATCGCAAAAACATTAATCAGTGAATATGGATGACCCCTTTGGCCAACCCCTGACCCTAAATTTGATAACTGTAATCGATTGCTCGTCTCTCAAAACACTCATGTGCAAATTTTCATCACAATCCAATTTAAAATAAAGCCAATATCGCAAAAACATTAATCAGTGGATATGGACGACCCCTTTTGCTGACCTCAAACCCTAAATTTGATAACTGTAATCGATTGCTCGTCTCTCAAATCTCTCATGTGCAAATTTTCATCACAATCCGATGTAAAATAACGCCAATATCGCAAAAACATAAATCAGTGGATATGGACGCCCCCTTTTTCCGACCTCAAACCCCAAATTTGATAACTGTAATCGATTGCTCGTCTCTCAAAACACTCATGTGCAAATTTTCATCACAATCCAATGTAAAATAAAGCCAATATCGCAAAAACATTAATCAGTGGATATGGACGACCCCTTTTGCCGACCTCAAACCCTAAATTTGATAACTGTAATCGATTGCTCGTCTCTCAAAACACTCATGTGCAAATTTTCATCACAATCCGATGTAAAATAACGCCAATATCGCAAAAACATAAATCAGTGGATATGGACGACCCCTTTTGCCCACCCCTAGCCCTAAATTTGATAACTGTAATCGATTGCTCGTCTCTCAAAACACTCATGTGCAAATTTTCATCACAATCCGGTGTATAATAACGCCAATATCGCAAAAACATCAATCAGTGGATATGGACGACCCCTTTTGCCGACCTCAAACCCTAAATTTGATAACTGTTATCGATTGCTCGTCTCTCAAAACACTCATGTGCAAATTTTCATCTCAACCCGATGGAGAATAACGCCAATATCGCAAAAACATAAATCAGTGGATATGGACGACCCCTTTTGCCGACCCCTAGCCCTAAATTTGATAACTGTAATCGATTGCTCGTCTCTCAAAACACTCATGTGCAAATTTTCATCACAATCCGGTGTATAATAACGCCAATATCGCAAAAACATCAATCAGTGGATATGGACGACCCCTTTTGCCGACCTCAAACCCTAAATTTGATAACTGTTATCGATTGCTCGTCTCTCAAAACACTCATGTGCAAATTTTCATCTCAACCCGATGTATAATAACGCCAATATCGCAAAAACATAAATCAGTGGATATGGACGACCCCTTTGGCCAACCCCTGACCCTAAATTTGATAACTGTAATCGATTGTTCGTCTCTCAAAACACTCATGTGCAAATTTTCATCACAATCCGATGTAAAATAACGCCAATATCGCAAAAACATAAATCAGTGGATATGGACGACCCCTTTGGCCAATCCCTGACCCTAAATTTGATAACTGTAATCGATTGCTCGTCTCTCAAAACACTCATGTGCAAATTTTCATCACAATCCGACGGAAAATAACGTCAATAACGTGAAAACAATATTTGTCTTGTCATCATTCCAGGTCCTAATGAGCATCCATGCCAAATTTCAGATCTCTAGCTCTTAAGACGGCTGAGTCTATAGAGGACAAACAAACAAACAAACAAACAAACAAACAAACATACAGATAATTGCTTTTTATATATATAGATTGTTTTAAAAACCATCTGACATAGTTGTCTTAATGATAAACTAAAATTAAGGTTACATGAATATATTGCACGAACGATGATGTTTCTAATTATTATTTCTCAATTCATTACTTAAATAAGATTCAATCCGTCGTTTAAAGGTTGTTGTACTTACATTGAAGTCAAAAAGCGTATAAAATCGTAGAAAGCTTATTTTTGCGGAACGTAAAGGGTCGTTACTACCATACCGGGTGCTTCTTGATTCTAGTGAAAGCCAGTCACGATTTCGCAGAGATCTTTCACACAACTGTGGAACAAAAGACTCCACATTGCACAAATTCACCGTCGAAAGTCATGGCACACTTTTCACATAATTTCGCCATTATGAAAAGGTATCACTTTTGCAATTTGATAGTTACCCAATGTGACGTTCAGATGGCGCTGCTAAGTGACTTTTCGACGTACTCTCTGCTAACGGTCTCACGAAATGACGTTACCTTGCCTTTGTTGTCCTCGGTGGCACGAACGAGACAAAAGTTTATAGTTGTTCGGTCGATGAGTCCTCCAAGGTGGGAGCAAGACGGAGAATGTTGATGTTTTGGATGGTAGATCGGAGGTCGAATAAAAACAGCCAAAGCGAAAATGGTCCTTTATTGATCCGAAATCGGTACAGTGATTGGTTATCGATTAAGTGGATTGAAATATATTGTGCGGTCGGAAGAATTGGGCGGTTTTGTGCAGCTTTATGTTGCGTTCAGCGGAAGGAGCGTGATGAACGGTAAGTTGAGCGGTGGATTGGTGCGGGTGGTTCAGCAGCGGAAGGTAAATAGAGCGAGGTGGGAGAGTAATGGTAGATGGGCGCTCTATCTAGCAGCCTCTAGCTTCTATAGGAAATGTGAAATTTCGTACCTTGCCGTGCGAGCTGGGGGTTTTTGGCGATTGTGCGGGTTCGTTCGGTGCTTGTTTTCCAGTTGATATGCGTTTCGGAAGAAATTGTAGTGGATAACAGCATAAAAATTTGTGTAAAAACGGAGCAGTTGAAAAAGCTTCGAAACACTTGCAGAGTTGCCACAACAAAATTACGGTGCTTAATCTCTTCATATTCGTTAAAAATTTCGATAATCAAATTCATAACTAAAGTTATATACTTTGTATGGAAAGGTTCAGGCTTAACAAATTTTAAGGCTATTTTCGAGCTTTGGTAACTATAACATAATAATTCTGATTTACATGCAATGTTTAGGTAAATTCTTGTAATACTTTAAATTTTCAGACAATATGAAATACAACGAAAGCAGCTGGTGTTATTTAGACCTTTTAAATCTGTTCGGGTCAATATGATCCGATTCGCAGATTCAAACCATCTAAATTATCATTCCAATATAATGAAGAACTGAAATTTTTTAGGACCTGCATGTGTTCTATGAAAATTATAGTTAAATTAACTTAAAAAAAAAACTAAAATTTGAGGTTGGAAAATGTTTTTTTAGGTATGAAATACAGCAAAGCGAAGCCAAAATCTGATGTCTATTTTTATACTAAAAAATCCCGGATTGATCTCATCATTTTCATTGGGCTCCTACAAATTTATACATCATCGGATAGATGTATTCTTGGCCATATCAAACATCGAAAAACACTTAAATACTGCAAAGCTATCAGAAACTATTAGCAATTATAAAATAAAATTCTGTTCAAGTCCTTTTTTCATTCCAATAAGAAATTTTGAAAAACTAGAATAAATTACCTATTCAATGAATCAACAAAATCAGTTAACATTTGCGGCCACGGGAATGGCAAAATCCTACAGGTCAAATTTTCCCGAAACGGATATTTTGCAAATAGCTTTGGAGGGTTAAAACAACACAAACTGAATTAAAGTTCTACCGAAAACCCGTGAATTAGTTTACTGATTTGTCTGTGATGTCTTAAAATTCAATGAATCCATTTGTTTATTGGCTACATTATCGTCGCCTCTTAACTTAATATAAAATGTTTCGGTTGTTATCCTGGCTTTGTATCCAACAACTCTTTCCAAAATTTTGGTGTTTTCAAAATCAAACAAATGTCAACACAACAACAGAATGGACATTTGTTTGATTTTGGAAACACCAAAATTTTGGAAAGAGTTGCTGGGTTCAACAAAGGGATTTATTGAATTTTAAGACTGCTAATAAGACAGACACTGACAAACAAATGTAAACGAAAAACAAAAAAAAAAACTTTTTAAAATCAAAGTAGTTTAGACGATGGCCAGTAATTTGTAAGTTTTAACTAAAAATTAAAATAAAGATTGAATATTCAAGGAAAAATATATTTTAAGTGTCCGCTGAAGAGGAGCGAATGCCAGAGTAGCTCGAAACCTCTGGACAACTAGTAAATTTTGGTTTTTCTGATATTAAAACTTTCCGATAAAAGTCGATAAAATCCAAAAGCAAACATTCGCGGCGATAAATCCAAATATTCCAAGATATTATTATATAGGTATAGGGATGAACCATCCGAGAGGATGGATATCCCAGAAAAGAAAATACTTTACTGAATCAGTAGTTGAAATAATTATTTAAAAAAAAAGTATGTTTGAAAGGGTTTAATCTGAATTTTTAATTTTTTTTCTCCCCCCAATAAGTAGTTTTTCTAATCAATTGATAGGCCAATCATCAACTTTTAGAAGTCTCTAAACTCAGGTATATAAAATGCATCCGGATTCCTAATCTATAGTTTTTAGCGTTAGCTTTACTTTATAACAATCCATAAACATTTTCAATCACAAATTGAACATTTTAATGGCAGTGCACAGTAGTCGAGATCAAACATTTAGCGAGACAAAATTAATAACGCAAAATCGGTGCGTATCTGACAAATCATTTGTACCACAAAGTTTGATCATATAACAAGCTTTTTTTTAAAACGCAAATTATAATTACGTGTCAATACCGTGGAAATTCGTGATACTATTTTTTTTTTCGGTGGATAGATAGAGTATATAAATGTTCTAGAAAAGTATAGATTGTATCTTTAAAAAAAAAACTTTCTTGAACACATCAATGTCGTGCAATGAAACGGTATCGCTCTATGATTTTTTTCTAGATTAGAAAAGTAGGGCGTGTCTAAAACACGGTTTCTTGCTTATAACTTTTTTATAGTAGCTCTACAAGTTTGACGTGTTCTAAACAAAGATCAACACAAAAAAACGCATCTTTTTCTCGAAGACTGTGCATCGCCATCTTATTGCCTTTTGAAGCTAGGAGAATTCTTGTGTAAAAATTTATCACTACAGTGTGATGAATTATAGCTGCAATGGTAAACAGTTGAACCGTTATTTCATTATTTCAATAATCAACGTTTCTATCTTCAAATATCCAATATACAAAACGCCTGCACTTATCAATGAAAGTATGGCTTGTTATTTTTCAACTTGAAAGCAACAATGAACAAATGAAAATCAAAAAGGAAAAATAATCCACGTTTTTAGCAGATAACTGCAAAAATTTTCGAAACAGCTGATTGGAATTATTTGAAATCAGTTTTTATTTTCGAAATTTTAGTAGACCAAAAAATATTTCGGATTTAAAATCGAGATTTTAGGAAAATTAAAATGATGAACGCTGAGAACGACAGCTAATATCTTCAAACTATCCCTATTCAATAATTTTCAAACGGTACCGCCACACAGTTGTTCCATTCTCAAAAAAACTGGAAAAAGTCTGATATCAACATGTTTGACTCTGAAACTTACTAAAATTGTTCAATAATCATATTTCACTGAAAATAACTTATTATTTTCTAATTTTATAAGAAATTTCTTGTTTTTTTTTTAATTTAATAGCTCAGTACTAAGTTTCCTGTATTATCATTATCCAACAGATAATTGCAAAATCTCTCACGTTCTAGAAAGGTTCATTGAAATTAAAATCCTCTCAAAATTACAATACAAATTAAAATAAAATCAAAACAGATTGACATGACAAAGGTCTGGTGCTGATCACTTTACTATTTTTCCATTAGTTAACGCTTCAATATATGATTTTTTTGAAGGATGGGATTTGTTTATCAATTTCGCAAATACTGATCAAAATTTTAAAATTTAGTAATGAAGGCTTTTTGATCGCAGAACATCATTTATTCTATAAATGTGTGTTTTAACAGAAAACTTTTCATTAACATTTTACACGAGAAAAATACACTTAATGATGTATGTTTTTTTTTTTAATTTTATATTTGACTTTTGATTATTTTTTTCATATTTCATATCTTCAAAATAATACCAAAAAAGTTTCTTACTATTTTTTTAAGTTTTCAATTGGTTCTCATTAATTTTGAAAAGCAAAAAGGTTCTATGATTTGCTCTTTAATCAGAAGAATATTTGAGAAACCGTAATTTACTAGGCAACCCCCACTAGGAACCCAGCAGTGATGTCAATTGAATTTTTTGTTTATCAATTCTGAAAGACATTCCCCTGTTAAACAGCTAATAACTTTTTTTCCTAATAAGATACAAAGTTACGGTCCTCCCCAGCAAACATTTTTGTAGGTATATTTCTTAACAAACTTTGCTATACGTTTCATATACATTATAAAATCATCTTATATAACTCGAAAAAACAGCATTTACGTACTAAAGTGGAGGCAATATACATACATATTTTTAACTTTCGGCTTAAGCGATAAGAGTTGTAAAAATTGGACGATATACAACACCTTTTACCGTACATCCTGCCAGTATGCGAGAGAGCGCAAGTTTTGCTCTCAATGCATGCAAACCGTTGCCAGCGACAATATTTGCTGCTTCTCTCATTGGCCAGTTTATCCAAATGGACCCTCTGATTTTTAGAAATCTGGTTGCACTGCTTATCGCAAAGAGAACAACAAGGTTGTTTTCTCATTTGAATCCCGCATGCGGGAGACAAATTTACAATCATGGCGGACTTTTGTCATATACGAGTCGGTAGACTTTAACTAACCATTTTTACGACCATTTACTTGGTTTGGTAGGAATTACGATTCGCATTAACATTGTTAACGAGTTAAGCTGACATTTCTTATGCGGTGTTATGTTTGCTGGGTCGACAAAGTTGTTCAGCGGAAAATTTCCTTTGTAGAATAAATTCTAAATTTGCACAAACCTATAAGCAGACTCGATTCGACAGAAGAAATAAAAACGATGTTGATTTTCCATTACAAAATATTCAATTTTTTTCATACAATCCTAAAAGTTGAAATTTTTCTCATTTTTCTCAAAAACTCTGCAAATATCATGGATGAGTTTTAAACCAAAACGAAGCGTTTTAGATCCCAGGGTTTAAGATAAATAAAAATGACCCCAATCGTCTAATGCAGCATGGAAATTTCGGAACACCGTAAAATATTTGGATAGAAGCTTTTGAGCGCTTAAAAATCAATTTTTTTGCTGCGTCTCTGGGTTTTGGACCACTGTGCGCCAGTGAGAATCCAAATAAACGAACACCAACCAGCCAGTTGCTTCGAACATCTCACAATTGAGGTCATTTGGTTCAAAGTTTTTATATAGGAATATATCTACATACATTTAGTGTTGAAACAGTCATTACTCCATTTTGCGGTGGCTCATACAGCCTTCATTTGACTCCTCCGAAAAATTACACAAAATGGGTTTCATTTGGTTCAAAATTTTCAAGTCCGAACATTTTTTGAAAAATATTGGGGAAATTAGATAAAAAAAGACACAGTCACACCGCGTCCAAAATATTGCGTCAATATGAGGTCATTTTTTTAAAGTCATTTTCAGAATTTCTCAATCCTGAGGTCAGAAGATTTCTTGGTAAATGATATTATAGCACTTCAGCTGAAGATGAGTATTCAGTTGCTCGAATCCTGCTAAAAATAGAAACTAATTGAAATTAGAGAGTTTTAAGATGTCAGGTCTCATGTCTTAGGTCTCATAATTCATAGCTATGTCTCAGGTATCATGTCTAAAGTCTCATGACTCAGGTCTCATATCTTTGTTTCATATCTCATGTTTCATGTCTCGGGTCTCAGGTTTCAAGTCTCAGGTCTCAGGTCTCAGGTCTCAGGTCTCAGGTCTCAAGTCTTATTTTCCAAGTCTCAGATCTAAGATTTTTTCAGCTTCAAAAAGATTAAAAACAGCTTAAAGATTTTTCTCTCAGCTACCGCGTTAATTGCAAAAAACGCGTAAAAAACCACATTTAGGTGGTAAAGGTGGTAAATGATATTGTAAAACTTCAACTGAAGATAAGAATTCAGTTGCTCAAAATACGCTTAAAATAAACAAACCGAAATTTAAAAAAAAGTACACATAGTCAACCACAGAGATTCAAACAACATTTTGGTATTAAAATTTTCTTATTCAACATTAATGAAACTGTAGAATTTAATCTTGTTAAACTGTTATATTTCTGGAAGTGGATGTGTTTTTAATTGAAATATCTAATAACTTGTCGCGTATTCTTTGTATGAATTCATGTGTGTAAAAATATAAAATTTAAAATAGGGTTTTTTTTTCAAAACGTCATTTTCGGAGCAGTAAACCTTAGCATTCAAAACTTCAAATCCGGTTTCCAGCTCTAAGAGAAATAAATTGAATTTCACACGTCAGTGAAGTCAGTCGGAAAAAACGCCTTCAACGTCACCGATCAACTTGCATTTGGGGGGAGCATTTTATGCTCCTTTTGGGCAGTGCTGTGTGCAACATTATCTGAGGGATTCATATTTCATTCCGCTGGATGTAGCTCAGCTCAGTTGAAGCGGGACTGTAGGACTTTAGGGATAGTGATTGGAATACAGTCCGAAAAAAAGATGAAAAACGAACGGTCTAAGAAAGGGGGGGTTGAGTTCAGATTGCGTGCCCTGGCTCGATATTTCATCGCGCTGAATTGGCACCATAATATCCATCCGATTGGCGGTATTATCTTCTCCAATTTTTTTTCTCTCGTCCGGTTTGCATTTTCTCAACAGATGATCTGAAACGTGGCGTTGATAAGCTCCCCCATGATTTCTTTTATGTTTTTATCTGCTGATCCACAACGGAATGGAAGCGAAATCGAAATGAAGCTCGCGATGTAACCATGTGTAAGATATTGACCATTTTACGGCTCTCTAGAGAAATAGATTTAGTAAGTTCATTGAATCGAATAAAGTTTAGGCCCGTTTAGAGTTTTCTGTAGCATTTTAACCTCCTTTGAAAATTAGTAGAAGGTACAAATTGGGTCAGAATTTTGACCGAATTTCAGCCTTTTCAGATTCATATTCGAATTTATTAATAAGCTGAGGGATACATTGATAATTCCCCCCTAGTCGTTTGTGCCCTATCATCATCCTGCACTACTCATCACCATTCAGAGAAAAAGAAACATAACAAAAGCCTCATTTCCTGCACGGCACAGAAGTAATTTCTTTTTTTCTTCCACTTTCCTCGAGGGAAGAGGAAAAACATTTTCGGCTGCCAGTCCCATTAATATTTACCGTATCACCGATATGTTGCTGGGTCCTATTATTAAAATTCGCCGACAGATTAAAGCTTTTCTGCTACTTTTTTTCCCTTTTTTTGGTTGGTTCCGTTAATCGCATATGAAAATCAACCATTGATGACACGGCAAGTAGAAAAAATTCGTGGGAAAAGCACACGCAACATGACATGACGAAGCCAATTTTTCGTCCATGAAAGGCGGAGTGCGGAAAATAAAGAATGAAAAATAAACGATTATCCTGTCTGAGTGTAATTAATTGTAACCTACCTGGTCTCGGTCGGAGACAAAAGAGGAAAATCAACCATGAATATTTTTCACCTGACTGATTGTAGATGGGTTATTTGGCAATTGGAAAATGCCGGAGAGGGATTCAAAACGCACAATCGGTGAATCAAATATTTTCATTGTAGCATATAGCTACAAAATTGGAGGCGATATATCTATAAGACAAACAAACTATCATGAGCAATTTGAGTGAATGAAAAAAATGCACCGATCGAGAATCAAACTCAAGCCCTCTGACTCAACTCTTCCTCACCTTCTTAGAGGCGAATCTACCAAGCAAGCCTCTCTAATAAAATAAATAAATAAATAAATAAATAAATTCCTCACCTTAACACAACCACCTAACTTGTCTGTTGAATTGGGCCAAGATTTCCTTTTTTTCGACCGGATCGAGGAAAGAAAGGGGAATACTCGTTTCATTGTATATCACTCTACTTAAATGATAACTTAAACGCATCATAACAACCTCTTTACCGTATTTTTCTTCGAATTTCATTTTGAGCAAAGCTAGTCTTCAATGAATCATGAAAAATCACTCAAAAGAAACGTTTTTACGATGGTTATTGAATGTATCTTTATAAACAATTCAAATTACCATTTCCATTATGGTTTCAAATGTAGAAGTTTAAGAATTGAAAACATTTAAACAACTACATTTTTTTTAATTGATAAAGAGAAACCATCGTCGGATTTTTCTTGATTTTCGTTGAGTATTGTTCTTATAGAAAAATAATATTAAATTTATATATAAGTTAGGGTGGCTATGGAAAACATTCATGTTCGAATTTTAAAAATCGATCATAAACATTTTCAGATGGGCCCAAAAAACTGAGCTGTGCAAAATTTCAGCTCAATCGGCCTGGGTGAAGGGGTGCCTCAAAGCGCTCAAAGTTTCGGCTTTTTCACCATAAAATTGGCTTTTAAAAAACCACTTTGAAATTTCAAAAATCACCAGAGAGGGAGGGGGATCAAAGGAAATCCGGATAATCGAAATTTTGATTTTGATGCATGGAGGCATCCTTAAATCAAGTCCGATTGAGCTAAAATTTCGTCCAGGTCAGTATGATGGGCCAATCTACAAAATGTATGAGGTCGGAAACGACTGACCCGATTTGCGTGAAACTTGGCAAATGAGGACTTTTGAGGCCGGCAAAGGTTCTTTCAATGGTGTAAGACTCTTCCCATCTATAAATCTGGAAAGGGAGAAGGGGACTCCCATAAAATTATACACATACAATTATACACAACATAAAATTATACACAACAATTTCAAATTCTTATCATGCGTTATTTTCTATCCTATACATAAAACTATTCAAATTTCAATAATTGGCGTCGCACAGTGCCTGAGGTATTTCAATTTGAATTATAATAAGTCCAATTTTCGTAGAATTACTGTATCTAAGGTCACAGTAATTTTAGAAAACTCAAATTTTGTGAAATAATAGTGTGATCTCTCGTTGGTCTATCTTCCGCAGAAAATAGGACCGATAAAATAAGCAAAATAGCTTGCCCGGTAGGTGCGCGAGCCTATGCACCGAAAATAAAATGAATTATTTTATTGAATGTTGGGGAGCAAATTTTAAAAGATAAGTTGAATATGCCGGTTTTTATTCATTTCATAAAGAGATTTTTTTCCAATAAAATTTCCATGTATTGATTGGATGAAAAGATTCAATGCAAGGTGTACGAACAAAAATGTTGAGGTCCTTTTTGAGAATATTGCCGATATTTATCTCTAACAGAGTTTCAATTGCTTATTACTTACAGACTATTTCTTCTTAAAAATTAAAACAAAATTATTTTTTTATCGAAAAAATTTCAAAATTTTCAGAATTCCAAAAAAGTTTCAAATAAATAGTAATATTAACAAATATAAAGATATATTTTCGACGTCAGATCCTGTCGAGGTGCCAACATCGAGTCGGACCATTATCTGGTGATGGTGAAGATGCGCCCAAAACTCTCCGTAGTGAACAACACGCGAAACCGGCGCCCGCCTCGGTTAAATATCGCGCGACTGAAGCAACCTGAGGTCGCGGCAGACTACGCGCAATCGGTCGAAGCAGCGCTGCCGGCAGAGGGCGAGCTTGACGAAGCCCCTCTCGAGGACTGTTGGGATACCATCAAAACAGCCATCAGCTGCGGAGAACGTCATCGGTTATGTGGAGCGATCTCGACGGAACGACTGGTTCGACGAGGAGTGTAGGAGGGTGATGGACGAAGAGAATGCCGCGCGGGCGGCAGTAGTGCAGAGAGGCACCCATCGAAATGTGGAAAATCACCGACAGCGGAAGAGGCAGCGAGTCCGACTTTTTCAGGAGAAAAAGCGCCGCCTGGAGGAAGAGGAGCTCGAGGAGCTCCAGCAGCTGCATCGTTCCCAAGAAACACGAAAGTTCTATCAGAAACTCAACGCATCCCGCAAAGGCTTCGTGCCGCAAGCCGAAATGTGCCGGGATAAGGACGGGGGTATCCTGACGGACAATCGTGAGGTGATGAAAAGGTGGAAGCAGCACTTCGATGAACACCTGAACGGCGCACATGCAGGAGATCAAGACGGTGGGGGAAGGTACATCGCCGGCGTAGCCAACGACGAAGACGAGCCACTCCCAACGATGAGTGAAGTTAAGGAAGCCATTCGCCAGCTGAATAGAAACAAGTCGGCTGGGAAGGATGGCATCGCAGCTGAACTCATCAAAATGGGCCCGGACAGGTTGGCCGATTGCCTACACCGGTTGATAATCCGGATCTGGGACATAGAACAGCTACCGGAGGAGTGGAAGGAGGGGGTAATATGCCCCATCTACAAGAAGGGCGACAAATTGGACTGTGAGAACTACCGAGCGATCACTGTCCTCAACGCCGCCTACAAAGTGTTGTCCCGAATCCTACTCCGCCGCCTAACGCCACAAGCAAACAGATTCGTGGGAAGTCATCAGGCCGGCTTCATGGAGGGACGGTCAACGACTGACCAGATATTTACATTACGGCAAATCCTCCAAAAATGCCGGGAACACCAAGTCCCTACGCACCATCTATTCATCGACTTCAAAGCCGCATACGACACGATCGACCGTAACGAGCTATGGAAAATCATGGACGAGAACGGCTTTTCCGGGAAGCTGATCAGACTGATCAAGGCGACGATGGATGGAACGCAGTGCTGTGTGCGGATTTCGGGTGAATTGTCGAGTTCATTCGAATCTCGCAGGGGGCTTCGACAAGGTGATGGTTTATCCTGCATGATGTTCAACGTGGCGCTAGAAGGTGTTATTCGACGAGCGGTGGGCGAAATGCGGGGCACGATTTTCAACAGATCCAGTCAACTTATCTGCTTTGCCGATGACATTGATATAGTCGGCAGATCATCTGCGGCGGTGGAGGAGATCTACCGCAAACTGAAACGCGAAGCAGGAAGGATTGGGTTGATGATTAATACGTCCAAGACAAAGTACATGCTGGCCTGCGGATCCGAGACCGACCGAACCCGCTTGTCCAGTAATAACAAGGTCACGATCGACGGCGACGAGCTGGAGATAGTCGAAGACTTTGTCTATCTCGGCTCCCTGGTGACCGCAGACAATGACACCAGCCGTGAGATCCGGAGGCGAATTATTAGCGGAAGTCGTGCCTACTATGGACTCCACAAGCAACTGCGGTCGAGAAGACTTAGCCCTCGCACGAAGTATAACCTGTATACGACGCTTATTAGACCGGTTGTTCTCTACGGGCACGAGACATGGATATTGCTCGAGGAGGACCTGCGTACACTCGGAGTATTCGAGCGACGAGTGTTAAGAACCATCTTTGGCGGCGTACAGGAGAACGGAGTGTGGAGGCGAAGGATGAACCACGAGCTCGCGCGACTCTACGGCGAACCCAGTATCCAGAAGGTGGTGAAGGCTGGCCGGATACGCTGGGCGGGACATGTTGCGAGAATGCCGGATGACTGTCCTGCAAAACAGGTGTTCGCCACGAATCCGGTAGGAACAAGACGAGCAGGGGCGCAACGAGCAAGGTGGTTAGACCAAGTGGAGCGTGATCTGGCGAACGTGGGGTGCCCGAGAAATTGGAGAACGGTTGCCATGGACCGAGTGAATTTTAGGAATTATGTTCGTCAAGTTATGTCGTAAGACGGAATACTATGTAAATAAAAATAAAAAAAGATATATTTTAGAAAATTTACGAATTCATTATTCAAATTTAAAATCATTTCATCTCCCAGAAGAGAAAAATTCCTGAAAATTTGTACATAGTTGCAGTTCATATGAGATTTACTATCAAATGAATTTTATGATCTTTTTTACATGAAAACAAAAAAAATATAAAATAATAGTAGAGGTCAAATTTAGTAATTCAATAAATAAAATAAAAATGAAACTTGCAGAAAAAATGAAAATTTTGTTATGAAGATTGTTTTGTCTTTTTGTTCATTTTGTTGAATTTTAAAGTCGTTATATAATCTGCTTAGGTATCCATCAAAATCCAATTTGCAATGGTTTTGGCATATTTTTAAAACCAGTATCTACTGGGTTTCTATGAACGTTAAATATGCTTGCAAAAATTTATGAGACTACTTTAAATTTGATTTTAAAATCGATTTTGTCTCTGTTTAGAATTGGTAACATTGATCAGTCTCTACTAATGCTAGTTTATCAATTCCTAAGTCAGCTCGGATATTGGAATAGTTTAATTCAAATGAAACATATAAAATAAATTTGAAAAAAAAAAACAAATAAAATAAATAAAATAAACAACAGTTAGAGCAAAACTCATAGAGAACTGCTCATGATCGAAAACGCTTTTTGTTAACAAATTGCGGTGCAAGTATAAAAATGCTAAATTTGGAACGGAAAGAGTAGGCGATGCCTTTTGTCAATCGCACGCGTTTTTCTGTCCGCCCTCCAAAAATTTCGAAAAATTTTAAATATTACATCGTAAAATTGATAAGAATATGTAAAAAAGTGTTTTGAAGTAATAGCTGGAATGAAATGTATGAGTATCTAACGAATGATCCGTGATTTCTCGGCGAAATAAGAACAATTTAATAAAAACAGTTGCCAACCGGGTGGCTGCGTAACTGCGTGATGAATTAATTTTTGTTGCTAATTGATGGTTATTAAGAGATATCAGAACGGTGATAAGAAATGGAATAGACGCGGGAAGAGTCATCAAAGTCGGTTATAAAATTTGATAAGAGAGTGTCCTGAAAAGTATCTGTTAAAACTAGGATTTGGGAAAGGCGACCGTTGCCGTGGTGTATTTGGGGTTTCATTTTTTCTAAGGAAAAGAAGCAAAAGGTCCGCTCGGGAAGAACTTGTGAAAGTCCATTTCTTGGTTGCTGAGATGCGTGTTGATTTTAAGAGTTTAATGTAAACTCGAGTTCTGCAACGAGTTCGTCAAATAAAAAAAAAACAATCATTGTAAATACATCCGAAGTTTTGTTAAATGGAGAGGTTCAGATGAATGATGGATGGGTGGTGCCCGGAAAAAGTAGGATGGTTCCCGGGAAAGATTGTGTAGGAAAGTGAGCTTGCCTTGAAATTGGCAGTTTGAAGAATTTAGAGGTTAACGGCTGTGATCAGCAAAATGGAGGAATAGATTTGTTGGTAGATTTGTTATCTTCAATCGCGAAATTAATATGAGGCAAAGGATTTAGTTGCACTGATGAGTTTCCAAAAACGATCTTATTCAAATCAAAAGGTACAAACATTTAAGATATTAATTATCTCCTGTTAAATATTCTTTGAAGTTTGATAGAAGTTTGTTTACTCTTAAAGGTCGTTTTCGAAAATACATTAGTGTTTCAGGAATAAGAATTAGGAAAACAAGTTAGTTTAAAAAAAATTTTGCCACATATTTATCTTACTATTAAACTTCTTATCCCCGCCTTAAAGATAGAAGTAGGAGCTTCCTTAAGAAAAGTCTAGGAGCATAGGAGGTGTAGGAAAACTCGAACGCACCATTCACCAAAATGGATCCTGATCTATAACCTTTCCCCTATTAACAAAATCTTTTTCTTGCATATTTAATATAGATTCGCAGACGTATAGACGGTTTCTATGGTTGGTGATATTGACTTAAATACCTTTTTTCTGAATTTTTCAAAATTTATCTTTGGAATATAAAGGGACAAAAGGTTGTTAGTTCATTCTGAAAAGTATCCAACTAACAATCCTTCCTTCATTCCTCATTGAGTACTAGGACGTGGCTGGCGCCGTTATTGATCGTTTTTTAAAGGGAGAGCATGAGTTTTGCGCATTGTAAATAAGCTGCCAGTCCCAAACACCATTCTCTTGGCCCTTGCACAAAGCTGATGGCCTCGATCAATCACGGAGTAGCAACCATTGGCGAGGTAGAACTTGTTCTGCTTAGCCACGCCAGCGATCATGGAATTTGAACAAAGTCTGATCAAATATGTTTCCTAAAGTTTTAAATGAATGATCATATCTAAGCACGTCAAGCTCAATGATTTAAGGTGGAAATGAGTAGTCAACTAAGCAAAGCTAAACTAAAAATACTAAATTTGTAATTTTAGGTCCAGTGAATTCTGAGATATACAATGCTGAAAATTCAGTGTTTCTTGCTTTCGATTTCTTCGCGGTCCAATAAAACAACAAGACACTTAAAGATTTTGAGGAATGGCAAAAAAGTCAGATCAACCTACTGGAAATTTGTATTATGTAAACTGATGGTTTTCAAACGTATGGGATTCGATGGCCTCCAATTTGGCGTTATTGCTTGCTCAAATGCGGCCATTTAAGCTATCAAGACCTTTCGGATTAGGGATGAGTACAAGCGATAAAAAAAGTAGTGGTCGCAAAACAAATACGTGCATTTCGTTCTTGTTCTTACGAGAGTTTTTGTGGAGTTGCTTCAAAAAAATTTGTTATCACTCGGAACTGAATGTTATTAGCTAAAAAAACATGCATCTACAAAATAAAAATCTATGTGTTTTATACGACCAAAAATATAAAACGAACTCTAAAATAAGATGTGCTTAGCAAACACACTTAAAAACACACAGTTTTTCTAAAACAGAAAGTACCTATCTTGCCTTCTGTGGCCATCATGCCTTTATTTCCCCTACACGTTTAATGAACGGTAAAAATTCACATTCGTTCAGATAGCATACATAAATAATAAATAGAAATTTCTGAACTAAATATCGAAACGTTTATTGAAATCGATTCACATTAAAATCATATGTGTCCTACGTTCATAAGAATATAAAATCTAAATATGTGTTAACATCATAAAACCAATTTAATGAAAGAAGCACATAAGTTAGCTGAGTTAAAATTTGAGAGACAGAAACCAATTATTTATGTGGCATGAAAATTAACGATCGCTTTAGTTTGTTGGAATATATTAAGATCAATCAAACAATTTTTTTTTCATATTAAATTGCAGGTGCCACCAACTAGCGTTAGTTTGGATGTTTTTTTAGTTCTTAACCTAACAGTAAATGTATATGATGTGGATACATTTTTTCTTAAATATAAAAAACGGCCTCTATAATAACTTTATAACTTTCAATAGGAAACCTATGAGATTTGGAGCATAGTTGAACTAATGAACAAGAAAAGCCTAGGGATTCAAATGATAAGATCGCACTTGTCAAAAGTGCTTCCTGATCCCTCCAAATTTGCATCAAAAATTGTTTTGCTAGGTGACCTCGGTCCTAAAGCGTGAAATTATTATTCCATCATTCCTTTCCCGTTATTGGCCTTGAAAGAAAGAACATCAGGTCTGTGCGCTGCTAATCCCAAGCACCATTCTTTCCAATATTTGGACAATATTGATGGTTCACGGAGTACCAACCATTGGCGATGTGGAATTCGTTCTTCTGAGATTTCGAAATGCACTAATTATAATCAATACTCTCATGTAAATCGAATAATTTATAATATGCGATGTTTCAAAATTAGAAGCTTTATGAAGCTTTCCATAGAAGATGTTTTTTCTCATAAACGGTGATGAAACATTCGGGTTCAATGATTGAAGGCAGATGTGAGTAGTCAATTCGTATATCAATCGTCATATTATCGAATCGTATACCATCGTAAAATCAAGAAACAACTCTCGCCTCAAAGGTTTCAAATCCGGGAAAAAAATTCTCCACCGAACACAATAGTTCATCCTTCCCGAGAATTCAATTTGACAAGCTCTTATCCTCGGATGCATTCTAAAATTAGCTCCAAAACTTTCAAGACTTACGATACCCATGTGTATCTACACCAAGAGAAAACAGCACCGTAATTCACACCATTCGGCGAAAGCTTATTTAAATCTTATTCATAGCCGGCAAAGAAACAAGACTAGTTTTTCCATTTGTATTCACCAGGCCGCCACTCTTTCGGGTGGGGAAAAGCTCAATCCTTTCACACCGACTCACTCTAAAACAACAAGCCAGCGAACGAGCGCGGTTCTATCCCCATTCCAGGAAGCTGAAAGATAAATACTTGGCGTCATTTCCGGTTTCCTTCAAAAGTTGTTCACTCGTTGCTCGTCGCTCGTCGTCGTTACGGTAATGCGCTTTTGCTGCTTTTGCTGCTTTTGCTTTTGGCTTCTGCTGGCTGCCGGCAACCGGATGATGATGATGATGCAGGAACGTATAAACAGCATCTACTTCCGACCTGCTTTTCCGGAGCAAGTCAGGTGAAGAAAATTATCTCTCGGGGAGCAACATCTGCTGGCTGTGAATGTGTGTTGTTGGATACTTTTTAACGTCGTTGGTGGGACTTCTTTCTACGGAGGGAGCATTTGGAAAGTGAGCTAGTCTGGTTGCCAGAGAAGGTGGTCAGTAGATTTATAAACAGGTGTCAAACTTATAAATGCGGAGTTTGAATTTTTCTATCATGGGGAAGCGAATATATTCTTTTAAAATTATGATTGACATTAAAAGAATACAAAATTATAACTTATTTCAATCAGTTCTATAATATAACACGAATATAACACGAATTTTCGAATTCGATAAGATAAAAAGATTAACTGTTTGAAATATTATATTTTTTTCCTCGTTTTTTCCTTGAGCTGATCAAAAAGTATTAAAATATAAGAACAAATTATTTTCAAACTATTAAGAAAGGAGGCAATCCGAAAACAAGATTTCATTTCTATGATTTATTTTCCCGATAGGGAAATAAAGTCGGGGATGGTTTTTCTGTAAGTTCCCAAACACCTTCTGCTTGGTTCTTGACAGATTTATTGTGAAATTAATTTTAAAAAAATCATTAACACATTGAAAATTTCAATGATGCCAAAACATGTAGTTTAATAAAATTTTATACCTACGATTTATAACTCTACACGAATTTAAGTAATGGCCTATGGGCCACCGGGACAAACGCCACAGTATTGCAGTCCTAGTCCTGCAAAGTACAGAGAAGAGATCCAATACGTTCTGTGGTAGAAGTCTACGGCGATCTCCAGCTAGGCAGCTTGCTGTCCAACTGGTAGAAACTCCAAAAGACTCCATGGCGGAAGAAGGAAGGGAGCCTGTAAGCTCTCCAGAGACGGAGGAAGTTCCTGTGCCGAAGGCAATGAAGGAAGCGATAACAGAAATGAAGGCTTTGACTACCTTGGTTTTGAGCAAGCAAAACGTTCATAAAGAGGTCAAGGACAAGCTTGTAAAGGCTATAACTCTTTTTACAGAGGCAAACAAAGCAGTCCTAGAGATGGTAAAAGCGCTAAATGGCAGCGCTACTAGTAGAGGAACAGAGGCGGAGAAACCCTCTAAGCGAATGTCAGTCGCCCGAAACGGATCGATGCCTGCTTTCAAACAATGAGAAATGAGCTCATTACTCCGAGAAGCTCTAAGAGTGTAAAGAGAAAACGAGGGTCCAGGTGATCCAAAGCCTGGCACCCTAATAAAAAAGGACCCGTGACCCGATGGTTCGACAGGACCCTGGCCAATTGAAAGGCAAGGACGACAGGCCCCACGAGGGAGCGCCCTCTGAATGACAGACAGTGACGCGTATACACGCTGACGTGCTTCGTAACGTACGGACCGATGACAAGCTTGCTGGACTAGGTGAAAACGTGAGGAGGATCCGTCGTACTCGTTCCGGGGAGATGATCCTCGAGTTGAAACGAAGTTCAACAACAAAAAGTGCATCCTTCAAGGTGCTAGTGGAAGTTCTAGGTAAGAAGGTGGAGGTGCGTGCGCTATGTCACAATATGACCATTCGTATAAAAAAACCTCGACGAAATTACGACAGAAGTTGAAGTCAGGACAGCACTATTTAGTCGACCAGTGTAGGATCGGCGAAGATCAGATCTCGATTCGATTGAGACAGGGTTCTCCCAAATCTCGAACTCAGGTTGCAATTGTGAGCGTTCCAGTGGTAGCAGCCAACGCAGCACTCGAATGCAGGTGGCTAAAGGTGGGATGGTCAGTTTGACAGATAACCATCTACCAACAACCAGAGATATGGTTTCGATGCATGGAGCAAGTCGTTTTACTGCTGGGGAGTCAACAGACGAGGATTATGCTGGGGTGCGGGGAATCCGGTCACATAGGGGGTAGCTGCAGTAAGCCGGCGAAGTGTCTTATTTGCACTGGTGCCCATGTAACTGGCAACCCAACCACGGTCACGAAGCACAACAGCTTCTGCGACAGATGGCGATGAGCTAGAGAAGCTATACATAGCGTTAGTAGCAGACCCCTTTTATAGAATCGAGGACGGACTCTCGGAGAAACTGTTTGGTTTCCGTCGAGGTCGCAGCACTGTAGATGCCATCCGCTCGGTCATCGAGGTAGCGGACAGAGCCAGGCTAACCAAGAGCAGAGGGCTCCGCTTTTGCGCGGTGGTCACTTTGGATGTGAAGAACGCCTTCAACAGTGTCAGTTGGACAGCGATTGCGTCGTCGCTCATCCAAATGAGCGCGCACCACCTGAAATGTGCCCAAACAAACTGAGGGAAATAACGAGAGAGCTGTTCCCTCCACATAATGTAAATAGATGACCACAAGTCCCGTACGACTGGTGTACAAGCGAGGAAGAGTTAATGGCACTGGAAAAACTGCGTGACATCGCAAGATCCCTTCAGCTGGAAAAGACGGCAGGTCCAGATGGTATCTTGAACATTGATATTAAGGTCACGATTATGGAATTTCCCGAAATGTTCCGTTCGTCACTGCGAATTTGTATTGAAGAAAGGATGTTTCCAGAGGTTTGAAAACGGCAGAAGCTAGTTCTGCTGCCCAAACCAGGAAACAATAGAACAATAACACTGGACGTGCGCAATGCCTTCAACAGTGTCAGCTGGGAAGCGATTGCTTTTTTGCTTATAAAAATGAGGATTCCGAAATATCTCTGTAAATTATTAAGTGAAAAGTTTTTTTCCAGAACCGTAAGCTACAATACGTGACGAACGAAGGATTTGAGCAAATGGATGTTACAGCTGGAGTACCGCGAGGGTCGATACTGAGCCCGGTCCTGTGGAATATAACGTATGATGAGGTGCTGACATTGAGCCTGCCAGAGGGAGTACAGTTGGTTTCGCGGACGACGTCGTGCTATTAGCGACGGGTTACTCAACAGAAATCATCCGGCTAAGAATTTCAGAGGCTGTAGAAGCGGTAGAGAGGTGAATGCACTCCAAGAGTTTGCAGCTGACTCACCACAATGCAAAGACGGTCCTGATTTCACCGCAAACAGGCAGGATTACAGTTGGATCATGCACTATCGAATCAAAGTGCGAGCTTAAATATTTGGGTGAGATGATTGACGAACGGCTCAGCTTCAAAAACCACGTTGAGTATGTGTGCAGGAAGGCGGCAACAGCAACGGCCGCACTTTCGAGGATAATGGCGAACAATTCGGGAATCCGAAGTAGTCAGCGGAGGGTAATTTCGAGTGTGGTTTCGTCAATCTTTCGATATGGAGGGGCGGCCTGGAAATCTGGCCTTAACATCCAGTGTAACCAGCAGAAGCTGAGCAGTGTACAGAGCCGAATGAATTTGCGGGTCATCAGTGCATACTGCACCGTTTCGTCGAAGGATGCATGCGTTGTAGAAGAAGTCATGCTCGTCTCAGTTTTGCTGGTGGAGGACTCCTATCGCTACAAAAATAAAGGCACGCAAAGCCAAGGATGGCCATGGCCATGGCCAACTGACAGCAGCTGTGGTACAGCTCAAAAAGAGGAAGAACATCAAGGAGTGGATGGAGAGAAAGCATGGCGAATTGGATTTCTACATGACGCAATTCCTAACATGCCATGGATGCTTCAAGAAGTATCACCACAGGTTCGGACATGTCGCCTCACTGGTCTGGCTGACATGCGGTGAAGCGGGCGAGGCACCCGAACACGTGGTATTCTATTGTCCAAAATTTGAAGAGAAACGTGCCTGCGGACTAGACACGACAGCTGACGACATGTTGCAAAAGATGTGTGATGACATCAACACTTGTCATGTAGTCTGCGATGGGCTCGTCCGGATAATGACTGATCTGCAAAGGAGTTGGACAAGTACCCGTATTAATCAACTGTTCCAGAAATTATAAGCACACCTACACAGTTAACGGTAATTTTGAATGGATTTTTTTTCGAATTCTACTGGCTCCGTCCTTTTGTTTACAGATTTCTGTACGTGATAACATCAAAAAACATTTAATTTGTGATTACATTTCAAAATGCGTTGTTTTACTCCGGAGAAGAGAAAAAGTATCGTACACAAGTGGCCTACTTTGATTGGAATCTCATTGAGAAAATTGGCCAAAGAAGAGGATGTCAGCGTCGGAGCGGTACGGACAGCTATTAAAAATTATGGTGGACATTGAAAATTTGAAGATGAGCCAAGGAGGGGTCGAAAATCTGATACTGTAAGTCTTGCTATCGACAAAAAGGTCAGGGATGCCTACAAACCGAAACTATCTGGCGAGAAAAGTCGGGACCTTGACGTCTAACGTGATGCGTGCTTAAGAGCGACTCGGGCTCAATACGTACCGGAGGCCCAACGTCACTACAATTTTAAAAGCATTAAAAATAAATTCAATATTCGACTGAATAACCTTGTTTACGAGTTTTTATGAGAATTTTAGAGACAATAGGGAACGAGAACACACAGCTGATTTACATACTAATAAGATTAAGTGAGGAGTAGGGTCTAACACTTTCAAAAAATCGATTTTTTTATTTCCTTATTATAAAACATTTCAAAAATGCTGTGTCAAATTTTCAAGTCAATCGAAGCAAAACTGTAGAAGTTATAGGCCTTTATCTCCTCTTATCTAATACTGCATCATTTTAGAGCAGAAACTTCAAACGCGTTCTCGAAAGCACATTGTCAAAGTCAGTGGACATCGTCATTTGAAAACTACTTCACCGATTCTATTCAAATTTGGAACATATTTTCTACATATAAAATACCAAACACTAACGATTTTCTTTTTTTTACTTTGGGGAGATTTTACTTCTCGCTCCTCCTCCGCCCTCAATTTTAGTGTTTTTTTTTTTCAGTGGATAACATTATATTCAACAGTTTTAACTTATCTTAAGAGAATTTTTTGATGAAATTTGCATTTTTAATAGAATTTTCTCTAGTGTGACATTCTTGCGTAGAAACATCAACATAGAGACAACCACCTTGTTGAAAATTTCGTATTAGTTCAGAACAAAGTATACTTGTTTTTTTTTTTTAATTCGAAACTTAACTCTAAAAACGAGTGTTTCCAGCAAAAAAGTAAAAATGACCCAAAAGTCACATGGGACAGTCATGCTTAGAACGGCAGGATAGCTCTAAAAAAAATCCGGGAAAATGGTGCTTTTTTTACCCGTTAGACTAAGCTTGCCAGATTGCCCGGTTTTATCCGGGTTTGCCCGGATATTTGATGCAAAATTTCGAGAAAGTCCGGTCCGGCCCGGTTGTCCGGATATCGTGAAAAAAGTCCGGATATTGCCCGGATTTTTTACAATTTTTAAAAAGTAACCAAAAAAAAATCAAAGTTTTTAAGTAAGTTTCAGCAAAATCGATTAAAGGTATGGAAATTTTCAACGGTTGTTTCAAACAATTTCGCTGATTTACTTTCATAAACCTTTAAATATTTAAGTGTTCCAAAAAGTTTTTGGAAGTCTGCAATTACATTCATAAAATATTAGTTTCATTTTTTTGCATTTTTTCTTTGCTGTTATGTATAATAACACCTAAATTTTGCCCGGTTTTTGCCCGGTTTTTGGATTTGAAAAATTGAAAATCCATGCCCGGATTTTGCCAGGTTTTTTTGAAAAAATGCCCGGAATTGCTAGGCCCGGATGGGAGTGGAAAAAATTCTGGCAACCTTACGTTAGACCCTACTTGCCCCTAAAGCAAAGACTTATGAAAGCATACTCTATGGAACATTTGATTAAAATGATGATTTGAAACCACTAAAATTTCGAGAAGATGTACATACATATGTGTAGAGGAAAAAATCTTCCATCGAATGGTAACCCTACTGATCGAATGCACGTCATCTGGTGTTCCAATCCTCGGGAGAACATCCAGCAGCAGAATTGGCCGCGGCGATACCAACTTTCTACTTCCCCAGATCGTTTCGACGATGTAGCTAGGTGATGCTGCGGCGTAGCGTTGTTTATTCATAGCACATTGAGCGTACTCCATTCAGCTAGAGAAGAAAACCGAACAGAACCAAGTCAGCTCGGGACTGATATTACTCACAGGAGGTCATATGCAATAAGCCGCCTAGCCAAGTCCTGTCCCATATGTTGTCTGTTGGCTTTCTCTCTCTCTCTCTCTTGTGGTGGAAATGAAATTGCTGGAAGGATTTTAACCAATTGCCGGCATCTTTCTTCCATCTAGCTAAACAGAAATGGCTGCTTTTACTCCAAGGTGTGAAGTTCAAACAACAGGTGTGTAAAGAGCGGAAAAGCCACGAACATCAATAATGGCGAGATGATAGATTCGATTTCATTAAACTTGGATTAACTAGTGTTGCAGGGAGTCAAATTGTGGCGGATGTGTTTTTATAAAAAGATATACGAAATAATAAAGAATTCCTTGGTGGAAATAAACAAATTTTGTTTTTGATGCTCTGAACCATAGTCAGAACTCACTTCATTCGATTACCCAATTATTGGAAATTATTTCTTCAAATCATCCAATAACCGTCATAAATTGTATCAACAATTTCTTCCGGTTACGTCCGTCGTTCACTACTTTTTCTCACGAATAATCCTATGAAGGTGAAGGCCTATAGGGAACGTGCCTAATCAATATCGGTTTTCGTTCAACCGAAAAACTTCTCCGATATTTTCGGTTGGATGAGCACATGAAAAAGGCTGTCTTTCTCATAATCCTAGTCGATGAAAAAAGAATAACCATTGGAAGGAAACCTTTAATTTATTGAAACCCTAAACGTGCGGCCTAGTCATCGTGGCATGAGCTGGTTTTTCCTTTTTTATTGGTTTTTTCAACGAAGGAGTTTCAAAACAAACTTTAAACCAAAGCCTTAGATTCATTCTATCAAAAATGTTTGAGTTTTTGTTTTAAACTGCTCCAACAAGAAACACAAATACTTTCTTGAAATAATACAGGTTTATTTTCAATTGATTAAATCCCAGCTTAGAATTCACTTTCCGAAAAAACCGGAAAGCATAACATTGCTACAAGGAAAATCGATTTCAAAATTTGACAAAATTTCCATTGAATCGTTTCCACGAGAAAAAAAATCATTCTGCCACAACCCAGAAGGATTACCGGACCATGAATGGTGACGAAAAAAATTGGTGTTTCCCATCACGGACTCACACCTACGATCGGTGTTACTACACAAACAGCCTAGCACCCACCCCATTTGACCACACAACATATCGCTCGCCATCTAATCTCCCGTCTAGCTTGAACGGGCACGAATATATATGCCGGCAGCAACAAACACGTGAAGTTTATTTTTCCTTTTACCCGAAAAAAGAAATCCGTGATCTCCATCCTGTCTAGAGCGTAGGGTCATGCTATAGGATTAGATATGGGACTAAGTCCGGACTAGCCCACCTGTCAGTCTGGGCAGGACCGCGAATAAACCAAAAATTGCGATATCATCTGCGATGTGATGAGAAGAATACTTTTTGCCTTTTCACAGAAAGTTATAAATATCGGTCGATTTCAAATCCAAAATTATCTAGACAGATTTTACAAATTGATAAAAACGACACAATTGACGAGAATAACAATAAAAACGAATTAAAAAAATTGTAAAAATTTACAGAATCGAGTTAATTAACAAATTCAAAACATGACGAAAAAGACAAAACTGACAAAAATGACAAAAAAATAAATATAAATATTTGATAACATTGAAAAAACTGACAAAATAGTCAAAAATGACAAAAATTGGATTAATTTCACAGAATGGAGCAATTTCACAAAAATAACAAACTTGGTAAAAATTCAAAAAAATTACAAGAATGGCAAAAATGACAAAAATGACAAAAATGACAAAAATGACAAAAATGACAAAAATGACAAAAATGACAAAAATGACAAAAATGACAAAAATGACAAAAATGACAAAAATGACAAAAATGACAAAAATGACAAAAATGACAAAAATGACAAAAATGACAAAAATGACAAAAATGACAAAAATGACAAAAATGACAAAAATGACAAAAATGACAAAAATGACAAAAATGACAAAAATGACAAAAATGACAAAAATGACAAAAATGACAAAAATGACAAAAATGACAAAAATGACAAAAATGACAAAAATGACAAAAATGACAAAAATGACAAAAATGACAAAAATGACAAAAATGACAAAAATGACAAAAATGACAAAAATGACAAAAATGACAAAAATGACAAAAATGACAAAAATGACAAAAATGACAAAAATGACAAAAATGACAAAAATGACAAAAATGACAAAAATGACAAAAATGACAAAAATGACAAAAATGACAAAAATGACAAAAATGACAAAAATGACAAAAATGACAAAAATGAAAAAAATGAAAAAAATGACAAAAATGACAAAAATGACAAAAATGACAAAAATGACAATAATGACAAAAATGACAAAAATGACAAAAATGACAAAAATGACAAAAATGACAAAAATGACAAAAATGGCAAAAATGACAAAAATGACAAAAATGACAAAAATGACAAAAATGACAAAAATGACAAAAATGACAAAAATGACAAAAATGACAAAAATGACAAAAATGACAAAAATGACAAAAATGATAAAAATGACAAAAATGACATAAATGACAAAAATGACAAAAATGACAAAAATGACAAAAATGACAAAAATGACAAAAATGACAAAAATGACAAAAATGACAAAAATGACAAAAATGACAAAAATGACAAAAATGACAAAAATGACAAAAATGACAAAAATGACAAAAATGACAAAAATTACAAAAATTACAAAAATGACAAAAATGACAAAAATGACAAAAATGACAAAAATGACAAAAATGGCAAAAATGGCAAAAATGGCAAAAATGACAAAAATGACAAAAATGACAAAAATGACAAAAATGACAAAAATGACAAAAATGACAAAAATGACAAAAATGACAAAAATGACAAAAATGACAAAAATGACAAAAATGACAAAAATGACAAAAATGACAAAAATGACAAAAATGACAAAAATGACAAAAATGACAAAAATGACAAAAATGACAAAAATGACAAAAATGACAAAAATGACAAAAATGACAAAAATGACAAAAATGACAAAAATGACAAAAATGACAAAAATGACAAAAATGACAAAAATGACAAAAATGACAAAAATGACAAAAATGACAAAAATGACAAAAATGACAAAAATGACGAAAATGACAAAAATGACAAAAATGACAAAAATGACAAAAATGACAAAAATGATAAAAATGATAAAAATGACAAAAATGACAAAAATGACAAAAATGACAAAAATGACAAAAATGACAAAAATGACAAAAATGACAAAAATGACAAAAATGACAAAAATGACAAAAATGACAAAAATGACAAAAATGACAAAAATTACAAAAATTACAAAAATGACAAAAATGACAAAAATGACAAAAATGACAAAAATGACAAAAATGACAAAAATGACAAAAATGACAAAAATGACAAAAATGACAAAAATGACAAAAATGACAAATTTGTCAATTATGTCAATTATGTCAATTATGTCAATTATGTCAATTTTGTCAATTTTGTCAATTTTGTCAATTTTGTCAATTTTGTCAATTTTGTCAATTGTGTCAATTTTGTCAATTTTGTCAATTTTGTCAATTTTGTCAATTTTGTCAATTTTGTCAATTTTGTCAATTTCGTCAATTTTGTCAATTTTGTCAATTTTGTCAATTTTGTCAATTTTGTCAATTTTGTCAATTTTGCCAATTTTGTCAATTTCGTCTATTTTGTCAATTTTGTTTTTCAGGTTATTTATTTTATTTTCTTTATTTTGTTGGTTTTGTCAAATTCGTTAATTTTTTCATTGTAGTCATTTTTTTCAGTTTTATCCCTTTTGTCATTTTTTTTCAAATTCTCTCAACTTTCACAATTTTGTTGTATTCATTAGTTTTATTTTTTATTTTTTGTCAATTTAGGTTTTTTTCCATTTTTTTAGTTTTTTAAGGCGGGTTGTTTTTGCTCTATATCTCAAACACGGCTTTATTTTTCTGAGAAAAAAATAAACTTAGCCCCATTTATGGACGCGGGATTTTATACCACGTTAAAAACCTTGGTGAAGTTCAATATAGACAAAAAATTGAATTCCTTTCATTTTAATAGGCAAACTATAAGAGAATTTTTTAGCAATACAAAATCCTTTTCTTTTTTGGAATTAAAGATTGTTCAAACTAAGCCATATTTTTAGTCTTATTAAATAAAGTTGTGATACTTATTTAACACAGTTTAAATATTAAAATCTATTTAAATAAAAATTAATAACATTAAAATTGCTTGTCTCCCATTGAGAATTATAAGTGCTGTACCAACTGATACGTTCTTAAAAGTTCATAAAAACAGCTTCCGGTGACTTGTGGTATGCCGAAACTAATGAGAAAAGTTTACGCAATCGGTAAGCGCCAAAAATTAGGCAGCCAAAGTTTTTCATTCCTCGTTAATCTGGCAAATTTGATAGGCTTTAGTAGTTTCAGTCAATCCCCAACACCTGGCTGGAAAAAAAGTGTACTGGTCACGCAAAAATTACTGGTTATACTCCTGGAATATTCTTGAAGGAAGAAAGCTTACACGTTGGATTGAATTTCTGCATTAAAAATGTTTTGTTCGATCAAAACAATTTTTTTTACATACAATCAGAAGTTCTGAATCTAAAGAATTCATTTTTTTTATTGTACAGAACATCACTGAGAACTTCCAAACAAGATTTGCTCTTTAAGATGAAAAAATGTGTTCTCTATTTCCAGATTAACTCTGAATGTCTATGATCCTTAAATTTCAAAAGCTGGGATTAACCATTGATGTGATATTCAAGATTTTGAAATTTTCAATTCTAAATGTAAAATTGATTGATGCTGATCGCGTTTTCAAACTAAAAAACCAACCAATCTTCTCTTCCATCCTTTCCACTTTAGGTAACGATACCACACTGACGACGAATCCACGAACGTTGCTCCAAAAGAAAAAGTTTTATTAATTTTCCATCAGAACCACCTCCCTCAAACTGGTAGGATGCAAATATTTTACTGTTCATTCACCGATATGATCCCATTCAGCTTAGCTCTCAGTTCTTGGCTCAGGCTTTCAGTTCAAGGTCAAAAGATTTCCATAATTGATAAGTTTACTTTTACCTCGGCGTGTTTTCTCTCGATCCAACAAAATGTGCAACACTGAGCCGGAATTCGGTGTGCCACCCACACATACAAAAGCACACACAGCCACACATACACAAAGAGATTTATCAATTTAAGTGCGCCTGCACATAAAAGAAAACGGAAGGCTAAAGTTACACTTTTTGCATCTTGAGCGAGTTTTGTACGAAAATTTTTCCCTTGAGGCGGGGGCAAAAGCCTTTTTTCCTCTTCTGGATAGTTAGGCTAGAAAGCAAATGGCCAGAGCAGAAAGTGCTGGAGCCAGATAAATTTTTGACGAGGCCCCAACGAGACAACTCAGAAGCCACTTCCTGCAGTTATTCCGAGGCACAGGAAACTAGATAAGGGAAGTGAAAAGTGACTCAAGGTTTGGTACAGTGGAGGAACATAAAAAAGCAAACGAAATTGATCCAGTTTACTTAAGCAAAGGTAGAACAGCAACAGATCTATGTCTGTTGCTGTTCTGATTGCCCCCAGGAGCTGATGGCGGAGGCCAAATTTGTTTACCATTTGTCATAACTGACTTTGAAGCTTGAGGTGGAATGAAAAATCTCATAAAAAGAGTCGTTGAGGTGCACTCTGTCTGACTATTTTTTTATTTGATTAAAAACATGTATAGTTCAGTAATATTCCACAGAAGTTTGTATCATTCTGATTCCAATTTTCAATCTTCGGTCCTAAAGCTATGAGAAGTTTTTCGTGGGTTTTCGTTAGTTTTTCGTAGAACTGACACGTTTTTCCCAGTTCAACTGATACAATCATAATGGCATTATTATTCATATTTTGACCTCCTCTTGCCACCTGGTTCATATCGGTGTTAAATTTCCACTACTCCATTTTTTCAGATTCAAAAGGCCCTAAAATAAAATTCATTTTTTTGTGTTTGCATTTAATTTCCGGTGTGCGTGAGAATTGTACGTTAATTTTTTACCCAGTTGAGCTAAGTTGGAGCACAGAGGTGGCAAACGGCTAAGTGGTAAACATTTTAAGAACAATTTTTGCGATGGGGATCTTAATGGTGGTTGCTAGCTGATTGCTAATAAAACTATCACAGATATGAGTTTTGTCGTAAAAAAAGTTTAATTTTATTTCTCAATATGATGGGGGATGGGGATTAAACAACCCCCATAAGGATCCAGAAAAGCAAGCGAGGTATTCTTTTCTACATTCAAAATTTGAAATTCCTTATCAAATTTTGATCCTTGAGGAAGGTATTCAAGGGTAACAATCTTTAAAGCTTTATATTGAACAAAAAATGCCAATGCCAAAACCTCGAAAACTAACCTCAGGTTCAGAATTCCGCTTCAGTTTTTGGATATTTTTTTGCCTTTAGATAGAAACTAGTTTCTGTACATTAAATTTAAAATGAGGTTAAACTCATTTCCAGAGTTTTGGTTCAAAATAAAAACAGGACCACGTGGGAAAAAAACATCACAGTTCAGTACTCTGTATCTTGAAAACAACAGGACCAAATTTTACAAACTAATTATTTTTGAGTTGCCAAAAGTGTTGTGTAGAAATTTTGCTCGATGTAGTTGAATTATTAAATTTAAAGCTTTAGAGTTATGCGTCTAAATTTGGCACACTTGCGGTGAGCGAAAAAAAAACGAGGTTTATCGAACGTAATCCGCAATATGTTAACAAAGCTTTAATTGTTTTTCTGTTTTCATATTTCGGATTTACGGTTCGAATCATCATGAGAAAATAGAAAAAAGCTGCTCTTAAACCGTTCAAATTTGATTTTGCATTACATTCAAAATTTGACTCATGATTATCGAATCTCGCATCATTAATATTTCGATAATAATTTTTCAAATATGCAAAAAAAGGCAGAAACCATCCTGACTTTATGTTTGTTATTCATAAGAAATTCTTAAACTCAATTCTCGAGCATCCTATTGAAAAAAGTAAAAACTTTGTTCTTATGCAGAATTCAAACATTATAGAGCTTTCAAATGGCGATCCAGAATTGAAAACGCAGAATCGGATTTCTCATTGATTTCGTTTTATTTACATTTCTATTCAAATTCACAAGTCAGATTAAAAGTAATAATAAAAATAATAAACCAAAAATGTCAGAGTTAAAATCATAGATTCATGAATGAGAGTCTGAACAAGTTTAAATTCTTGGGAAGTAATGGAAATGTTGATTTAAAATCTAAATTCTGAAATTTTTTTTAATTGTATGTTCAGAAATCGTTTTGTAGTTCGGAAATACATGTGAAATTTATATTCTGAGTTCAGGTGCAGAATAAAAATTTAAAAACAATATTCAAAATAAAGATTCAAATACAGCTTGTTAATGAGTGTCACAATCATGATAAAATTATCAAGATGTATTTTTTATTTTGGTTGTTAGTTTCAGAATTTAAAATTCTTCAAGATATTTTGAATACAAAATTTTGCTTAAAATTATAAATTGAATTTAAGTAGTATTTGAGTTTATGTTGCCATTTTCCAATGGAAAAAACCTTGTTTTCATGTTTCAAAATCAGTCCACAGAATTTCAACTATGGAATTAATTTTCAATGCAAAATATGTTCAGTAATCTTTCTTTGAAAAAAATTGAGGGAATTCATATTTTTAAGTGTATTGTTCAACATTGTTAATATTTCAGATTTGTTTTCAAAATTTAAATAAAAACTTTAACTAAAATTTGGAATGAGTTTGCATGAGTCAGATTTGAACCGCAAAGTCTATTACTTATACTTTTCAAATTTTGATTTATTTTGAAGGTATTCTTTCAAATCCTTATTCTATTTTCAAATCAAACAAGCTCAACTCATAAAATATTTGACTAAATTCAAAGTTTTCAGTTTTCCTATTTTGTTACTCAGAGATTTTTTATATAAATATAGCTTACCATATCAAAGATTTGAGGATGTATTTTCACAGGTTTCTATACAATACAGAAAAAATTACTGTCATAGAACTTAAAAAAAGAAAAATCCAATATTATAAATCCTTTTAATTTGTATTATTCATGCATTATTTTAACAAAAATATCCTAGAAAAAAATGTTACCAAGTTTGGATGTTTCATTTTACTTAAGCATCAAAACTTCGCTGTTTTTTTAATATTTCTCTTAACCTCTAAGTGCTTATTGATAAGTGGCTCCAGAGACAGTTTGTTACTAAGAAGTTTAACATGTAATGGTTGCTTGTTATATAAGTGATAAATTATGCTACCCATTATTTTCATTGCCTTGGGCGATAAACTTTTGATTTTTTATCCCATAGGTATGATTTCGTGACAATTGAAAAAAACAATTCTCTGGAGCCACTGCTTTTCAGAAGTCAAGATGATTTGGTGGATCAAGGATAAGTTACAGAAAAATTATAAACTGTTACTGAATAAATCAAGAAATTTATTCAAAGAAGCAATTCTAGAGCACATGTATCAAGGCCGTGGAACTAGGGAGGGGAGGGGGGGTGTGATGGGTTAAGAATTTAACACCCTTCCTTTCCATGGAGATTTTTTTCAAGTAATTTTATTTATAAAAGAAATTAAATTAATTTACCGTAGTATGGTAATTTACTTAACCTTTTGTATTGAAACTCGAATTTTCGACGTACAAAAACTCTACCTCGTCTTTCAAAAATGTTTCAAAAATTTATTCTTGTGTAACTTGTTCTCAATGAACTCAATGTTCAAGTCCATATTTATAAGGGTTTGGATAAATTACACAAGGCCTCAAAATTCGCATATTTCTGAAGGAAGAAACGAAGAGCTTATTTTTATTAAATTTAGCTGCCCTCAAACTTTTAGAAATAGGTCAAAACTGTTTATGAAAATTCTGGACATTCATGACATATTCAACTTTGCATATTAATAAAAAGAGAAATTTAAAGTTTTTATCAACTTCTTCCAAGACCTTAGAAAATTTTAAAATCTGCAAAAAAAAGTTATGATTTCTATTTGTTTTCTTTCCCCAAAACTGTAAAATAATACTTTTTGAATAAATTTTCAAAGAAGTGTTAACTAAATTTAATTTTTGATATTTTTAAAAGCAAAAATTAATTTATTTTGAAGACTTCAGCAAATTTGTTGAATAAAATATAACCTTTTTTTCAATATTTTCAAAAATGTCAGACAAACTTGTCTTTTTCAATAAAAAAAATGTAGCTCTTAACTTTTTTAGATTACTCAACATCATCATCATCAAAATATTAGTTCAAAATGTCCAATGCATAAAAATTTAAACTATAATTGCGCTTGATAATTTACAAACATTTTTCTCATTTATATTATCTTTTCTAAATAAAAAAATATTGAAATTTTGAATAATCTATGAATAATTCGAAAAACGATTCCATATTGCAAATTTTAAGCTTAATTATGAGTATTATTATAAGTATTTGCTTTGTGCTTTCAATATTTACAACAAAGCTTGTAACTTATGTTATTCATTCGTTTGGTATAGGATTATTCAAGAAATCACCCATTTCTAGAGCTGTAATTTGTCAGTGATGATGAATTGAACATGTTTTTTTAAATATATAAAGTTATTATAGTGAACTTTGATCAAACATGAACTTTTTTATTTAATCCTTGGTACTCTTGAAATAAAAATTCAATATTTTTTTTCTTTTTATCAAATTAAATTCAATCATTACTATGTGTTTTGCAGAAATTCAAATAGTGATTATTTATATTAAGGTCGCCAGAATTTTTTCAACACGTATACGGACCGGACAAACCAGTCAATTTTATAAAAATATGGTAAAATCCGGGCATTTGATTTTAAAAGTGACGATCAGAAGTCCAAGTAATATCCGGGCGAATTTTCTCAAAACTCAGGAGTTACTCTACAAAAATCAAGAAAAAAAAGTTGAAAAAAAAAATTTTCATGAAAACTCATCGACAGATTTTGAATCGTATTTAAGGCTTCCAAAAAACCTTTCATGATATTTTTATAAAAATTACTGAGAAAATTTCGTTTTGGAGGTTTTCCTTTTTTTTTGGTTTGATTTGCCAAGTAAAGTGAATAAATCCTGGCAAATTCCGGGCATTTTTCAATGCAATCTGGGCAACCAGGTTGGGCCGGAATGTTCCGAAATTTTGCATTAAATTTCCGGGCAAACCTGGATAAAACCGAGCAATCTGGAAACCTTAATTTATATATTACTAGCTGATTTTACCCGGCCTTGCTCGGGTTCACAAAAGATATTGATCAAAATGAGCCGTTTGATTTTTCGAAATATTGGAAGCTGTATATTCATCATTTTAAGAAATTGGGCCCATGTTTGGCCACGTAAGTTTTGTAAGTCTTTTAAAAGTTTTTATTGAGACTATTCACTGTGTTTATCGATTTCATTTTTCTAGAAGAAGCTTATATTTTTAAGGATTATGAAATGAATTTCAAAATAACTTCCTTCTTCTCTATCACAAAAAACTTTAATCTCTTTTGGAGACTATCCCATTTTTCAAGATGGATGATCTCCCTGTACAATAGTATATTTAAGTTTTATTTAATTAAAAATTTCTAAAAATACTTCCGAACCTTGTTGAGCCATGTTTAAGACTCATTCGGCATTTTTTCAATTGTATGTTTGCTTTTTTCGCTTTTTTATTTTAACACTGTTTATCTTAAATGTTGCAAGTTGCGCTAAAAGTTTCTTGGAGTTATCGAAAAGAAATAATCTTTAAACCGAAATAACCATTTAAATGTTATGGAAATCAATGAACACGTTGATGACCGAAAATAAATCAAAAAGTATAAATTAATTGGCCAATGAAATAGGATGGTATAAAACTAAAAACCTCAGATTGTATTATCTAATCAATTTTCTAATCCCCCATTTAGATTCCCTGGCGGCTATCAAAGCGTTGAAATTGCAGCCTTCAACATATATGTAACTCTGAATCTAATGATTTTTTCTTTCTCTATAAGGAATCCTAAAAATTTGAAAATGGTTGGTTAAAAGCTGGAGTTTATGAAAATCGGTTCATTAGTTTTTCAGCATTCAGTCCAAACAGCTATTCAGCTGAAGAAGCCAATTCACTGTTGACTGTTCAGTTCACTGTATATCCTTGTAAACTCTCAAAGCCCCCCAGCGGGGTGGTAGGCAGCACATTGAAAATCACTACAATTTTAGTCAATATATTCTTTACAGGATAGTTGTATTTTTCAATACAAAATGTAGGCTCATTATTGCATCCAAATATCTCGTACCGGTACCACGTGTTTTGAACAGTAGAAGGAAAAAACACCCGCCAAAATTTTACCTTTCAAATCTTTGATGCTCAGCGAGCTTTAATTTGCTTTGCAGTCCACGTGAACTCTTTATGGTCGTTCCTAATGCCCGGCCCATGGTGATGGTGAAAACAACCCCGCCAAATGGAAAAATTGGTTCTGAAAAATGGGTGCCATGACTTTTGGTTTGTGGGAAAAAAACGAAAGTTCTTTGAGAGGGTCCCTTTTCTCAGGTGGGAGGGGCTCGAAACTATTACTAAAACCTTCCCATGGTCCAAACACATAACTGTACCAAATTTCAGGCTGATCGGTTAAGCGGTGTGGATTTGTATAAGGTGCATACAAACATATGTAGTCCAACTCATCTTTATATATTAGAATTCAATTTAAAATATTACAAAAGAATTTTTCAGGGGATTGCAATAGAGAGAGAACTCTTTGGATTTGGAATGGTAATGATCAAAATTTCGTAACTGCTCCACAATTTGTAGGAATTCGCACATTTTCTCTCTCTCTCTCTCTCTCTCTCTCTCTTTCCCCCACAAGTGTCCACAATTTACCGCAATTTCAATCAATGATTACACAATTTGAGTGATAATTGACGTATATTTTCTTAATATCTCAGTCTTCCGGAATTTTTATTCAACTTGAACAGTTGAAAATGATTTAATGGAATATAATTTAAAATATTTATAGATTATAGTTCTTGCCGCCGACCATGGCCTAGAGGATAGCGTTTAAGTATTCTAAGGTCATGAGATCGAGTCTCGGTCACGGCAAACATAGTACTCTTTCTGTGGGCTGGTGGTGTTAGCATTAGTAAGATGCTAGCCATTATATCCTTGAAAGATGCACGCTTTAGTGTTAAGTAGACTTTAGATCTCTTCAAAGAAACAAAAAGTTTCACTGAGATCCTATGTGTGTGTGTGTTCGTAGTTCTGGTCAAAAAAAAATTTCAATGTTTTTAATCCTGGTTTATTTCAAAATTTAAATTCGAACTTGTTTTCTGGTGTTTCAAAAATATTGTCTATAGACAATATAATAGGAATTTCTATTTCCAAATGAGAATAATTTTAGTATGAAATTGAGTTTTAAACGTTTTATTAATAACTTACTGGAAATCGTGTTGCCTTGCTTCTATTCGAAGAGGGCGTGAATGAATAGGTAAACTAAATTCAGCCTTGATGCCTTTCACGGCGAATTCAAAGTAAGATTGCCATAACGATTATGCAAAATCGTCAAAGAATTATATGCATAAATTTCGCTTTCTAAATATCTCTAACAGTCAAAGTTACTCCATCCACAATAGTTCTTAAATCAGTCATGATAAACGCTCAATAACAACAGGACGATTCAAAAGAAAGACGCGACTAATTGCATTGAATTTTGATTTTGGATGCATGATCTTATATTACAGTTATTCTTAAATCTAGGTTGACTTACATTGTACATACAGTTTCTCGTGCGTGTAGGAACATTCCGTGTTTGGCATGCAGGTGAATCCTCATCGGGCCACGGATCAATAAAGTAATTGGCTTTCTTCTCCCACGACAGCTTCCAGCCACACTAGTATGCTGTCAGTTATCTGCAGCTCACGCATAATCAGAACCCGTTTGTAAACAAACCCGTCCTCCCATGCTCCGAACTCATGCACATTATTTAGCACTCGGTGGGTGGGATTGTCGTGCATGCAATATCTCCTCGTTGTAGTGGTGACCAGCCTTGCCAGATCTACGGATTTCTCCGTAGTTCTACGGATTTTCAGCATTTCTACGGAGCTACGGATCGATGCTCGAAATCTACGGATTTTCAGCATTTCCTACGGATTTTCACGGATATTCGCATAAATTCAAGGGATTCTGCGGATAAATGAAAATTCTACCTGACGACCAAAAAAAAAAAAAGGTCATCAAGTTTTATTTTGCCGAGATCAGAACGTTTTTCGATTTTCGTAAAATCTACGGACTTGAGCGGTTTACAATCTGGCAACGCTGGTGGTGACCACCAATCCGCTCTGCCCGCACACTCGTGTGGGAACTGTAAACACACCAGACCTCCTATGGGCTGATGTCATGCACACATACGATATTTTCCTCTGTGGTGGTTACACTCCGAATCCGGGAAACTTTCTTCCCGAACAAACGCTTGGAAACAATTCTATGCTGGTGAACAGAATCGGCACCTTTCTGGATCGCGGACACATGAAGCGACCACCCAATTCTTTCACATTCACTTCAGTGGATTCATCCACACACGAGCACACACCTTCCGACGCTGATATCCCGTAATTTCACTCGTTATTCAGACTCCTTGTGATTCGACCGACATTCGAACATCCGACGCATGCAAATCTCCGTCCGCGAACTGCTCGATTGTCGTCCACTGTATTGGTTTTATGCCAACTTGCAAAATCGATCCATCCGATGCGCATGTGTGATGTGACTCAGCATCTGAATTAAAGGCCCTAATGCACGAATGTTAGTTCAAGCTTTCTGAATGTCTGATATTTCAAAATTACCTCTATTGAGAGCCTTTCTGGTTTATGCTTCAGATGCAAGTTAAGGCCGGTATGCAGCTTGGAATTGTTGTGGCCTTCTCGATGTGACATGCATAAAGTTGAGCGTTTACCGGAGACCAAAGCCTTCTGAATGAATATGAAACCTGACATTAGGTTCACACAAAGTTTGAGAAATTGAGGTTATACCTATGAGGTTTGTGGTTCCGTGACCGGATGTAAGATTTGTCACAAGAAAGTCGTCCGTCTTCAGGATTTGTTACTGTGTTCCTGCATCCAAGTAAGACATCATTTAGGCGTGATAAATGCTTCGTTATGTATCAAATTACCTGTAGCTAGAAACATATATTCGTAGCAGTAATACAAAATACCCTCGTGGTGTCGATGTGGTGTTCTGTGAATTGTAGGTAGGAATTAACACCAGAATTTCAATATGCAGTTGGGTTTTACCTCTGGATTACATGCAGCATGCAGTTGGTCAAGCAAGGGCTTTATCCAGGTTTTTTAGACACCTCTTATCTTCATCGATTTTAACACCACGGCACTTGTTTCTCTTGGACAATGCGACCTCTTGGCGACTACGAGTGGGAATGAGCTTATGCGGAAATGACATGTGGCTTGTCTTTTGACATTGAGAGCGTCGATGGGTGCAGTAGATGGATTCTGTGTGTGACTTGTGAGAAACAGTTCTAGCTTGCTGATTTGTATCTCACGATTAATTATTAATTCTGATTTTATCTGATATTGACGTTGAAGTTTATTTCACTAAATAAACCCAGTAACAATCGTATTTTTTGAAACTTTGATTCCAATTTATTTAGAAACGTATTAGAAAAAAATATTTTTTTTGAATATTTGTGATGATCATGAGTAAAAAAGTTGTTTTGTGTATTAAGCAGGACACTTTTAAAACGTTGTATTTCCCTGCACATTTAAAGATGATTGTATCGATTAAAAATTTTCCAACTCATTTATTCATAATTTTAAATAATTTTTATTTTTATTCACATAATTTGTTATTTGTTTTCAGTATCAGTTAATGTCAATATTAAACTTGAAAATAAAACTGAAATGGAAGCATTCATTGAATTCTCTGATTTTTTTTTCTCTTATCCCTGCCATTCACTTCAAAACATAAAAAAAATACTAAGCTTTTACAAGTTTCGAAATTCAACCTTTTATCATTGTTGGGTAACCGAACGATGAGATAAATGTTCGCAGAGCTCGAAAACCGATCAAGCAAATGATACCAAATTTAGCATGGAAGGGTACTTGGATATAAAAAATATCCCTACAAATATTACTTTTCCAGTAGAGAGATAATAATTTTTCACATAACTCAAAAAATTGTCAAGCAAATGGAACCATATTTGGCATGGTATTAGAGTACGAGAAAGTTCGTTTCTCTGATAGAATATCTTTCAACAAAAAAAAGTGTACAAACCGTAAGATTTCACAAAAACAAGAATACGCTCATTTCTTGATCGAAAAAGAGTACATGTACTCTTAAAAGAGTACGTATGGTAACCCAAATCTACAGTGAAATATTCACGGATACAGCTAAGATCTTTTACTGAAACCATAAGTTTTTGATGATTTTGTAGCTTTTTCAACATTACTTTGGATATTTTAGAAATTATCCAACATCTGTTTAAAAGTCTGTTAGTGTAAAAAAATTGAAAAATAAGTATTCGGCCTATTCGGCCGAATACTTTGCTCAACTATTCGGTGAGCCAGCCGAAAATTCGGCTTAACGGTTTTTTGCCGGTATTCGGCGCCGAATATTCTGCCGACCGAATATTCGGTACATCTCTAGTTTCAATGTTTATTTGGAGCCCTTCCAGCGGGGAGACTTACACAATTTTTTGCATAACTTATACCTTCAATTTTTTTTTGCAAAACTGGATAACTAATGTCATGAGAGGGTATTTGGGTTACGGGAGTCTTTTATGATTATTCGAGAACCTTCCAATGGGGAGAGGGCCTTTATACAAAATTTTCTATACCTGAAAAATAAATCGAGGATATGGATCCAAATTTGACATGGGGGCGTATTAGGGTACGATAAAGGTTTCCTTGAATTTTTAGTAAATCTCCCTTCTTCCAGTGGGGAGAAAAGGACGGGAGCATTCTTTACTATTTTTTAACATAAATCTAAAACTATTCAAGCATGGAACCAAATTTGACATGGAAGAGTATTTGAATACGAGTAATATTTCTATGGTTATTTGAGACCCTTCCGTTCTTCCATTGTTTGTTTGTTTGATTTGATTCATTCCAGTACAGTAAGAGAATTCTTTATTCTTTTCAATGACTATTTCCGATACAAACATTTGTTACGTTAACATTTCTCATTTAACTTACTTTTTTGCATTTTACTTATAAAAAACCTTTTGAATTGAAAGTTTATACGCTTTATATCACGTGCAGAGATTGAATCAAAAAGGCCGGAACAACCAAAAAACAAATTTAAGAAGATGGAAGTTATTTCACCTTTTGATTTCTTGATTTGATTGAATTATTCGATGAAAAAATAACTTGATTTATAGGTTTTGTGCAACGATATAGTATGCAATTTTGTTGCATACAAGCTTCCGTGCAATTTATTCCATTTTTTTTTTGTTTTTCACATTATTTATTATTGTCCTCCTCCCCTCGCGATGTTCCAACTTCGATTGACAAAAGAAGGATTTGAAATTTGACCCGGCCTAATAGAAAAAAATATTTTTAAGGCTCAAGACACCAGTTAAGTCTTTTAATATTTTAGGCAACAAAAATTTATACAATATGACAAAAACGTATCATGCCTTAATAAGATTATTGTGTTCAACTAGCGAAAATTGACGACTGTTTTGGATATAGCTGACCCGGCGTTCTTTGCTACACTTTGTAGATTTGAGGAAATTTGTGGTGAAAATTATTTGAATGTTTGTATATTATTAGAAACTTTTCGAAACGATATATCGAATTGAAGTTTTAATATAAAAAACAACCTCTTTTAATGAGATTGCCATAACTTGGTTCTATTCGAGCTTAGAAAAATACAGAAGTGCTGCATACATTCAGGGGTAAAAACTGCGTGTGGAACATTGAGCATAAGACAGCGCACATAGCGGTTGACTTTGGCAGCTAGTTATTCCACTCAAGATCATACTTTGTGAGTTTTACTACCATTTTAGTCATTTAGAATCAGCTTATAACGGTCAGAATTTATATAAATTGGCGTTCAAAGTCAGCAAAGATCGGTGAAAATTTCAGCAGAAAAGGTGTATGATTTTCTAGCTGCCAAAAATATTATTTCATTGCATAAGTTTTAGCAAAAATGGCTAAGCTTGTATGAAAAGATCTTGAAAAAGTGTTTTTTAAACATTTCTACAAGATTTATTCATAATCATTGCCTAAATCTTATGAAAAGTAAATAGTCCGCTCATTATCAGATTTCGGTTGGTTTCACTCGAGATCATTTACCCTAGAATCCCATAATTTCCACTATTCAGATTTCATGAGCGGTTTTATTTGTGTCGGTTCAAAAAACAGTCGAACATATGAGAAGACAAAATATAGTTGAAATTCATAACAACTCGAAATCTTGAACAATTGTTATGGAATGGAAATATCTGTAAAACGTCCTAACTAAAACAGTTTAGCTTCTACTAAACAAAATTGATTGATGAGGATTGAATCGACAAAAAAGTGCTCACGAATGGAAATCCCCCTGCATAAGCAACAAAATACCAACCGAAGCCACGTGCTCGTTGCAATAATGTACCGCAAAGCTCCGCATTATTCGATTCTCATTTCGCGGCAGTATTTTTATCTTGTGGTGCCCGAAAAAACTTCGCTGGACCTTCTCGTGGCAGCGAAGGCATCTTCATTGTAGAGCAGATAAAATCTGGGAACAAAATTGTTTTCCCTTTGATCGAACTCGAGCTCAACCTTCTGCTGATGGGGGCGGACACATTCCTACTAAGCCATTAAACGAGTTTCGGCAAATCCGTTAAGCTTTCTCAGAAGTGTAACGATACAGTGCTAGTTGGAAAAACATCGGAAATTCAAATTAAGTGGAACGGTTTTTGGGAACCAATTTGTGACAGACGGAAAACTTTCTTTGTCGATTTGGATTCCGCAAAAGACTGCTTTTCAAGAAATTGTTCAACTAATTAGTATCACATTGCTCACACAGAAAGCTCACAATCCAAAAAATAAAGAAATTTTGCCATTGATCGGAACTGTGAAGTTCTATCGAAAATAAAAACAGATCCCGGAATTTGTACAGTTGAGCAGAAGTAGTAACACCCGTGAGTGCGGATAAAAACTTGGTTCCGGAGTAGAATGAATCAAGAAAAAAACCTGAGAATGAAAAAAAATATCCTACTAAACACACCAATGCAATCTGAAACACAATCCGGACGGAAACCACAAACATAATTGAAGAGAAGATGGGGAGAGAAAAAAACATATCCAGATATGAAGATCTTCATCAGATTCTGGAATGTATAGAGCATGTCGATAGCAGTTGAATGTTGGTCGAACTAAGTGAATAAATTTTTCAACTCGATTACAGAATATCTAAAATCCTTAAATTTGGACTTCTTTGGAAAAAAAAAACTTTAAAAAATAACTTTTTGATCAAATCCATTGTTGAATGAAGTATAATTAATATATTTTGATTCTTTTAAAAAATCTAGAAAAACATATGAGTCGGCAAATTAATAATGCATTTGGAAGAAATTCAATATTTCACGCGGCACCCTAAGGACTCAAATTTTGCAAAGTTGTTATATAAAAGTGACTCCTACATGAACCAGCTTCCTACATGAACCAGAAAGAAGTTCATTGTTCGGTTTTGTATATAAACATAATGTTAAAAACTCCAGGCACCTGGGCCAGATTGGCTTAAGATCGCATCAGAAGCGATTTATCAGAAAATCATCATTTTTCTTGAACTGAGCATGAGTAGAAAAGTTAAAAAGAGAAACTTCTCGTGATGAAACTTTGTTGGTTCAAACAAATCGTTTGTACTGGTTCCTGTTTCCACCTGATAGTTTTCATTAGGAGCACGAATGAAAATAACAGTGAATTGACCCAAAAATATCACTGGGACACTTTTGTGTAAAGCTACTGTGTACGTATCTTACGATTTCCATTTTCGAAAACTGCTGTTGTGACACGCTTCAAAAGTATGACTTTGGCTTTATGAACACTACAAGCCTGAAAACGACGGTATGAATTAAAACTTACAACTTCAACATCTCCAAAATATTTGCAAATCAATTCTTCTTTAGATTTAAGTTTAATCCATACATTTCCAATATTTTTTAGTTTTTTTCAAGTAAATTTTCCATAATGACACCACCTCATACTAGTCAGGGTTCGGTCGCAAAAACTGAGTCCTTTAGGCATACACAGTCGGTAGGAAGTGTGCAGACAATTGGGAGGAAATCCTTCTTGGGTAGCAGCTAGCTCGAATCGTTGCAAAGAATCCTTCAGGGTGGTGGTGTCGAATGAATCCACACATTCATTTATCCTTCCCAGCAACAGCATCACTATCGTGTTTCATTCTTTTAACCGCAAAATTTGCAGCAGCTGTCGGACTGCTGATTCACATATTTAGTCTTTTATTTCGTTTCGATTTCTTCATCTTATCGGTTCTCTCATTTCGAATCTGCAGTTTCTCCACATTCAGTTGGACTCACAACAATAAAATCCTACTGCATCTCCAACCACCGATTTTTCCGATTGCGAGTCACAAAGCAACCCAAATCACACATATGTTTCGTTGTTCAAACAATTTGCTCGCACGAGCCCCACCTCCAATTCATCCCCCCTTTCCCACTTTGGAAGGATCGAATCGCGGCGATTTTTCCAGTCCATGTGATATTTTTATTTTCGGGACCTGGTGTCAAACATTTGAACAGCAGCTAGCGGTTTATTGTTATGAATTAAATTTTCTCAATCTGCTAGAAACAAGTCAGTGGAATTACAAAGGAAAAAAATCATTTCATTTGCTCATGGTTGGTATTGATCGTATGCTATTTGTTTATGTGTGGTTAGCATAGCACAAAAGAAACATCCCTCCCCACTCCTCCGTTTTTTAAAGGAAAATTCAGAAACAGGTAAGGGGGATTAACCGAGGGGTTTGTTTGCATGGTTTTTATTCTCGTTTTGCTGTAATCCCAAAAGAAGGTAGAAAATGTAGATAAATGATGGGGAGAGGTTACATCGTTATGGTTTGTTCAAGACTGTTTGTTTAGTGAATGTATTTTTGTCATTCTTTTCGACATGTGTGAGCCAGAATAGTTTGTTTACCCGTCTCATGCCATGAAATTCTATTTGTAAACTCTTTGTTTGCTGGATTGAGGCAACAAGTCGTTAAGTTTGGTCTAAAAATAAATTCCAACAGATGGTGCGAAACACGTGTTAACATTTTTAACATTTGAACACAAGAACTTGAGTTTTTCAGATAACATTTCCACTAGCATAAAGAACCAACAAGTTTAAATGGAACAAAATTGAGAAAAAAAGATGAGAAAAAAATCAAAAGTTAAAATCAAAACGATTTGATACAATTTTGAGATTTCGATTCAATTTTGTAATTTCAGATGGAAGGAAGGCATAAATACCCGGATCGGAACGAATTCGCAACCGGACCGATTACTGTTGTCAGATTAAATCTGTCCGGTTTTTATTGGAATTCTAATAGATTTTCCTGACCATTTGTTATTTTGACAGCTCAATCGCAAAAACTTAGCGTCGTCAAGAAAGTTGTGTCACCAGAGCACTGAATTCGTCCGAATTCGGGTGGATTTCTGGTCAGATTTCTAACCGATTCACGGGTTGAACGGACTGAAATCCATCCGATTTCGGTCCAATTTTCCGATCCGGGTAAGGTGAAAAAAAATAAACATAAAATTAAGACAATTGACTTTGACAAAAAAGAGAGTTTTGAGTAAAAACTGAGAAAATTTGAGAAAAAATTGAAATCAAATTGAAACCAAAAAATTTTAAAAATAACAGAAACAAACATTGAGACAATAAAAAACACAAAAAAAACATATTTGCAATTCAATCCTAGCAAAAAAGAGATTAAATGGTGACTGAACATGCAAAATGTTTAAAAAAAATCCAACTATTGGTAAAAAATAAGGCCAAGTTACACGCCAAGTAACGAACTGAAACAAAATAAAAACATTATTAAAAAAAAACAAAACAAATTGATGAACTTCGGGAAAAATTAAAACTATAACAGAAAACGAAAAAAAAAAATTGAACCGATAAAAAGATTAAATTGAATAGAATTTTTAGAAAAAAAAAAAACAAAACTGAGCAAAAGAGGGTGATGCAATCTAACGATATATTTTCAATTCTGACATTCTTACAAAGTATCAATCACTTAAATGACACAAATGAAAAATTGACAAAATCGAAAACAAGGTAAAATAAACAGAACTGTAAAATTTTCTAAATTGTTGAAATTGTCAAAATTGTCAAAATTGTCAAAATTGTGAAATTTGTAAAATTTGTCAAAATTGTCAAAATGGTCAAAATTGTCAAAATTGTAAACATTGTCAAAATTATCAGAATTGTCAAAATTGTCAAAATTGTCAAAATGGTCAAAATTGTCAAAATTGTTAAAATTGTCAAAATTGTCAGAATTGTCAAAATTGTCAAAATTATCAAAATCGTCAAAATTGTCAAAATTGTCAAAATTGTCAAAATTGTCAAAATTGTCAAAATTGTCAAAATTGTCAAAATTGTCAAAATTGTCAAAATTGTCAAAATTGTCAAAATTGTCAAAATTGTCAAAATTGTCAAAATTGTCAAAATTGTCAAAATTGTCAAAATTGTCAAAATAGTCAAAATTGTCAAAATTGTCAAAATTGTCAAAATTGTCAAAATTGTCAAAATTGTCAAAATTGTCAAAATTGTCAAAATTGTCAAAATTGTCAAAATTGTCAAAATTGTCAAAATTGTCAAAATTGTCAAAATTGTCAAAATTGTCAAAATTGCCAAAATTGTCAAAATTGTCAAAATTGTAAAAATTGTCAAAATTGTCAAAATTGTCAAAATTGTCAAAATTGTCAAAATTGTCAAAATTGTCAAAATTGTCAAAATTGTCAAAATTGTCAAAATTGTCAAGATTGTCAAAATTGTCAAAATTGCCAAGATTGTCAAAATTGTCAAAATTGTCAAAATTGTCAAAATTGTCAAAATTGTCAAAATTGGCAAAATTGTCAAAATTGTCAAAATTGTCAAAATTGTCAAAATTGTCAAAATTGTCAAAATTGTCAAAATTGTCAAAATTGTCAAAATTGTCAAAATTGTTAAAATTATCAAAATTGTCAAAATTGTCAAAATTGTCAAAATTGTCAAAATTGTCAAAATTGTCAAAATTGTCGAAATTGTCAAAATTGTCAAAATTGTCAAAATTGTCAAAATTGTCAAAATTGTCAAAATTGTCAAAATTGTCAAAATTGTCAAAATTGTCAAAATTGTCAAAATTGTCAAAATTGTCAAAATTGTCAAAATTGTCAAAATTGTCAAAATTGTCAAAATTGTCAAAATTGTCAAAATTGTCAAAATTGTCAAAATTGTCAAAATTGTAAAAAATTGTTAAAATTGTCAAAATTGTCAAAATTGTCAAAATTGTCAAAATTGTCAAAATTGTCAAAATTGTCAAAGTTGTCAAAGTTGACAAAATTGTCAAAATTGTCAAAGTTGTCAAAGTTGTCAAAATTGTCAAAATTGTCAAAATTGTCAAAATTGTCAAAATTGTCAAAATTGTCAAAATTGTCAAAATTGTCAAAATTGTCAAAATTGTCAAAATTGTCAAAATTGTCAAAATTGTCAAAATTGTCAAAATTGTCAAAATTGTCAAAATTGTCAAAATTGTCAAAATTGTCAAAATTGTCAAAATTGTCAAAATTGTCAAAATTGTCAAAATTGTCAAAATTGTCAAAATTGTCAAAATTGTCAAAATTGTCAAAATTGTCAAAATTGTCAAAATTGTCAAAATTGTCAAAATTGTCAAAATTGTCAAAATTGTCAAAATTGTCAAAATTGTCAAAATTGTCAAAATTGTCAAAATTGTCAAAATTGTCAAAATTGTCAAAATTGTCAAAATTGTCAAAATTGTCAAAATTGTCAAAGTTGTCAAAATTGTCAAAGTTGTCAAAATTGTCAAAATTGTCAAAATTGACCAAATTGTCAAAATTGTCAAAATTGCCAAAATTGTCAACATTTACAAAACTGTCTAAACTGTCAAAATTTTCAAAATTGTCAAAGTTGACAAAATTGTCAAAATTGTCAAAATTGTAAAAATTGTAAAAATTGTCAAAATTGTCAAAATTGTCAAAATTGTCAAAATTGTCAAAATTGTCAAAATTGTCAAAATTGTCAAAATTGTCAAAATTGTCAAAATTGTCAAAATTGTCAAAATTGTCAAAATTGTCAAAATTGTCAAAATTGTCAAAATTGTCAAAATTGTCAAAATTGTCAAAATTTTCAAAATTGTTAAAATTGTCAAAATTGTCAAAATTGTCAAAATTGTCAAAATTGTCAAAATTGTCAAAATTGTCAAAATTGTCAAAATTGTCAAAATTTTCAAAATTGTCAAAATTGTCAAAATTGTCAAAAGTGTCAAAATTGACAAAATTGTCAAAATTGTCAAAATTGTCAAAATTGTCAAAATTGTCAAAATTGTCAAAATTGTCAAAATTGTCAAAATTGTCAAAATTGACAAAATTGACAAAATTGACAAAATTGACAAAATTGACAAAATTGACAAAATTGACAAAATTAACAAAAATGAAAAAATTGACAAAATTGACAAAATTTACAAAATTGACAAAATTAACAAAATTGACAAAATTGACAAAATTGACAAAATTGACAAAATTGACAAAATTGACAAAATTGACAAAATTGACAAAATTGACAAAACTGACAAAATTGACAAAATTGACAAAATTGACAAAATTGACAAAATTGACAAAATTGACAAAATTGACAAAATTGACAAAATTGACAAAATTGACAAAATTGACAAAATTGACAAAATTGACAAAATTGACAAAATTGACAAAATTGACAAAATTGACAAAATTGACAAAATTGACAAAATTGACAAAATTGACAAAATTGACAAAATTGACAAAATTGACAAAATTGACAAAATTGACAGAATTGACAAAATTGACAAAATTGACAAAATTGACAAAATTGACCAAATTGACCAAATTGACAAAATTGACAAAATTGACAAAATTAAAAAAATTGACAAAATTGACAAAATTGACAAAATTGACAAAATTGGCAAAATTGACAAAATTGACAAAATTGACAAAATTGACAAAATTGACAAAATTGACAAAATTGACAAAATTGACAAAATTGACAAAATTGACAAAATTGACAAAATTGACAAAATTGACAAAATTGACAAAATTGACAAAATTGACAAAATTGACAAAATTGACAAAATTGACACAATTGACACAATTGACAAAATTGACTAAATTCACCAAATTGCCCAAATTGACAAAATTGACAAAATTGACAAAATTGACAAAATTGACAAAATTGAAAAAATTGACAAAATTGACAAAATTGACAAAATTGACAAAATTGGCAAAATTGACAAAATTGACAAAATTGACAAAATTGACAAAATTGACAAAATTGACAAAATTTTAAAAGTGTCAAATGTGGTAAAATTAACAGTTTTTCAAATGATCTTAGAATTAACTGAAGGTTTTTTCAATTTACTCTAAATTTATTCAAAGTTGAATCCAAATTGACTCAAAAGTAACGCGAAACTGACTTAAAGTTGATCATAAAGTTGATGATAATACTTCGAAATTTTCACTTGCTTTCAAATGTAGAGTCCTTGAAACGGTTCTTTGTTTATTGAAATTCCATTTGATGGATTGGTTCACACCTTAATTAAACAGCTTTCAAAAAAGATTTTATCTTGTTTTATATCACACCAGTTGGCTCAAATTAGTTTTACTCCCATTGGAGACAGCTTGGCCCCGAGTCTGAGTGCTAATGAGCTAACAGTAGTGGACATGGAATGAAATTTCGAAAAGACTTCTCAAACGACACTGCCAATACGTGCTGGGATTAGAAATTTTAATCCTTCATCGCATCATCCCCCCTTTCCCCAAGCAATCGTCGAAGAAAAGGACAGCAGCTGCCTTCACCAACCTAAGAGCCGTTCCATTAGTTCTGCCGACAGATGTCTACCTTCAGGTGTAGAGAAGTCACGTCGGCCCCTTTGCCAGGTGATAAAATTAAATTTTCTGTCAAGTGCCCCCCCACCCAATCGTCATCATCATCTTTGAGACAATTATGATTCAATTGAAGCTGCACGCCATTTTGGTTTTTGAAGCCGGGGATTAAAATTGTAGCCTGAATTATTCTGAAAGAAAGGGCCACTTATAGGATCCGTTCTAATTTTGGCAACGAAAACTAGAAGATTAAGTTAGACGAGCTCTCTGCTTGGGAGTTGGAAACCAACATCCGAAATCCCGAATTAAATCGGTTATGAGACACAGGGTTCCATGAATGGCAAAACTTGGTCTCACTGAGAACCGTTGTGATGTGAATAGAGTTTTCATGAGCAATTTCGGCTTTTTCAGTGAAAGTTAAACTTTAAATTTGTCATAAATTTGCAGAAATTATTTAGATTCCTGGCATTTTTCTAAATACACACTCAAGATATTTCCGGCACTCCAGGAAGCTTTTAACACAAGCTTTGGAATGTGACGCAATCATTCGGGCATCCAAACGGATTCAAATCGGCGGCGGAGCGAAATTAGCCTGTAAAAGTACGTGTAATGTATGCTCTGGAGATCAACAAAATGAGGTCTGATATTTGCGATGAGGCGTGCCGTGGAACAGGACCTTGCCGTGGAACAGGACCTGTCTGCCCGTGCTAGTACTTGGACCCTCCTTCGTGTCTTCCAGCTTGGGAAATGGGTTGGCAAACGAAGGCAGGTATCTACAGGTTTATGGTTACCTCCTTCGAAAATTTGAATCACATTGCATCGGCATAGTTTCAGGCAAATATTCACTACGATGAGGTTGGAGCGGTTGATGGGCGGTCACTAGATTGGCTCAAAATTAAAATATTATTAAATATTGAAAGCTAGAAAACTGATAACACGAATAAGTTGAGAAGGTTTACTTAGAAGGCAGGCAGATGAAAAATAATAAAAAGATTATGTTTGTAACTTTTTTTTCACTTGCAGAAATTTTATAAAATTCTAGGAAAAAAAAATCCTGGTATATTTTTTTTTGAGAACAAGAAAATCTTAAGCTTCTAGGGTGGAACCTCGAAATAACAATTTCAACATTTCAAAAATAAAGATAATTAAATTTTATAATTGTAGTTTACACCTTTTTTTCAACTTATTCAACTGTTGATCATTTCCTTGGGGTGATGCAACAAAAAAAACATGTTAAAAAAGAATCAATAAAACAATGTTGATTCCCAAAACACTAACCTGCCAAATTGGCTTAATTTGCTCTAGAACAAGTTTTCCCGGTTTATCCCGGACTTGCCCGGATATTTGATACAAAATTCGATCAAAACTGGAAGGATTTTACCAGGGCTAAAAACTTTTGATGGGCTAAAAACTTTTGATTTTTGTAAGTTTTGACTTGACTGACTTGACTGACTTGACTGACTTGACTGACTTGACTGACTTGACTGACTTGACTGACTTGACTGACTTGACTGACTTGACTGACTTGACTGACTTGACTGACTTGACTGACTTGACTGACTTGACTGACTTGACTGACTTGACTGACTTGACTGACTTGACTGACTTGACTGACTTGACTGACTTGACTGACTTGACTGACTTGACTGACTTGACTGACTTGACTGACTTGACTGACTTGACTGACTTGACTGACTTGACTGACTTGACTGACTTGACTGACTTGACTGACTTGACTGACTTGACTGACTTGACTGACTTGACTGACTTGACTGACTTGACTGACTTGACTGACTTGACTGACTTGACTGACTTGACTGACTTGACTGACTTGACTGACTTGACTGACTTGACTGACTTGACTGACTTGACTGACTTGACTGACTTGACTGACTTGACTGACTTGACTGACTTGACTGACTTGACTGACTTGACTGACTTGACTGACTTGACTGACTTGACTGACTTGACTGACTTGACTGACTTGACTGACTTGACTGACTTGACTGACTTGACTGACTTGACTGACTTGACTGACTTGACTGACTTGACTGACTTGACTGACTTGACTGACTTGACTGACTTGACTGACTTGACTGACTTGACTGACTTGACTGACTTGACTGACTTGACTGACTTGACTGACTTGACTGACTTGACTGACTTGACTGACTTGACTGACTTGACTGACTTGACTGACTTGACTGACTTGACTGACTTGACTGACTTGACTGACTTGACTGACTTGACTGACTTGACTGACTTGACTGACTTGACTGACTTGACTGACTTGACTGACTTGACTGACTTGACTGACTTGACTGACTTGACTGACTTGACTGACTTGACTGACTTGACTGACTTGACTGACTTGACTGACTTGACTGACTTGACTGACTTGACTGACTTGACTGACTTGACTGACTTGACTGACTTGACTGACTTGACTGACTTGACTGACTTGACTGACTTGACTGACTTGACTGACTTGACTGACTTGACTGACTTGACTGACTTGACTGACTTGACTGACTTGACTGACTTGACTGACTTGACTGACTTGACTGACTTGACTGACTTGACTGACTTGACTGACTTGACTGACTTGACTGACTTGACTGACTTGACTGACTTGACTGACTTGACTGACTTGACTGACTTGACTGACTTGACTGACTTGACTGACTTGACTGACTTGACTGACTTGACTGACTTGACTGACTTGACTGACTTGACTGACTTGACTGACTTGACTGACTTGACTGACTTGACTGACTTGACTGACTTGACTGACTTGACTGACTTGACTGACTTGACTGACTTGACTGACTTGACTGACTTGACTGACTTGACTGACTTGACTGACTTGACTGACTTGACTGACTTGACTGACTTGACTGACTTGACTGACTTGACTGACTTGACTGACTTGACTGACTTGACTGACTTGACTGACTTGACTGACTTGACTGACTTGACTGACTTGACTGACTTGACTGACTTGACTGACTTGACTGACTTGACTGACTTGACTGACTTGACTGACTTGACTGACTTGACTGACTTGACTGACTTGACTGACTTGACTGACTTGACTGACTTGACTGACTTGACTGACTTGACTGACTTGACTGACTTGACTGACTTGACTGACTTGACTGACTTGACTGACTTGACTGACTTGACTGACTTGACTGACTTGACTGACTTGACTGACTTGACTGACTTGACTGACTTGACTGACTTGACTGACTTGACTGACTTGACTGACTTGACTGACTTGACTGACTTGACTGACTTGACTGACTTGACTGACTTGACTGACTTGACTGACTTGACTGACTTGACTGACTTGACTGACTTGACTGACTTGACTGACTTGACTGACTTGACTGACTTGACTGACTTGACTGACTTGACTGACTTGACTGACTTGACTGACTTGACTGACTTGACTGACTTGACTGACTTGACTGACTTGACTGACTTGACTGACTTGACTGACTTGACTGACTTGACTGACTTGACTGACTTGACTGACTTGACTGACTTGACTGACTTGACTGACTTGACTGACTTGACTGACTTGACTGACTTGACTGACTTGACTGACTTGACTGACTTGACTGACTTGACTGACTTGACTGACTTGACTGACTTGACTGACTTGACTGACTTGACTGACTTGACTGACTTGACTGACTTGACTGACTTGACTGACTTGACTGACTTGACTGACTTGACTGACTTGACTGACTTGACTGACTTGACTGACTTGACTGACTTGACTGACTTGACTGACTTGACTGACTTGACTGACTTGACTGACTTGACTGACTTGACTGACTTGACTGACTTGACTGACTTGACTGACTTGACTGACTTGACTGACTTGACTGACTTGACTGACTTGACTGACTTGACTGACTTGACTGACTTGACTGACTTGACTGACTTGACTGACTTGACTGACTTGACTGACTTGACTGACTTGACTGACTTGACTGACTTGACTGACTTGACTGATTTGACTGACTTGACTGACTTGACTGACTTGACTGACTTGACTGACTTGACTGACTTGACTGACTTGACTGACTTGACTGACTTGACTGACTTGACTGACTTGACTTGACTGACTTGACACTGACTTGACTTGACTGACTTGACTGACTTGACTGACTTGACTGACTTGACTGACTTGACTGACTTGACTGACTTGACTGACTTGACTGACTTGACTGACTTGACTGACTTGACTGACTTGACTGACTTGACTGACTTGACTGACTTGACTGACTTGACTGACTTGACTGACTTGACTGACTTGACTGACTTGACTGACTTGACTGACTTGACTGACTTGACTGACTTGACTGACTTGACTGACTTGACTGACTTGACTGACTTGACTGACTTGACTGACTTGACTGACTTGACTGACTTGACTGACTTGACTGACTTGACTGACTTGACTGACTTGACTGACTTGACTGACTTGACTGACTTGACTGACTTGACTGACTTGACTGACTTGACTGACTTGACTGACTTGACTGACTTGACTGACTTGACTGACTTGACTGACTTGACTGACTTGACTGACTTGACTGACTTGACTGACTTGACTGACTTGACTGACTTGACTGACTTGACTGACTTGACTGACTTGACTGACTTGACTGACTTGACTGACTTGACTGACTTGACTGACTTGACTGACTTGACTGACTTGACTGACTTGACTGACTTGACTGACTTGACTGACTTGACTGACTTGACTGACTTGACTGACTTGACTGACTTGACTGACTTGACTGACTTCACTGACTTGACTGACTTGACTGACTTGACTGACTTGACTGACTTGACTGACTTGACTGACTTGACTGACTTGACTGACTTGACTGACTTGACTGACTTGACTGACTTGACTGACTTGACTGACTTGACTGACTTGACTGACTTGACTGACTTGACTGACTTGACTGACTTGACTGACTTGACTGACTTGACTGACTTGACTGACTTGACTGACTTGACTGACTTGACTGACTTGACTGACTTGACTGACTTGACTGACTTGACTGACTTGACTGACTTGACTGACTTGACTGACTTGACTGACTTGACTGACTTGACTGACTTGACTGATTTGACTGATTTGACTGACTTGACTGACTTGACTGACTTGACTGACTTGACTGACTTGACTGACTTGACTGACTTGACTGACTTGACTGACTTGACTGACTTGACTGACTTGACTGACTTGACTGACTTGACTGACTTGACTGACTTGACTGACTTGACTGACTGATCTCTCAGTTTGAAGGTTTTTCTACTATAAACTCATAATAAAATTCTGAATTTTTAGCATAAGGTTAAACGATGGGTTTTGAAACTTATTTCTGTGACTTACTTGAGCTCAATTTTATTTAAATATATTTTGCTTCGGAATACTACGTGTAGAAAAGTCAAATCGTATCGAAACTTAAATTTGGATGTAAAATTTGTTTAATTGGGAATCAAAAATATGAATACATTTTTTTGCAAAAATACAACTTAATAACTTTGATTTAACGTTCAATTTAGAATCGCAGATAAACATTGAAGAAATCTTAATTCAAATTAAAACCTGTCTACTTGTTTTTGAAGAAAAAATACATATTTCTGGATTTTTTCGTCTGGCTCCCGATTTAGATTTGGCGGCATAATTACGTAACGCAAAAAATGGACTATTTAACCCCCTCTCCCCCGCATGTCTCAAAATTACGCAACGCGAGTTTGACCATTTTTGTCCATCTTTATTCAAATTATATACAACAAAATAAACTGAGTTAATATCTGTCCAGATCACAACTTATAACTCAATAATGATAAATCTCTGTTAACACTTACTGAATGTCATATTCCAAGTTTTTTTTGTGCTTGTTGGCTGATTGTCTTGGTTGAATTTATTTTACTCAAGGAGCAAAACTTGTTATGCCAAATATACTTCACTTAGTAATATTCGTCGGAACTATTAAACTTTGCATGTTAAAATCCATAAAGTGGAATTGAGATCTTGGGGGTCTAATATACGGTTTTCCAACGGTTATTTCAAGGGTTTTCAATACAAATTCCAAAATATCTCTCTCAGAATCTTTATGAAAGAAAAAGATACAAAGCAGAGGGATCTAGGTAAGCATCGATTGTTCAAAGACGTGTTTGACAGTCGTTCCCGAAAATGTTATACATCATCATGAAGATAAGGAAAAATTCAGTTTGAAGGAGCAAGAGCATTTGATGAGGTTCAATGAAAATTATGAAAAATTAACTGAGAAGACCAGGAAAAGGTGAATGGTGGCAAAAATTGGATTTCCTGTGGACAACAAACTGTGAAAGATCAATCCATTTTTTTGGATTTTTCTTTTAGTTTTCATCTTTGCAAATAACGCTTGCCTACAGTGCATGTTGTATGTATCAGATATCTATAATGTTGAAAAAATAATTAACGAACGCAAGTTTATCATTTTCCAGGATGCATACAAGTTTTGGCTACCTCCCTAGGAGCGTTACGTAATAAATGGATGCCCCCTTAAATTATGTAGGAATGGATTAGGAAATCATCACTTTGGAAGCACTTCCACTTCGTGAGCTTATTTCGAAAGAGTAATCGAAATTTTCTGTTTTTCTTCCCACTCCGAAAGATCATTTCAATTTAATTCAATCAGTACTTTTTGGAATTATAAAAACGTTTAATTGATTTTCATTGGATATTGCAACTAACGTTTCGAAAAATTGTATTATGCATCTAAGGAAGAGTTCTCAAAGAAATTTCTTTTTAAAGTTTGAAAGTTGTTAATCTTTTGCTAGTAAATTTAAATTAAAGTTAAATTTAACGATCGAAGAAAGTTTAATCAATTTTATAGTTTTATCAGTATTGCGGAAGAAAGAAGTGAAAATAATTTATGCTCGTGCAAAAAGAGTGCCACATTTGCTTGCGATGGAACGTAACTCATTTGAAACATTTGCACAACATTATGATCGTTTACAGAAAGATAGTATGGGCATTGTGCGTCTAGTCATCAATCACTTCAATACACACATAGAATGCAATTTTACAATCGTGATAATGGCTCTTTGGATGACTGGAAAATTGCTCAATCTTCCATTAGCATAGCATAGTTTTCTGCAAAAAAAATTGCAATGTACATAAAATATATAAAATAGCTAGTGAGATTATCGCTCAAACGTTAGGGATCACTCCGCAGTTTGGTGTAACGGCCAAAAGGATGGGATCAGTTTTCTAAATCATATATTTTTATTTCACGCGTATCTCTGTTAACAAACAAACAAACTTTTGGACGATACCCTAAGTAGCTATTTTATGTATTTTAAGCACATTGCAATTTTTTTGCGCAGAATTTAACTAATATGTTTTGATAAAAAAAATGCAACTCGAATTTTGAAATTTGGTCCACCTCACTCTGAGATAATTGGGTTTGAATTTAAAGAGCAGTTTTTGTTTGTTGTCCCAACTTTAAGCTAAATTTAAGTCATATAAACTTATTATTTCATTTGGTAGAATACTTTCAAAGAAGGTTTTGCTCACGATCTCTTGAATGAGATCAAAAGAATTGTAATTTGCAATATGGCGTAAGATTGCTGAGATATGGCCGATCAAAATTTTCATGATTTTTAGGGGGTGATCCTAAACTTTTTTCCCGGCATTGTATTTCTTTCACGATTTTTTTAATTTTTTTTTTCATCCAAATAATGATATGTTAAAAGGTCTAGTTTTGTTATCTTGATGAAATTTGCACGTCTTTTGTTCGCAGTAGTATTTGCCCACAATCATTCAGATTGTTTACTTTTCCTAGCCTTTTTGTGTTCTCTTAAAGGCAATTATGCTATATTATATATTTGCAAATGAAACATTGAAGTTTTTTTATTTCTCAGATAACATTTTTCTTATTATTCAACTTTCATTCTGAAATTTAAATTCATGAAAGCGAGTCGTGAGAGCAAATAAAAAATTGGAAGAATACAGATGATCACAGGCAAGGCCGTGCGAAAGTGAGAGGGGATAGATCAGAGGTCTACAATTTTTATGCTTAATTGAAATATTTTTCGAAAAACCTAGTTCGATGCTAATTTTATTTCCTGATTCATGTTCTTTCAAAAGCTCAACTGCCCATTCAAAAATGTTTGAATTAATTAAACAAGGCAACAAAATTCACATTCCTCCCAGATGCAAAGAATTTATGAGCTTATTAAGATTAATTTTGTGCAGTGAATTCAAACATTTTATTCGTTTTTTTTTCTATAAGGTTTTGTTTTTTGAGATTATCCTTTGAAAAAAGGTTAAAATCATTAACGATGTTTTTGCACTTTTTTAACAAATCTGTAAAACTTTACAGAAATTTAGAATAAAAAGGTTTTATATAAATGATAAAATTTCCCGTAGACCGCAAGCAATTTTAACTTCTGCAAAAAAGAAACAAAAGTTTTCATCTTGTTTTTCCCCATCCTGTAAAATACAAATTTTGGCAAATTAACAAAAAAAAGCAATCTGAATTTAGAAGAAAAAAAATTATAGCAAAGATCAAATCGTTTTGACGTCTTCAACCAATTTTTCAAATGAAATAAAACCTCTCTTATCCTTATTGTGTAAGATACAGGGCCGGATTCAGCCATCGGGGGGCCCGGGGCAACTTTTCTCTGGGGGGCCCTATAATTCGATTTTTTTTCAAATGCTACCCAGAAAATACAAAACCTTTCAAACGTGAAAAAAACTGGAGATGAGTGCAGTATACTAACTTCAAATAGCCATGTTGTCTGCGTAGAACATAGTTTCTGGTATCTTCAAATCAAAATTTGAAATCAATCACGTGCAAACATTGGGGAAGAGTTTAGAAATTTCTTAGAAAAACTCTGATTTAAGCTGCAAAATGCAAAATTGAATTCTCATTTTCTTTTAAACCCTTATCACCAACATAAATTCTCTAATTTAAAAAATGACCGGAAACATATTATAAATGATTTTCATATCATTATTGATCGTTTGGTTTGTGCTTATTCGAGAAATATTTAGATAGTGACAATTAGGAAGTATCATGAAGATTTGAAACATAGAAAACAAAATTAAAAAAAAAAACAAAAAAAATAATTAAATCCACAATCCATAGAGATACAGATATAAGAGTTTAAGAATTCAAAACTTTAAATCACGATGGTCTCAGAATCAAAATTCAGTGTTTCAAATCTAAATCATAATTTCAAATCAAGTATTGAGAAAAAAATTTGAATTAAATTGAAAAAAAGATACAAAGTCACAATCAGAGCAAAAGCAGAAATTGCACCAAATGTTAATTTCATTTCTATTTCTTTGAAACACAAAACAAAATTTTTGCCTGAGATGTTTTTGAATATGATTCTCATCAGATAATTTTTTTTAATTGAATTGTTATCCTAAATGTGACGAAAGTTTCATTCGATGCCCTCAAAGCCAAAGGGGTATTAGTGCAAAAATGAGCGGTTGAAAAAAATTGAGAATCAAGATTAAATGTTTAAAACACAGAATCAGTTATCATTGAAAGAAAATCAGATAATGAATCCAAATGAGTTTAGTATCTTAAACAAAGATCCTGAATTTTCCAAATTCAGAAAAATAATGAAACTGAACTTCAGTAACTGAAAAAACAACACAAGACTTGAAAATCCCAATGAATTGAATCTGGAAAAAGATAAGATTAAGATTATATAAATATTCATATTAAGAAAATCACTCAATGATAATATCAACTCAACTACCAGATCGTGTTTATGATAATTTGAGAATGATAATTTGGCAGGTGATATACTTAATTCAGGATATTCACTTCAATAGATGATAACATTTTTGTTCGATCTGTTGAAAATATTCCAATAAAAATTTCAAGTCTAAGACAGAAACTGGGATGGAAACTCAATAAAAAAAAGCCTGTACTGCAACTACCGTTTTTTTTTTATAATTTACTTTCAAAAATAGGGAGGGAAAAGGGTTTAAAATTTATAAACCAATAAAAATTTCAATAATAATGATTGAAAGGTGAAAAATTATTATAAAACGCGGTATTAACCCGGATACTGCCAGGGCAAAACTCTGAAATGTTGTTCAGAAAGCGAAATAAGCTGCTATTTTAGTGCAGTAAACTAGGAAACTTAACGTAACAACAAACATTAATGTTGTGCAAGACATTTGAATGTAATGAAAATGAGGAGATGTTTTTTCTTTATTTTACCAGAATATCGTAACTGATATGTTTCGATACAAAATGAAAATTAAAGGGGTTTTGCCTGATATTTTTCTTAATTTTTTTCGAATTCAGTTTTATCCAGAAGATTTTGATATTCTCAACTCGTAAAATGTGGGAGAGCTCACTGCTTACTCTAGGGGGCCCCCTTAACTTTTTTAAGATCGAGATATTATTTCACGGCGGCTCTTTAGTTTTTATATTTCGAGTTTTCATCCAGATTTTCTAGTTTTGATTTCTTTTCATGGATTTGTAGGAATATGATTAAAGTAATGTAAATACATTTTTTTCCCTCGGGGGGCCCCCCTGAGCCGGGGGGTCCGGGGCAATTGCCCCTTTTGCCCCCCCTTTAATCCGGCCTTGGTGAGATAAGAAAAACATGTAATGATAAAATTTAGAATTTGACTTGATTAGATCACTGTATTTCTGATATCAGAATATCTTTAAAAAAAAAACATTATTTTTTGGAATAAAATAATTATAAAAAATTTAGATCCAGCTTTTGGTTTTCATGTAGGTTTTGGTTTAATCAGTTATCAATGATTGATTTCACCTAACTCTGCTTCATTTTTAATATTATAAATGCTGTATCAACAAAACTAGAGGTGATAGTCCAATTCATACGTTTCTCTTATTTTTATTATTTTCAATCTTCTTTATTGAATCGATCATGATTTTTAATCAATCTTTGAAAAGCTCGGAAAATTACTTAATTTTTATTGGGCTACGTTAGCTGCATTGTGATTTATATATTTACAACATAACTTGGGATTCCTTATTTTAATTTTTATCAGATTTTTATTGATCAATTAATAGAACCTTTGAATGATGAATGGAACACACAAATTTATAGAGTTATTATTGTGAACTTCTAAATGAGTTTTGCTACACCCAAAATTCAGCCTCTGTGCCAATGGCGTGTAGTCAATTACATAGCGTCATTGGTACAAGAAGATAACGCGATCGGTGCTGATTCGATTTGCTCCCACCGGCATTAATCTCCCAAGTTAACCGAATTGCGTATGTCTGAAAGAAACAAAATAAAAACGCTTTCACGTCCCTCCCTATCGCATCACAAGACGAAGAAGGATGGAAATAAATACCGGCCAACACCAGGCAGCCAGCGAACCGAGCACTGTGCGTGTGAATGTAGCAAAAGCAACAACAAAAATATCCTTCTAATTCAATCCCTTCAATCTACCGGCAAACAACCACGGCCGAGCTGTGCGTGTGTATGCAGTAAAAGCAACAACAAAAAAAACATTCCTTCAATTCAATTGCCGGCAAACATCCACGGCTAAGCTGTGCGTGTGTATGTAGCAAAAGCAACAAGAATATATTCCTTCAATTTACCGGCAAACAAGCACCGGCCAAGCTGCCCGGCTTTAGCAGCTGTGTATATGTAGCGTGTGTATGTAATAGCAGGCAGTAAGCAAAGCACAGTTCTCATTCAATGGGTTTCCCGTTTCCTCCACTCCCGTTCCCTTTCCCGTTTTCATCGCAAGACAAATGAATACCTTGAAAGGAGGCCAAACGCCGGGAAGCCACTGTCGTGCGTTTCTTTTGTGATTGATCGGCGGCAGAATGCCTATGACAAATATCCCTCTTCCTGCATGAAGCTCAAATAGTACACTGGTTAAGATGTCGGTCTGGCAAGACCATTTGGTTAGTGAATTGAGTTCGATTCTCCCTACGGGGCGCTATGGTTTATATTTTTATTTTCTTGTTTCTGGGATGAATTATCCAATAGGAACGAAATCCCATAAAATGTTTTTCTTGTTTTGCTTGAATGTAGTGGTCATGCATCATTTTAGTTGGGAGCCGAGTCCTTATGCCAGTTACGGTTTTTCAAACATATCATCTTCGGCACAGTGCACATTTCAGCGCATTATCGGCACAGAGATGTGCTAAATAGGCATTGGATTTTTGCAACCTCTTCTATGGGTGTAGATTTTATAATAAGGAGAAAATTAATATAAAAAATGATTTATTCCTCACTTTGATCACTTGAATTAAAATTAAATATTTTCTTTTTTTTTTTGTTGAATAAAATTCAGACATCAATTATGTGTTTGAATAAATTCTCTTAATCCTTCATTTCATGATATTTTATTTTTCCTTTAAAACAGTTTTAAACTGTTGGAAATGATGAGCACATAAAAAAAAATTTAAAAAAAATACGAGTTTACGCTTTTTTCATACATTAGTTGTTGAAAATTTTTTACTTTATGAACCGAAGGGTAAAATTATAAATGGATATTATCTTTTTTTTTGCTATTCTGGAATTCGCACTTCATTAAATATTATTTATAATTCATGTTTTTACCGCGGAATTTTTTGATCAAACTTTCCATTGAAAATGATGAAAAAATGTTAATCAAAATGATTTATTTTAATTTTTCTTAACAATACTTAATCATGGTTAGTTCCTGATTTGATCGGAAATTTATTCAACTTTTTTTCAAATCTAATGGTTTATTTTATGTACCGATGATTACTATTTCTCTGCATTGATTCTTATGTCCGAAGATTTTGGTTTTATTCGAAGTTTAAATTCGTTTTATTTTTCTGGTGCTCCGAAATTATTGATTTCTTGAATTCAGACCGCTTTCAATTTATTTTTCAACAAATTTGTAGTTCAGGATAATTAAGTTTTTTGAATTTTTTCGTTTGAGGCAAAGATCAAATTGAATAATAAAAATGCTAAGCATTTTTTTTTGTTTTGAAAGTTTCTTTGATACATCAAATTTGAAAAGAGGCTAGTTTTGTAAGCACTTAAATACTGAAAAAATAACAACCATTAATGAGTGACATATTTCTGTGCTTGAGTATCCCGAGAATTTTCGTCACTCCCTTCAATACCAATATCTGTCATTCGCTGATTCGTCCCAAAATGTTTGTGAGGATTAGTTGTAATGCTATTCCATATTACTGAGGTAATAATTTTTTTTTATGAAACAGCTTTTGGAAGCCTATTCCAGGGGAATCTAAATTTAAAAAAAATAGTAAATCCATGAATCCGTTTGAATTTTCTAGGATCAAGATGTAAACTGCAATTTAGACAAAGTTTGGTTTAAAATCTGTGAAATTAAATTTTTTTCCTGTGATTTTGACAACTTTGCTTAGCAAACAACAATGCAATGATCTTATACGAAACTTCAAGCTTCAGTTTGTTCATTGTTTGTACAAAAAAAAAATCGGATCTTCGAGGACAAAATCCAAATTGTGAAAAAACTTTTTGAAAATACGCACAGAAAAAAGAATTTTAGTCTATAAATTTTCATAACGATTAAACGTTCAACGCTGAAAAGACGGTGATTTCCTTAAAATATATTTTTCTAACTTTTAGCTATCGTGTGATTTATCTCCACAAAACTTTTTAATTGAAATGATGGAGAGAAAAATCATCAGTTCGAATAAAAAAGAGTTTTTTTTTCAAGGTTTCTAGGTTTTTACGAACTATAGAATGACGAAATATAGAAATAGAAAAATCGGTGTTAAATTTGTTTTCATTAAACACAATAATTCGTTTTATTTTCCCCTTTTTCACCCCTGCTTTAGAAGATGAACTGTAAACGACATGATCGAATATTATCCGTGGAAAAATACAATTCATTCAATGTTTTACTGTTTTCCGAAATATATTATTTATGGCAGCACTGCTACTGAAAACCTAATTATCGTCAACGTCTTAATAAGGTTGGAACAAATATTAATTTCTTCTTTTGTCATTCCCCCACTTTTTTTTCGAAATTTCCAAAAAAAAAACCCGAAGGGGGAGATAAATAAAATTTGAAGTATTCTATGTAAATTCATGTAAAAAAATCAAATATCCGAAATATTACAAGACCAAAAAACAAATTTTAGAGGATTGGAGTTATTTCTTATTTTGTATTCTTGAGAGGTTTTGTGCAATAATATTGTATGCAATTTTGTTGCATACAAGCTTTTTTGCAATTTATTCCAATTTATTTGTATTTCGCATTATTTTTTATTATCCCCCCTCTCGCGATGTGACAAAATAAGGATGACAAAAGAAGGATTTGAAATTTGTTCCGGCCTAATTGACATTAAATTCTAAACGACAAAGACAATTTTTTTCCATCAGCTCGTAACATTCAAACTTATTCAACTATCAAAAATGTTTTTTTATCTGTAGATATTTTTTGAATGAATATTTAAGTCTGAACTCTGAACCATTCCATCTACCATTGCCAACTGGGGGAGTAGAAAAGTTCGCCCGGATATTATGCTACGCCAAAATTTACCATCAGAGAAATCAGAAACCTACACCGGCCCACACACACACACACACACACACACACTTTCAACCATACGCGAGCCTCGTAGAGCCCTCCCAGATGCCAGATTTGCTGCCAGTTTGTGTAGCAATTTGTGCTTGCCATACCGAATTTAGCAACACCGGGCAGCGCAGGTGATGATTAGAATGCAGCCAGACTTTCACATTAGGATCAACCTGTTTTGCCCTAGCTCAACCGGGAATTGCATAACCGGATGATGTTTTTCCCGTCACAAATGAGCGCAGCTAGACCCGAATAAGGTAGAAGTTTTTGCTACCGTTGATTAGTAGTTAAAGTTTGATTTGCGGCGCTAATTTACGTCCTTTCTAGCTTGTTTGTTAGTAGAACGCTGGATTGCGAATTAAATAGTTGGATGGATTACCTCGTAAAACACTAACTAATAATGAAACTCCATGCTTTTCAAAACCCTTATAGTTTTTATTTACCTTGTGTTGAATAACAGAAAAAAGAACTTGGAAAGAAATATTTTACTAGTAACCGGCTGAATCCGATTTTTCTAAAAATAACTCTAATCAGAGTTTTTCTTGATTGCCAACTTGGTACGGAATGGAAAAAAAATATTCAAAACTTCTCCCTTATGACAACAACATCGATTTCAATTGAAAGTCATACGCGCTCTTGCTAGCCGAACAGGTGTTTACCATTGCTGGCCCATGCACCTTTGCCGGAGTAAAGTTTCGCAAATTGAAATTGCCAATATTGGGTTTTCGCCTTCAACCCCCTGAATATTTACCACATCCAATGAATGTGTTTGTACCCATGTGTTTGTTGGCTCAACACAACCAGATGGCACCACCTTCTGAAGGTGAGGCGAATTGTCGGCAACGCGCAACCAGGTTTCAATATTTGCTAACCGAACTTTACCTAATAACTACATACAGAGCTTTCTCTGCTCCTGTATGAGGTAGCTACTTGTCGACCCCTAACTCGGATATTGGTCTTGAAGCTGGTACGACGACGGAAGAAATCTTCCGGAAAGCGAGGCACGATTCGCCACTTTTCATTGATTAAAAGTTTGTATCAAGTCCAATTTGATTCTGGATGAGGCAGGTGTGTTGGATTGATTGAAGTAGTGTAAATAGAATATGATTATCTACATACGGGATATGGATAGGTGTTGTGCTGAAAGGAAAAGAAATAAAAAATCAGTTACATCAGTCTGGCAGGATTGAGGATTAGACTGAGTTGAATTCAAATTTTCGAATTTCTCAAATCCTGAAGTCTAAAGAGCGTTATTTTGGTTCAAATCTCATCCATGTTTCCTTGCAAGATTTTAAAGCTACACAAATAAATTTCACGGTAAGATTTGAAATTTTGTTCTGAAAAAAACGAACATAATTTTTCTGTTAACTCTGTTTAAAGGGTGATACGGTTAAAATTTGGTCAATATCAACTTGACGTATTTGTATCCGAGCTACTCGCAAACAAAGCTGGCAAAATTGCTAGAATTTGCCAAATCAACCGTTACAAATGTAATTCAAGTGTTTGGGGAACGTTTGTCGACAGCCAGGAAGTCTAGATCGGGAGGAAATCGAAAACCGGAAGCCGCTTAGACGACAAAGAGAGTTGCCGGTAGTTTCAAGCGAAACCCTAACCTCTCTCTCCGAGATGCCGCAAATAAGCTGGGTGTATCGTCTACAATCGTGCATCGAGCCAAAAAACGAGCCGGACTATCGACTTACAAGAAGGTAGTGACTCCAACAGGCGATGATAAACAAAATACGACGGCTAAAGCGCGATCCCGGAGGATGTACACGACGATGCAGACGAAGTTTGACTGCGTAGTAATGGACGACGAAACCTACGTCAAAGCCGACTACAAGCAGCTTCCGGGACAAGAGTTTTATACGGCAAAAGGAAGGGGAAAGGTAGCAGATATTTTCAAGCACATGAAACTGTCAAAGTTCGCGAAGAAATATCTGGTTTGGCAAGCCATCTGTACCTGTGGCCTGAAAAGCAGTATTTTCATAGCTTCCGGAACTGTCAACCAAGAAATTTACGTGAAAGAGTGTTTAAATAAACGTCTGCTGCCTTTCCTGAAGAAACACGGTTGTTCCGTACTGTTTTGGCCGGATTTGGCATCTTGCGATTACGGTAATAAGGCCATGGAGTGATATGCCGCCAACAACGTGCAGGTGGTTCCCAAGGACAAGAACCCTCGCAATACGCCAGAGCTCCTTCCAATTGAGAAATACTGGGATATTGTCAAGCGGAACCTAAAGAAGATAAAAAAAACTGTACAAAATCTGATGGCAGGGATTAAGCGTAACGCCCGGCAATTTGGATTTGGAAAAGCGGAAGCCTAACTGAATATTTTTCCTGAATTATATACTAACTAAAATTGAAAAAGAAATTTAATTTGATTTTTTAAATAAACGATTTTTCCGGTTTACACGCCTTTTCCCTTGAACAAATTTTGACCGTATCACCCTTTATTATCAAAACCGATCTTACCGTTTGCCATTAATTTTAATTCCAAATGTTGCCAGCTCGTTATTGTTTTCTGTATTTGTATTAACATTTTAACGAATGTATATTTGAACCACAGAAGAAACTGTTCTTATAATTTTCCGAGTCCTATCAGTTTTCCGCGATTTCAGGGGCAAAATGGATCACTTTTTTTTGTCTCAGAGAACTGAACTGAATATAAAATAAATCAGGAACGTATTATGAGCCATTTTAAAGAAGTCTAACGGAATTACCCAAACACGATCAGTGTGTTTGTCACTTGACAATGATGCATCGCTAGATAATTGCATTGACAGCAGGGTTTAGCTACCGTAATGTGACAAATGACAAAGGCAGAAAATTCATCTTTTTTTCACGTTGATTGTATTGTTATAACCGCATATTAGTTCTTTCTCTGAAGCAATCATTCAACCATTTAACACTAGAAGGACCGGCAAATTGAATATACCTATTCGGACCGCGACCAGTCAAAATGACTGGTAAAGGGAAAATTTTTTATATCATAATATTTTAAACTTTTTTCTTTTGAGATTATTTTGTTATTTATTCGATATAATTTTTGTTATAAAATGGAAATATTTTGTCACCATGGGTGCACGGAATCACCTCATTTTCGCATAGTTGACGAATGCGTGTATGTCATAAAATGAATATTTCAAAAAATTATCAAAAAATTAAAACACATTATAAATGTAATTATAAAATCATGTTAGATGGCTATAGATATTGACCATGGGTGCACGGTTTCACTTCAATTGTGTTTTAGTAGATATTTTCTAGCAGCCACCACTCTGAAATTTTTCAACACGTTGCCTATAAATTATACCTGATATTGTAGGTTTTGAAGCATACTTTTTCTATAAGTAGAGCAATTCACCATGGGTGCACGGATTCACCGCCATTAATCCAAAATCAATTTTTTTGCATGCTAGAGGTAAAGAATAAAGACTTTTATAGATTCAAATGAAAAATTGTGTTAAATACATGGTTTTTCACTATGGGTGCACGGATTCACTGCGTTTTAATCAAATATTGGACTTTTTGTAAATCTTTAAAAAAACATTTTTACAAAACTTAACTAAACCAAAGTCGAAACCATGTCTTTCATGTTGAGACATAATGAATTAAATAACAATTTTTATTTTAAGTTCCGTTTTTTCATTCCTGGAAAAAATATTTTAATTATATCTTGAAATAATAAATTTTTTTTTCTATATACATACATTTATTTATTTATTTATTATTAAAAAACAGGTTTTTGCAATCGTATATTTATCTGTTAAGATCTGATCAACATCCAAGAAATTTGAAAACGGTTACCATGGACTCATTTTAAGCGGATTTGTGCCAACGTAAGAACTTAACTGCACAATTAACACACGACGTATTACAGGACACGACACTTGACGTTCTTACAAACGGAAAAAGGATTCAAAATTACCTTTTTTGTCGACCGGTTTCGGGCTCGATGTTGCCCATCTACAGGACGATGTCCGACTGATCACACGAAGAAATTACTAGCAGGATCATACTACGAGTGTCGTAGTATTCGTCGAAAGAAGGTTCCTTTATGAGATTTTCCTTTTGGTGAAGGTGAAAAGCGGCGACATAATTGGTGGGTCATCTTCGTTCATTAGCGGTTTTTCGGAAGTACTAATAAACATCGACTCCCAAGCGTTCAAATGTGAGGCTTTTCTTACGCATTTCCTATAGATCACTTTTTCCCAGTTTATGGAGTGGTCCATTTCCGTTGCGTGGGCGGCTACGCTGGATTCATTGACCCTGTTGTTGTCTACAGCATTCCGATGTTCTTTAAGTCGAACTTTAAATTTGCGACGAGTTTGGCCAATGTAAACAGCTGGGCAACTCTCACAGGGAATTTCATAGATTCCGGATCTCTCATCCTGCGGGATCTTATCCTTCAAGGAGACCAACCGATCCTTAAGTGTGTTGCCGCTCTTGTATGCTGTTTTCAGACCGTGTTGAGAAAGGATTTTTGTTATCCCATTAGTTAGTTTCGGGTGGAACGGCAGGCTAACTCTGTAGGGCTCTTCTTTCTCTGGCCTGAAAGTGGTAGCATCACTTCGGTACTTTTTTCGGGCATGTTTTCGGAGAATTTTGAGTACAAATTCGTTGTCAAAACCGTTCAAAAAACCTGCCTCAAGGATTTTATGTTTTTCTTCTTCAAAATCTTCCTTTTCCATGGGGATATTGTACAGGCGGTGCGCCATGGAATGGAAGGCGGCTTGTTTTAAACAAACCTTTGGCCTCAGCATGGGCAGCAAACTATCCCCACTTTTGGCTGAAGTTTTTATGAGCGACTTGGAAGCAGATTTGGAGAAAAGTGAAAGACTTTTCCCACGTGTCTGGTGGCGCTACGTCGATGACATCCTTGCCTCGGTAAAGGAGCGTTATCTCACACAGACATTAGAGCTTCTAAACTCCAAACACAGGTCGATAAAATTTACAGTAGAAAAAGAAGTTGAGGGAAAACTCCCTTTCCTTGATCTCCTAATCTCAAGGAAAGAGGACAACACCATCAAATTTGGAATTTATCGAAAACCAACCTCAACCGACCGATACATAACAGCAGATTCCAACCACTTCGGTGCCCAAAAACAAGCCGCCTTCCATTCCATGGCGCACCGCCTGTACAATATCCCCATGGAAAAGGAAGATTTTGAAGAAGAAAAACATAAAATCCTTGAGGCAGGTTTTTTGAACGGTTTTGACAACGAATTTGTACTCAAAATTCTCCGAAAACATGCCCGAAAAAAGTACCGAAGTGATGCTACCACTTTCAGGCCAGAGAAAGAAGAGCCCTACAGAGTTAGCCTGCCGTTCCACCCGAAACTAACTAATGGGATAACAAAAATCCTTTCTCAACACGGTCTGAAAACAGCATACAAGAGCGGCAACACACTTAAGGATCGGTTGGTCTCCTTGAAGGATAAGATCCCGCAGGATGAGAGATCCGGAATCTATGAAATTCCCTGTGAGAGTTGCCCAGCTGTTTACATTGGCCAAACTCGTCGCAAATTTAAAGTTCGACTTAAAGAACATCGGAATGCTGTAGACAACAACAGGGTCAATGAATCCAGCGTAGCCGCCCACGCAACGGAAATGGACCACTCCATAAACTGGGAAAAAGTGATCTATAGGAAATGCGTAAGAAAAGCCTCACATTTGAACGCTTGGGAGTCGATGTTTATTAGTACTTCCGAAAAACCGCTAATGAACGAAGATGACCCACCAATTATGTCGCCGCTTTTCACCTTCACCAAAAGGAAAATCTCATAAAGGAACCTTCTTTCGACGAATACTACGACACTCGTAGTATGATCCTGCTAGTAATTTCTTCGTGTGATCAGTCGGACATCGTCCTGTAGATGGGCAACATCGAGCCCGAAACCGGTCGACAAAAAAGGTAATTTTGAATCCTTTTTCCGTTTGTAAGAACGTCAAGTGTCGTGTCCTGTAATACGTCGTGTGTTAATTGTGTGGTTACCATGGACCGAGTGAATTTTAGGAATTATATGCATCAGGTTATGTCGAGCGACGGAAAACAGTGAACATAAAAATAATGAATCAACATTGTCAAATGTTTACGTTGATTTGTTTTTCCTTAAAACATTTTTGATTGATTAATATTGCATTTCATATACCTATCATATCTAACTCAAAAATATTTTGTGTTCTGAAGCAAGTTGAAAACTATTTATTTATATATGGACTTGTATTTTCAACGGCAAATTTACAGCCAATCCGTGCACCCATGTTGAAATATTTTAGCGCTGATGTGGTCTATCAGATAGGCTGGCGCAAGTCTGGTCTAGGTATCGATTCCCGGTATCGGCAAAAAAACACTTGGATTCAAACCCCATAAGTTGCCGACAGGTAAGACGTGTTTCCTCTTATAATAAGAATGTTCAATAAGAATGATCAATCAGTTGGCAGCAAGCTAGGTATATACACGGGTGCTGGAATACCTGTAAGTAAACTTCCATTGGAAATTTGTCGAACCTAATAATCTAACAACGCATGTGAATACATACATACATACTTGGGCAGAAACTGCGGTGAATCCGTGCACCCATGGTGGATAACCAACATATCAAAAAGATTCCATGCACCCATGTTGAAATATCATTTTAATTATGCAGTTTCATAGCTGATGTCTTCACATTTGAATAAATGAGTACACAATTCATAATTATTTTACTCATTCTAGTTTAGTATAAAACATATTTATCACCTAAAACTACTCGATTTCTCGAATGGACATGTATTAAATCTAACATAACTTTTACAAATCTTGATAAAATTCCGCCAAATTTTCACAGAAAGTTTGATTATAGTTGAGCAACAAAACGGACTAAAAAAATTGGGAGTCAAGTGCTTGAAGCGCCACACAGCGGTCAATTCGAGAACTTTTTCTAAAAATTTTCATGACTTCGCATCGAAAATCAATAATTTCATTACAAATGACACACTCCTGCCCACCATAAATCAACTAAGGCTCATTGTCTTGAATGTAGATTGCAAATGAAACCAAAAGCAAGCGAAAAAAATTTATCTTGTTTGAGTTATAGGGTTGTGAATTTTACCAGTCATTTTGACTGGTCACGGTCCGAGTGTCCATGGCGAAATTTTTCTCGCTTATTAAAAGAGCTAGTGAAATAAAAAATACACAGTTTTGTAGAGATTCAAAATTCATGAAAAGTCATATTTTTTGCGAATTTTTAGGGCGTAGTGTTTAAAAGATATTCAACAAACAAAGTGTCCAACCAGTCATTTTGACTGGTGCGGTCTTTCTAGTGTTAATCAAGATAGAATCTTTGTGTTTTTCACTTTCATCGTACCAAAACAAAATGCGCGATTCTCCGCTTAACTTTGTCATTAAATGTGTTGGAAAATGATCAATAGAGCCGACAACCTCGACCCCCGATCCGCAAGCTCTACTAATGAGAGCCACTTATTAACAATGGGTTAATTGCGACGACGACGACGTGATTGCCTATAATGGCGGTTTGGATTATTTCTCTTTCATTATGACCACATCCGGTTTAGCCGTTGCCTCGTTTGCGCCCCTAATGAATGAACTCTATGCCCCCGTTCATCATCAAGCAAGACCACAACGAGGGCGATATTTTTTAAATGTCACTATTCTAACCGATCATTTTTTTTTTTGTCGGGTGACAGGTTGGTAGTGAAAAGTTGAAAATATTTTGTAGGCTTTCGTTTCTTTAATATTATAGGGAGGTAGGTACATCATTCCCTCGAAGAAAACCTTTAAAGACAGGTACTCAAATGCACAAATTCATGTGCTAAGCCATAGTCGAGTTTAGGTTTATTTCTTCCGGTTTCAATCCTGGGGTACAAAAAAGGGTGCCTTTTAAGGTACGGGAACCCTCCAAAAGCGTGACATTTCGTGACTTTTAATCCGTTCTCTTTACAACAGGACGGTCTCCTTCTTAACGGAGGGCCATTGAAATGTCTTGAATGAAATGTTACTCATTCAGTAGTAGCAGCTGCAGCAAACCAGACACTTTATAGCCCTCCGTTTTCCTTTTCGATTTCCAAAGCCTACGCCTTCTTTTTGTAGGTACTGGATCATTAGGCCGAATGTCATTTTGAATGAATTGATTTTTTTTCTGGTAACATTTATGTGTCAGTTGTACTTGAAAGCTTTATCGGTGAGTTTCCAATGACTTCCTATCATAATCATCAAAAATCAACTAAGAATTTAAGGAAATCAGAAAAAATATTCAAAATATTCTCTCGGTCTTAAGGTTTTCGAAGCAGAGGTATTGCACATTAGACTGAGTATATTTGGGGTCATTTTTGAATTTCTCAAACCCTGAGGTCTAAATAGCTCCGTTTTGCTTAGCTTAGCTTAGCTTAGCTTAAGTAGTTGACTACTCATATCCACCTTAAATCGTTGAACTTGAAGTGCTTAGATATGATCATTCATTTTAAAATTCAGATTACATATTTGATTAGACTTTGTTAAACTTACGCACTTCAAACTCCATGATCGCTGGCATGGCTAAACAGAACAAGTTCTACCTCGCCAATGGTTGCTACTCCGTGATTGATCGAGGCCTTCAGCTTTGCGCAAGAGTCAAAAGAATGGTGCTTGGGACTAGCAGTACGTTCATAATGCACAAAAGTCATACTCTCCCTTTAAAAATTATCAATAACGATGCCGGTCACCTCCTAGTAGTCAATGAGGAATGAAGGAAGGATTGTTAGTAGGATACTTCATAGGATCGATTAACAACCTTTTGTCTCTTTATTTTCCAATGATTTATTTTGAAAATTTCATAAACAATCGTAAGTTAATATCACCAACTATAGAAACCGTCTATACGTCTGCAAATCTATATTCAAATATCCATGGAAAGAGTTTTGTTAGTAGGGAAAAGGTTATAGATCAGGATCCATTTTGGTTAATGGTGCGATCGAGTTTTCCTACACCTCCTATGCTCCGAGATTTTTCTTAAGGAAACTCCTATTTCTAGCTTTGAGGCAGTGAATAAAATTTTAATAGTAAAGTAAAAAAAATGTATGAATTTTCTTTAAACTTACTTGTTTTCCTAATTCATGTTCCTGATACACTAATGTGTTTTCAAAAACGATTCTTTAGATTGAAAATACTCTTATCAAACTTCGAAGAATATTTATAAGAAAATGATTAAATTAATAAAGTTTTGTTTATGGATAAAATGATTTTCCATTTTGTTCCTTCTAGTTTTTAATTTGTTATGTAGGTTGTGAAAGCTGAATAAGATCGTTTTTGGAAACTCATCAGTGCAAATCGACTCTTTGCCCCAGTTTGATTTCGCGATTGCACGGAGAAAAAAATCTACCAAAAAGGTTAGCCATTCAAAGTAATTTTTTTTTTTTTTGATTTTAAGACACTTTCAGCCTTTGGCTGGTTCGTCTCTGGAAGAATTTTATTATATAAACGGGGAAATATTTCGGCTTTTTCAGTCAAATCACGGATCCAAAACACCTTCTCTTCTTATTCCGACGTTTCGTTCTTTATTTGAACTTTTTCACAGGAATAGAAAAAGTTCAAATAAAGAACGAAACGTCGGAATAAGAAGAGAAGGTGTTTTGGATCCGTGATTTGACTGAAAAAGCCGAAATATTTCCCCGTTTATACAGTTTTACCAGTCGAGAACAATTATCTACTGAATTTTATTATAGTTAACATATCATCAAACAAATAAGATTCTTTAAGGAAACAAAGTAGTTTTTCCTCTTCTACTTCGTCATTTGAAAGGATATTCCTTATGGACACGCCAATCTGGTACGCCTCTCTGGGTCCTTGGAGTTCAGGATATTCGATTAGTATGTGTTCCACTGTTTGCCTCACGTTGCATAAATCACACATCCTTGCTGGTTCCCCGGAGACATAATGCCGATAAGTATACCTCGTGTGCCCAACCCGAAGCCTCGATAACAATGCTTGTTCTTTTCTACTAGCTCGATCTTTCCATTTCCTTGCATCCCCTTTGATTTTCGCCAAGTTCAGGTACCTATGTGTTCTCCATCCCGATATCCATGCGTCCCAAATTTTGGACTTAACCCAGTAAGAGACATCTGTCTTCGGAATTCCAACGTCGAATTGCTCTTCGTTGCGTCCTATGGCTGCTAATTTGTCCGCTTCAGTATTTCCATGGATTCCGGAGTGTCCGGGAATCCATCAAAAGATGAAATTGTCGGATGCTGTCTGTTGGATGACGATTTCGAGCAAGTAACACACCTGCTGAGTCTGAAAAATCACGAAGCTCCCTGTAGAACTACTGTGGTGTAAAGCCAACGCTATCGCTGCAGCTTCTGCTGAAAAAACTGATATTTGTTGTAGGAGACTTCGCGCAATTTCTAATGAGCCACCAAAGAGACCAGCACCAACTTTCGAAATTTTGTGGCCACAATCGCATTGAAACATGCTGATATTTTCATTTGATATTGCATTTGCATTTGATATTGCATTTGCAGCTCACTTTCGGTATATAACTGTTCCATCTCCGGTCCCCTAATCTAATTATGTACCTGCTCAGTGTTGGGTAAGTGAAGTTTAGTGTATTTTCTAAATATATTTCTTGCCATACTGTATTGTAGAGGGATACATTTTTGTTCGTCTTTTCAGCTATGTTTATAGCTTTTTTTTATTTTTTTTTAAATACCAAAAATCACAAAAAGTGACAAGAATGTCAAAAAAGCTCAAAAGAGTAATAAAAACAACAAATTTGATCAAAATATTAAAAAAATTATAATATGTCGAAAACTACAATAATGATCAACAGCACAAAAATTAAGAAATAGACAAAAGAAATTTTTTTTGTAGTAGGTTAAGAAATGACTAAAAAAAATTAAAAAATCAAGGAATACTTAAATCACAAAACAGTTGTAGCTAAGCTATTAACATAAGGTCCTTCGATATTCGTCGCTGAAGTTCCCTAACGAAGTCATTTTAGTCCCTAAGTATTCCACAAGTCAAATGGAGTTTTTTTGCCAATGCTGCAATTCAAACCGATAGTAGGCAACTCTAAAATACAATTTTTTAATCTAAAAACAAACAAAATCAAGGAAAACATCCGTATTTCCGTAAAGTGATTTCAACGCATGATCATTATCGTTAGAATTCACAATTCAACAATGAGCAACAGTTTTACAGTTTTGAATGTTTTGATGTTGAAATTGCTTCAATGATCGTTCATATTATGCATTTTTTTTTAATGTTTTTTATGTAATAATATAACTTAATATCATACTAACCATTTCCATTGACAATTGAAATTAATTAGAAAATCTTTACACTTTGAGTTTATTTATGACTAGCTGATTTACCCGGCCTTGCCCGGGTTCACATTAAATATAAATCAAAATTGATTTGAATTTTCGAAATTTTGAAAGCTTTTAGTTCATCATTTTAACAAATTTGGCCATGTTTGTTTGGCCATGTGGTTTTGTAAGCCTATTTAAGGTTTTGATTGGATTTTTGACAAAGTTTCTCGTTTTCATATTATTGAAAAACTAATAGTTATTAGGTTATTAGTTATTAGCTAAAAAAATTTCCCTTGAATGCCTATTCATCGAATCACGAACAACATTTTAAAATAAGGTTTCTAAAATGCTCCGATTTTCCATTTTAATTTTCCATTTTAACGTTCAAAAAGGAATTTTTTTTTATGGCAAATTTTATCACGACTTGTTTTGAAAGTCTAAAATACATTCGATGATGTGGTTTGGTGAAAAAAAAATAAAAGTGTTTTCTTCTTGATTTTTACTGAATAATTCCGTGGTTTTTACCAAATTTGCTCGGATATTGCCCGGATTTTGGGTTAAACATTTTGAAAACAACTACGCGGATTGTTCTAGAAAATTGCCCAGATTTTTTCGGTCCGGATACGTCCTGAAAAATTCTGGCAACCTTATCAACCCGTAATTTTTTGGGAAGCCTGAATAGATTTAGTCTTTTTAACAATGTATTTTTTTATCTTGTTCATGTGTTTTCTAATGAAAATCCAATATCTTAGGCTTGTAAACATATGTACACGACCTGTTTTGAAGATTATCCCACTTTTTGAAATGAATGATCTGTCGTAGAAAAGTATATTCAAGTTTATTCATTCAAATCTTTAAAGCTTAGCAAGCTTCGATTTGCTTTCCAGTACACGTGAACTCTGGATGGTCGTTTCTAATACCCGGCCCATGGTGATGGTGAAAACAACCCCGCCGAAAGAAACGAAAATCGGTTGACAAAATGGGTGCCATGACTTTTTGTTCATAGCATAGCATAGCATTGGGTGACTACACACATCTTGAATTGGCTGATACACCAGGTACAACTAACAATCAAGCTCAACACTAGATGCCAAAATGAGTATCTGGATTCAATACTCATTTCAAGTGTTGCTATTGAGAATCAGTATGGTACCATTATGCACACCGTGACAAGTCAATGTAATCTTATGGGGATAATCTGAACAGCGAAATGAACTTTTTAGGTGCAAGAGAGCTCATGCGACCCTACAAACAAGGATGCTGTTTCAGATAGGGAGAGGGAGGGCTATTTGAGTTTATAGGAAAGCCTACTTGGCAGGTAGGATTTATGTGTAATTTTTTTTAAAAGTGGACGAATACAAAGATAAATAAAAATGGAAAGAGCTCACCAATTTACGAATGACCTTATGTTGTAAACGATGCTACCGTGCATTAACATTCCGTTGTGGAATCGTTAACCTGTTTCCTAGTCCTTCCAATTTTTGGTCCGTCCAAATCATTTTCTGTGCTTATACGATCTTTCCCTCAATTTCATATCATCCGGAACCAAATTTCCAGTGAAGCCAGCTGAGCTTGAGCGAGACTTGATGACATGCTAGACGCTGCGACGCCGGAACTATCCGCTCTGCTATCGGTAACCAGAACTACATGGTTTTCTGCTCCCGGGATTCAAAGATTTAAATACGATAAAAATCCACTATTTACTTTTCAAATATCGGGTGCCATGACTTTTTGTTCATGTGAATAAAACCGAAAGTTGTATGGGAGGGTCTCTTTTCTTAGGTGGGAGGGACTCAAAACTATTACTAAAACCTTACCATGGTCCAAACACATAACTGTACCAAATTTCAGGCAGATCGGTTAAGCAGTGTGGATTTGTATAAGGTGCATACAAACATATATAGTCCAACTCATCTTTATATATTAGAAGAAGAAGATTCCCGTAAAAAACTGTTTTTTGAACAACATATTTAAAAATATATATATTCAGCGGAAACACTATGAAGACTCTTGAAAAATCTGCCAAATACATCTTCATTAAGAAAGCTAGGAAACTTGATCATAGTTTTGTTTAGCGAAAACTTGTACTTTGATCGGCAGATCGCAAAACACAAAAACCACATTTTATCCTATAAACTACCTTACTAAACAAGAAATTTCAATTGGGATACAATAAAGGTATACTAAGCTCTGATTTGTAGAATGATTTGAAGAAAGTATGAAGTAAAGCTGTAAATTTTCTTCTATTTCCGGCACCGGCCCCAGCTATTTCAACAGCCAATGTACATCGTCCACTAGAATTTCTATAATGAACTGGGTTATTAGACCTCAAAACACTAACAAAATTAGGACAAACGCGACGCAAACTCAAATTATCCAACTTCTGCACGAATTTTTGTCTCAAATAACAATTCACGAGTAAAAATAAAATAATTTTTCAGGAGTAAAAATCAGCAGCAAAAATAACCACACCCGTCAGTCACGGTCGCCACCTACTCCATCGATCCCTGAGGTCTAAATAGCTCCGTTTTGGTAACAAAACTCATTCATAACTCTAAACAGAATTTTTAAGTAACGTTTACATGAGTAAATTTGAAAAGTATGGAAAAATTTCATATGTTGTACTGAAAAATGAAAATATTTTTTTTCTGTACAACCGAGCCGTATTGTTTATTAAGTAAAATAAGTTATTAGATGTATATCTTTTGGCATTGAAAAACAATAAATTCAATTGACATCACTGCTGAGTACCTAGCGAGGTATTGCATGACTACTTTCCATGCACTTTTCGCGAGGCACCAGCAGTGATGTCAATTGAATTTATCGTTTTTCAATGCCAAACGACATACCCCTGTTTAACAGATAGTAACTTTTTTACTTAATGAGATACGAAGTTATGATTTTGGACAAGGTTGTTCAGCGGAAAATTTACTTTACAAAATTAATAAATTAGCATAAAAATCATTAGCAGCCTCGGTTTCACATAATAAACAAAAATGATGTTGATTTTTCAGTATAAAATATTCAATTTGTCCATAGACACCTAAAAGTGGATATTAAATCGTGTAAATGTTAATTGTAATTTCTTCCATAAATCATGGATGAGTATGGACCAAAACGAAGCTTTGAGAAGTTCAAGAACGACCCCAAATCGACTCAGTCTAATAGCACATTAACGTTCAGTGCAAGTTGTAAAAACAATTTCTGTTATTATTTTTCCAGCTAAAAAAACGGTGACTTTTTAGTTCCAATGTCCCAAGTTGAAGGAAAGGCAAACTGCCATAATAATGTTCCCTAATGGGAACGCACTGCCCCATAAAACTCGGTCGACCCCCGTTTAGAGTCATGGATAATTGAAAATAAAAATAAAGCAGAAAAAAAAATTACAATCCACCCGCAGACACTGTTAATGATCAAAGTTTTTCCCTTCTTCCACTTCCATCACGAATGCTATTTAAGGAGGTACGTGGCCAATTTAAACCCTTATCCGCCCGATTGAACCGGTCGGTCGCGCGGCAAGGAAAATAATTCGTCAATCAAAACTTCAACACCACTTTTTGGCGGTTCATTTGGGGGTCCTTTTTTCCGCCGTTTTCCTAACCCAAAAATTGACTGTTTGATGGGCGTTCGTCATCGTCGTTGTTCGAGGAAGAAGAAAGCCATAGCCGGTTTAAATATTCATTATTATGGGCTCTGATCGATGAAAGCGTGGCAACCTTCCGATGAAGAGCCACCAACGAGTTATTGATTAATGTCTAGCTGCTAGCTCAATTTGTTTCACGGGGAATGGCTATTTGATAGGTTGTGGGCGTTTTGGGATTGTCTTGGAAAGGAAATCATTTACTGGTTGGAGAAGTTTCAAATTGAGTGGTGTAATATGCTGTGCTTAATTTTAATCGGTTTTTAAAATTGACTTTATGCTAAGAAAGTTGATTTTTTTAATAAAAGAATTCAATCTTCAATAACTTGGCATTCGTAGGATTAACATTGCCTTTTATATTTTTTTATTGACATATTTTTTTCTTTAACCTTCCAAAATCTGTTTGTATCTTAGATGGCCCTTTTCTATAACACGAATAAAAGTTCGCCAGCCCATGTTTTAGCCGACCACAGCATAAATTAAAACTTACTATTTATGATTTTCTTGAATTCTGGTGAATTTGATATTATCAATAGGTAGGATATCCTCTACTATCGATCGGCTACATCAAACCTGAAACCAATCGATAAAAAGCGAATGTTAAGTCCATTTGCCGGTAAGTAAAAAAGTTAAGTTTTGTGTCCTGTAATTCGTAAAGTAAACTTCTCAAGTGATAAAAAAATTAATTTTGTTTTTATGTTCACTTACCTAAGATCAAGACAGTGACAGGGAATTAAAAAAAAAACATCATATCTAACAAACAATGAACAACAAAAATTGGTACAACAATTGCAAAATAAAATGAATTCGTCAAACTTTCTTGAAACGTTTGAATCGTAAAACTTTCTTAAAATAAATTGAATTTGAAGTCCGCTGAGGAGAAACGAAAATCCAAAAATCTTAAATCGTTTGAGCCAACTGGCACTCAATTTGAATTATAAATTAAAATGATTTAGGGCAAAAAACACATTTCATCGTGGCAATCATCCAGATAATTTCAAAGCACTAGAAAATAAACTTTTATGTTCTACTAGCTTACCCAGTTTGATTTGCTACACCTCGTAAATGGATGAAAATTTAAAAAAATATTTTCATTTGGATTTGGGAGTAATTTTTTTTAATTTAAATTTCAACACCAATCAAATAATTTCAGAAAAAAGTTGGACATCGCCAAAAAAAATCGGGACAGTTCAGAAACTCTTAATAATCTTATTTTTATGACCATTCCTAAATATGAGTTCTGCTAAAATCGTTCAAAGAAAGTAATAAAATTTGGATAAATGAAATTCGTTTGAAAATTTGAGTTCTTAAGAAAGCTTCCATCTTTGTATGCTGCAAACACTCAAACCGAAAATGTTGTAGTTCAGAGTAATTTAAAATCCTGAATTTGAAGAAAGGATTTTAAATTTTTTTTACAGCCATTTTTTATCATCTACCAAGTTTATTTAATTTACCTCGTCCATTCATTTTTTATTTGATTAAAAATGGTTTTTTTCCGCTCGGTAGTCCTGTTCTATTTTATTCGAAATTTGCCCATTTCAAGCTTCACATTTATGGGCTTCTGCTAGGATTCAGGAGAAACATCTGGAGCCATCATCATTTGGAAGCAACTTAAAGAATATTTTCTTCAATCGAAAAATATTAACATCGCTAGAATGTACTGAATGTACGCTGTTATGGTGATGCTAAAATTGTTATGGTGATGCTAAGATAAGTTTGCCAGATTTCCCGGTTTCACCCGGACTTCCCCGGACTTGAAAAAAAAATTAGGAAAAGTTCGGTCCGGCCAGGTTGCCCGAATTTCGTAGAAAAAGGCCTTAACTTGACACAGATTTACATTTACAGATAAACTGAACAAAAAACTGCCACTGAGTAATTATAATTTTCTTGGCGTCCAAAAACGATTTATTATAAGATGTATACGATCTTTTATCTGAATAATCAAGAACAGTCTTTCGGAAGCCTTAAATGCGATTTGAAATCTAGTGGTTTGTATTAATGAAAATATATACATTCAAGAGTATTCTTTTTGTTTTTGTACTGAATAATTCCGTTGTGTTGGGCAAATTTGCCTGGATATTAGGTTGGACATTTTTAAAATAAATGCCCGGATTTTGCGAGGTTTTTATATAAAATTGCCCGGATTCGCCCGGTTCGGATATGTCAGGAAAATATACTAACAACCTTGAATGCTAAGAACTATACAAGTTATTTAATCTTCTCTTATCTAAACATTGAAAAAAATCTGTTTTTTTAAGTCAAATCTCTTTGACTTTTTTACTTTTTTTACTTTTTTTATTTTTTTTGAATTTATTAACTTTTTTGACTTTTTTAACTTTTTTTACTTTTGTTTGATTTGTTTGACTTATTGGTTTTTTAGTCTTTTTCGACTTTTTGGACTTTTTAAACTTTTTTGACTTTTTGAATTTTTTAAATTTTTTGGCTTTTTTTTTACTTTTTGACTTTTTGATTTCTTTTTTTTCTTATTTTCCAGACTCTTTGACTTTTTGACTTTCCTAACTTTTTATTTTTTTTAATGCCTCCTTAACTTTTTTGACTAAGCCGTTTTGAATAAAGAAATTGTTTAAAAACTTTGAGTTTTTTTATTTAATGAACTGTTTTTGGACTTTTTTTTACTTTTTTGAATTTTTTTGACTTTTGACTTTTTTGGCCTTTTTTGACTTTTTTGACTTTTTTGACTTTTTTGACTTTTTTGACTTTTTTGACTTTTTTGACTTTTTTTGACTTTTTTGACTTTTTTGACTTTTCTGACTTTTTTGACATTTTTTGACTTTTTTGACTTTTTTGACTTTTTTGACTTTTTTGACTTTTTTGACTTTTTTGACTTTTTTGACTTTTTTGACTTTTTTGACTTTTTTGACTTTTTTGACTTTTTTGACTTTTTTGACTTTTTTGACTTTTTTGACTTTTTTGACTTTTTTGACTTTTTTGACTTTTTTGACTTTTTTGACTGTTTTGACTTTTTTGACTTTTTTGACTTTTTTTGACTTTTTTTGACTTTTTTGACTTTTTTGACTTTTTTGACTTTTTTGACTTTTTTGACTTTTTTGACTTTTTTGACTTTTTTGACTTTTTTGGCTTTTTTGACTTTTTTGACTTTTTTGACTTTTTTGACTTTTTTGACTTTTTTGACTTTTTGACTTTTTTTACTTTTTTGACTTTTTTGACTTTTTTGACTTTTTTCACTTTTTTGACTTTTTTGACTTTTTTGACTTTTTTGATTTTTTGACTTTTTTGACTTTTTCGACTTTTTTGACTTTTTTGACTTTTTTGACTTTTTTGACTTTTTTGACTTGTTTGGCATTTTTGACTTTTTTGACTTTCTTGACTTTTTTGACTTTTTTGACTTTTTTGACTTTTTTGACTTTTTTGACTGTTTTGACTTTTTTGACTTTTTTGACTTTTTTGACTTTTTTGACTTTTTTGACTTTTTTGACTTTTTTGACTTTTTTGACTTTTTTGACTTTTTTTGACTTTTTTGACTTTTTTGACTTTTTTGACTTTTTTGACTTTTTTGACTTTTTTGACTTTTTTGACTTTTTTGACTTTTTTGACTTTTTTGACTTTTTTGACTTTTTTGACTTTTTTGACTTTTTTGACTTTTTTGACTTTTTTGACTTTTTTGACTTTTTTGACTTTTTTGACTTTTTTGACTTTTTTGACTTTTTTGACTTTTTTGACATTTTTTGAAATTTTTTGACATATTTTGACATACTTCGACATTTTTTAACATTTTTTGACATTTTTTTTTGGCAGTTTATGACATGTTATGACATTTTTTTTTACATTTTGACATTTTTTTTCACTTTTTGACGGTTTTGTTTTTTTTGCCTTTTCCGCCTTTTTATTTAATTTTTATGATTTTTTTACTTTTTTAACTTTTTGACTTTTTTTACTTTTTTGACTTTTTTGAGTTTTTTTACTTTTTTGAGTTTTTCGACTTTTTTTCCCTTTTTGACTTTATTTACTTTTTTGACTTTTTTAACTTTTTTGACTTTTTAGACATTTTTGATTTTTTAAACTTTTTTGACTTTTTTAACATTTTTTACTTTTTTTTTACTTCTTTTGATTTTTTTTACTTTTATGGAATTTTTGACCTTTTTGACTTTTTTGACTTTTTTGACTTGTTTTACTTTTTTTACTTTTTTGATTTTTTTGACTTTTCTGACTTTTTTGACATCTTTTGACTTTTTCGACTTTTCTGACTTTTTTGACATTTTTTGACTTTTTCGACTTTTTCGACTTTTTTTACTTTTTTTGCCTTTTTTGAATTTTTTGACTTTTTTGACTTTTTTTGACTTTTTTGACTTTTTTGATTTTTTTGACTTTTTTGACTTTTTCGACTTTTTTGACTTTTTTGACTTTTTTGACTTTTTTGACTTTTTTGACTTTTTTGACTTTTTTGACTTTTTTGACTTTTTTGACTTTTTTGACTTTTTTGACTTTTTTGACTTTTTTGACTTTTTTGACTTTTTTGACTTTTTTGACTTTTTTGACTTTTTTGACTTTTTTGACTTTTTTGACTTTTTTGACCTTTTTTGATTTTTTGACTTTTTTGACTTTTTTTATTTTTTTGACTTTTTTGACTTTTTTGACTTTTTTGACTTTTTTGACCTTTTTCACTTTTTAGACTTTTTTGACTTTTTAGACTTTTTTGACTTTTTTGACTTTTTTGACTTTTTTGACTTTTTTGACTTTTTTTGCCTTTTTTGAATTTTTTGACTTTTTTGACTTTTTTGACTTTTTTGACTTTTTTGATTTTTTTGACTTTCTTGACTTTTTCGACTTTTTTGACTTTTTTGACTTTTTTGACTTTTTTGACTTTTTTGACTTTTTTGACTTTTTTGACTTTTTTGACTTTTTTGACTTTTTTGACTTTTTTGACTTTTTTGACTTTTTTGACTTTTTTGACTTTTTTGACTTTTTTGACTTTTTTGACTTTTTTGACTTTTTTGACTTTTTTGACTTTTTTGACTTTTTTGACTTTTTTGACCTTTTTTGATTTTTTGACTTTTTTGACTTTTTTTATTTTTTTGACTTTTTTGACTTTTTTGACTTTTTTGACTTTTTTGACCTTTTTCACTTTTTAGACTTTTTTGACTTTTTAGACTTTTTTGACTTTTTTGACTTTTTTGACTTTTTTGACTTTTTTGACTTTTTTGACTTTTTTTGACTTTTTTGACTTTTTTGACTTTTTTGACTTTTTTGACTTTTTTGACTTTTTGACTTTTTTGACTTTTTTGACTGTTTTGACTTTTTTGACTTTTTTGACTTTTTTTGACTTTTTTTGACTTTTTTGACTTTTTTGACTTTTTTGACTTTTTTGACTTTTTTGACTTTTTTGACTTTTTTGACTTTTTTGACTTTTTTGACTTTTTTGACTTTTTTGACTTTTTTGACTTTTTTGACTTTTTGACTTTTTTGACTTTTTTGACTTTTTTGACTTTTTTCACTTTTTTGACTTTTTTGACTTTTTTGACTTTTTTGATTTTTTGACTTTTTTGACTTTTTCGACTTTTTTGACTTTTTTGACTTTTTTGACTTTTTTTACTTTTTTGACTTTTTTGACTTTTTTGGCATTTTTGACTTTTTTGACTTTTTTGACTTTCTTGACTTTTTTGACTTTTTTGACTTTTTTGACTTTTTTGACTTTTTTGACTGTTTTGACTTTTTTGACTTTTTTGACTTTTTTGACTTTTTTGACTTTTTTGACTTTTTCGACTTTTTTGACTTTTTTGACTTTTTTGACTTTTTTGACTTTTTTGACTTTTTTGACTTTTTTGACTTTTTTGACTTTTTTGACTTTTTTGACTTTTTTGACTTTTTTGACTTTTTTGACTTTTTTGACTTTTTTGACATTTTTTGACTTTTTTGACTTTTTTGACTTTTTTGACTTTTTTGACTTTTTTGACTTTTTTGACTTTTTTTACTTTTTTGACTTTTTTGACTTTTATGACTAAATAAATTCGAAAAAAAATGAAAAACATATTTGTTTTTTATTCGAAACTACACATATTGTTCAAGTTTTTTCAATGAAACAAATCAATTACATATTTTGAAATTTTCGACTATATCTAACTGTGTCGGTTTCAACCATGTTTTCTGCTGATGTTGACGACAAATTTGGTTAACCGACTCGATTTTTATTGCACGTTTTTTACTCAAATCCGATCAAAAATTGCAATTGGTATGCTTTGTTTTGATAATTTGGACTTATTCAAAAAGAAGATTGACATATGTATCATTTTGAAAATCGGTCAAATTTAATGGAAAACTGTACTTCCAAATCTAAAGTAAAACCCGTGATTTTTTTAACATTTTTACGAGCAGCATCTTGAGAGGAGGGCGATTGGTTTAGATTTAAAATTTGATCAAATTTCAGTTTAGTAAGAAAAAATTTATAAATGTTATACTATCCGCATTTCGACGAAAGAATTCAATAACAGGATTTCCGGTAAAATTTATCGTCAATTCCAAAATCTTTCTTCGTTGATTATATATTTGCTGAAAGTTAGTTGGTTTAAGTAAGAATATTGAAAATGAATGAAGAGAATTTCATCCAGAAGCAGGTTTATGACATGTCATTAATTTGTTCAGCACCAAGCAACTATTTTGAAATAGAAAAGAGTTGAATAAAAATAAAACCCCAAAGCAGTGTATCAAGCGTGCTTCTTCCCGTAAGTCCAAGCTTGCAGTGAAAACGATCTTATGCCTGGATTTTGAATATAAGTTTTCTTCAGGCTTCCTACAACTTAACCTTCATTAACTAAAAATTGACAGCACCTACCGTTTATGACCAATAAATGTAGAACTCAGTGAATCATACATTTAAGAAAAACGATTGAAAGAAGGGTTAAATTATTTAAAAAAAATATTTTTAAGAAAAAAAATTTAAAATTTTTATCTACCATTTTCAAGTGAAACACTGAATCCCAAAAACCAATCCAAAAATATAAAAATCGAATTGTTCGGCGGCAATGAACAACAAATTTCATGGCAGTAATTTGATAACCGAGTGATGGCCTCAAGCTCTCAAGAAAAAACATCTCTGGTTTCGAACACAAATCAATCATCGACAAGCTACCTACGCAATTCACCAGAAGCAACGTTTCCGGTGAAGCTTGGTGCAGCCAGCTGGCTAGCACCTTAAATTGTGTCGTTCGTTTGCCAGATGTCGAAATCAGAATTAAGGGGGCAAACTCAGAAAAACGAAAACAAAAACAAAACACAAAGCGTAGGTTTTGATGACTATGTGAAGGCCTACGTGGGTCAAGGTAAACTGAAACTAAACCGAATCAAAAGAACATTTCGAGAAATGAAACAAAAACATTTCGGTACGAAGATAACTTTGTTTCTGGTTCCAGGGAAAAAAACACCAGTGAAGGGCCATTATCAGTTTTTGGACCGGGGGAAAAGACTCTACGATAGTTTCGTTTAATTTCCTACTACGGCATAATAAATCAACCAGAGTCGATTAAGCAACTGCAAACCCTGCTAGTTTGGTATGTGCCTTTTCTTTTATGGCTGGATCAGAAGTTCGATAAGAAATGTTTTCCGGAACAGCTCGGTGAAGAGGAGGGGGAAAACGTTTTGTTCCTAAATACTACTACCGACTGGAGTTAGCCACCCACGCGTGTTTGCTGAACTGTGCATAAGTGGAGCAGCAGAGCCAATGTTGTAGTACTACATCAACGATTACCGATGACAACATTGCCCTGGTAAAAACGAGCACACATTTTCTAGGAAGGATGCACAGTTACTAAAGGAGGTGAAAAATCGTGCTAGACATGATTGGAAGCCTAACTCCGCACCACAACGCCATTTCACTCTCTGGAGCCACCACTATGGCACGGAATTGTGGATCACTGTGAACGAAAATTTACAAAAAAAAATGACAAAAATGACAAAAATGACAAAAATGAAAAAAATGATAAAAATGACAAAAATGACAAAAATGACAAAAATGACAAAAATGACAGAAATGAAAATAATGACAAAAAATTATCGTACTGTTGATAATTTTTGTTTTTTTTTAATCATTTTTATAATTTTTGTCAATTTTGTCATTTTTGTCAATTTTGTCATTTTTGTCATTTTTTGTCATTTTTGTCATTTTTGTCATTTTTGTCATTTTTGTCATTTTTGTCATTTTTGTCATTTTTGTCATTTTTGTCATTTTTGTCATTTTTGTCATTTTTGTCATTTTTGTCATTTTTGTCATTTTTGTCATTTTTGTCATTTTTGTCATTTTTGTCATTTTTGTCATTTTTGTCATTTTTGTCATTTTTGTCATTTTTGTCATTTTTGTCATTTTTGTCATTTTTGTCATTTTTGTCATTTTTGTCATTTTTGTCATTTTTGTCATTTTTGTCATTTTTGTCATTTTTGTCATTTTTGTCATTTTTGTCATTTTTGTCATTTTTGTCATTTTTGTCATTTTTGTCATTTTTGTCATTTTTGTCATTTTTGTCATTTTTGTCATTTTTGTCATTTTTGTCATTTTTGTCATTTTTGTCATTTTTGTCATTTTTATCAATTTTGTCATTTTTGTCATTTTTGTCATTTTTGTCATTTTTGTCATTTTTGTCATTTTTGTCATTTTTGTCATTTTTGTCATTTTTGTCATTTTTGTCATTTTTGTCATTTTTGTCATTTTTGTCATTTTTGTCATTTTTGTCATTTTTGTCATTTTTGTCATTTTTGTCAGTTTTGTCATTTTTGTCATTTTTGTCATTTTTGTCATTTTTGTCATTTTTGTCATTTTTGTCATTTTTGTCATTTTTGTCATTTTTATCAATTTTGTCATTTTTGTCATTTTTGTCATTTTTGTCATTTTTGTCATTTTTGTCATTTTTGTCATTTTTGTCATTTTTGTCATTTTTGTCATTTTTGTCATTTTTGTCAATTTTGTCATTTTTGTCAATTTTGTCATTTTTGTCATTTTTTGTCATTTTTGTCATTTTTGTCATTTTTGTCATTTTTGTCATTTTTGTCATTTTTGTCATTTTTGTCATTTTTGTCATTTTTGTCATTTTTGTCATTTTTGTCATTTTTGTCATTTTTGTCATTTTTGTCATTTTTGTCATTTTTGTCATTTTTGTCATTTTTGTCATTTTTGTCATTTTTGTCATTTTTGTCATTTTTGTCATTTTTGTCATTTTTGTCATTTTTGTCATTTTTGTCATTTTTGTCATTTTTGTCATTTTTGTCATTTTTGTCATTTTTGTCATTTTTGTCATTTTTGTCATTTTTGTCATTTTTGTCATTTTTGTCATTTTTGTCATTTTTGTCATTTTTATCAATTTTGTCATTTTTGTCATTTTTGTCATTTTTGTCATTTTTGTCATTTTTGTCATTTTTGTCATTTTTGTCATTTTTGTCATTTTTGTCATTTTTGTCATTTTTGTCATTTTTGTCATTTTTGTCATTTTTGTCATTTTTGTCATTTTTGTCATTTTTGTCATTTTTGTCATTTTTGTCATTTTTGTCATTTTTGTCATTTATGTCATTTTTGTCATTTTTGTCATTTTTGTCATTTCTGTTATTTTTGGTAAATTTTGTCAATTTTGAAGGTTTTCGATGGAATTAAATTGAAACTTTAAGCATCTGAAAGTACTACGATTGAGTTGCGATTTTTCACAGGTCAGGCATTCAGATCTAGCTAGTAAATGTACCTAAATGATCGGTTTTGAAATCTGATTTTGAAACTTTTCCCATGCATCCATTGCCACCCTAATGCACATAAAACATGAAGAATGGGAAAAATCGTGCTAGACATGATTGGAACCCTACCCGCGAATAACAACACCCAACCACTCTCTGGAGCCACCACCTTGGTACGGAATTTTGGATCACTGTGCGTCAAATGTAACCAACCTGGCACAAGCCATCCGTATCAACAAACCGAGAAAGCTGGGTGGGTGTAGATGGCATTCCATCGCTTCGCATACTTCGAAATGCGTCTGGTGGTATCGATTTGTGGCCTGCCCTCGTGCCCGGTATGCTATCGCCGGCGCTCGTAGAAGATAAACGAGCTAGAACCAGGTTTGGTAGTCTTTCAAAAGGCCTTAAGTAACAACTTCAACTGGCAGCCATCCAAAATCTCCCCAAAAACAAAAATCCCTTGTAGCCTTTCCGAAAGTATATGCTCGCTTAAAAATACATCATCAGGCTTCAGCTGAGCTAGTAGCAGCTGCAGCTTCGAAACGATACTTTCCCTTAAGTAGGGAAACATACCTCCTGATTTCAAGGGGCTGATTGTGCGTAGGGTTTTCAATCTTTCGATTTTTCCATGAGCTCATCATGATTTTGGGGAAGGTTTATTCACCATATTCTGCCGGAGGCCTCTATCCCAAGCTTTGAAGTGCTGCCTGGCTGCCGCACAAGTGCAGCACACGTCCAATGTGAGTGAATATTTCCGTTCGGTTTATCTGGCTGGAGGCGTCAGTCGTCGTCACTTTTGAAAAGGCAAGCTGAAGTGTGTTGAGGCGCGTGGGGAATTTTCCGGGAGAAAGAGTTGAGATGTTCAACTCTATACCTATAGCTACTTATTTTTGTGTCTTTTCGATGTTGATCAGCATGTTAGGTTGAACGTTACAAGCAAAGTACGAGGTACATGTTTTTGGAAATTGCTGGCATGAGATCCTTCAATTTTGGTTAAAACATTTTCTTGTGCTTTTCAATTAAGCTTTCAAAAGGATCGTTTGTGACTGTTTAGGAAACACCCTCTGATGGCTTTTGCGATAGCATCAGAATTGCTTTGTCGAATTAAGAACCTCCCTCATTCCAAAAGAATCACAAACTAAGTGGACTGTATTATTACGACAAACATAACAATCACACAAACAATAAAGGACTTTCTGAACCACAAAAAACAATGGACACTTAGGCCTCTGACATGCCTCTTAACACGTTCGTCGCCACGTCACCCATATTTGGCAGACGGGTGTATTTCCTGGGGGGCCCCGTCACATCAAAAAGCAGGTGACGCTCTCTTACTGGAGTTTACCGCTCAGCTTCGCCACACGTTTCAAATAGGGGAAAGTTTTCCTAAATGGGCCTATCGGGTTAAATGACCCTACGGCTGTTTGATGAAATGGTTGACTAGACAGTTTATCTGACCAATGCATTTTGAGGGTGATACGCTTAGAACATAAGGCAAGAAAGAATTTTATGAATTCACAAACTCAAAAAAAATTAAAAAATCATACAAGGTTTTGATACATTTTGATGTAATATTTCGACTTTTAAAAATTATACGTAAAGAAGCTTAAAACAAAAACTAGGATGATTTTTGTTTCTGACTCAAATGAACTTAAGAAATTAAACATATTTCAGCTTTTTTGGAGGTTTAATAATGATTATATAGTGGAATAATAGAGTGTTTTTGTATGCCCCCATCATGTTTGTAAAATGCCTCCATCCTAAAATAATAGGTTAAATAGAATAAATAAATGATTTTTATCATTGAATCTTCAAATCTAAGCTCTGAATAACATCTTAAGAGAGAATTGAAGATCTAAAAACAGATATGATAAAGTTTTTCTCATGAATGAACTGCCTCCATAGTATGGCAACCCTAACTTTTGTTTTATTCCATAAAACTATAATGTACAAAGATTTTTATAAAAGTTCAGCTGTATCGTACGGAAATTATTACTTTCTAGCAGTTTCAATGAAATTATACGGAAATATTGACCAAAAAACAGAAATTTTGTTCAAAACATAAATAGGCGCATTTAGCCCGCACGATTTGAGGTTCGGCATTTTAGACAACACTTATAATAAAATCGTTTTCTTGGAAACAGAAGAAAGTTGTAACATAAAAGTTACTTCAATGTATAGAAAACAGATGCCTGCACACGTGTATATAGTTTTTGTACACATATTCGATGTGATATTTGATTAAATCAGAGTTCTGCTTAATAGGCGCATATAGCCCGCTCCTCCCCTATGGGAGTTCTCCCTCTTTGCTTTCTCTCTCTGAAAATTTCTTTGGGCCCGGCTAGCAAAACTACCAAAATGAGCGTGGCGACGAACGTGTTAAACTGAATATCTAGTTGCTAAGTGCTAGTGAACCTCGTTTTCAAGCTTTTTTATCAGATTTAAGCTTGTTTTGTCCTGTGGGGGGGTACATTGATACCTTTTTATAGCACAACATGAAAACTATTCGATCAAACGTGGCTCAGTTGGCAAGTCTGTAGTCTCCTGAGCCCGAGTGTCCGCGAGTTCGAGCCCAAGACATCGAACACAGTTGTACCGGATAAGTTTTTCAATAACAATCCGCCTAATGGCTCGTAATATTATTTTGGTACGATAAATAGTTCTATGAACTTTTTGGTATTCCCTCTTCCTGGAATGAGAGGAGGGGCTCCTTTACAATATTTAACGTTACTGGAAAACTAATCAAGCAAATGGAACCAAATTTGGCGTGGGAAAGTATTCGATTACGAGAAATGTTTATTTAATATTTTTAGAACCCTCTGTTCTTCAAGTCAGTAAATCTCAAGGAAGGAGGGTGCCCATAAAATTTTTTACATCACTCGGGAACTTACCCAGCAAATGGAACGAAATTTGGCTTAGGAGGGTATTTAAGCACAAGGAATGTTTCTGTGAATATTTGGTACTACTGCTTCCTTCTAGTGAGGCGATAGAAAGGAGAGAGGGAGGCTCCTTTACAATTTTTCGCATAACTCGAGAACTAATAGAGCAAATGGATAAAAAAAAACTTGGCATGGGAAGGCATTTGTACACGTAAATTGATTATTTGCTTATTTGAGATTTGATTCTCCTTCAATTCGGGACACAGTTAGGAAAGACGGGAGCTCACATACGATTGTTTTGCATAACCATGAACTTATCTAACAAATGGAATCAAATATGATCTGGGAACAATCATACAATGGAGCATATGGAACAAAATTTGTCATGGGAGTGTATTTTAATACACGGAATGTTTGATCTTGATCCACTCCTTCCAGGTAGGGGATACAAAAATGTTTCTATGATAGTTTGAGACCCTCTCCACATTAAAAAAGTTAAACGAAGTATAAAAAATACAATTTCATGTAAAAAAAAAATATTTTGGCATAAGTTATAAACCTATGAAGCAAAGAAACCCAGAGTTATTAAAAGGATTAAAAAAAGGAATTTTTCAAAAAAATTAATTAAGATTTAAAATTTAAAAAAAGTTAAAAGTTGAAAAGTTAAATAACTAGGTACATCAAATTTGAATAATTTTTGGAAGGTGTGGATTAGCACAAGCACACAGGGTCAGCTAGTCTTCATATGAAAATGAATGTTTGTCTGCCTGTTTCTTATAAGTCCCTAAAACAACTGAACCGATTAATTTGAAATTTGGCATGTACCTAAGAGTTTTTATAATCAGAGATGGTTTCTAAAATACTTTCAAAGCGCTCCGACTTTAAGGACCGCTAATGGTTTCTTAAATACTTACCTTGTTACGATCATTGTCGAATTTCCTACATATTTATTGATAAATTAGAGCAAGCTCACTGGTGTTGGAAAAAAGTGGTAAAAATTTTGACACTTCAAGATCTGCGGCAGTCAATTTTTTTTACAACACTATGTCTATTTTTACATGCTGTGATGCAAAAATAGTTGGCTTTATATCAGATACGCCTGAAATTTGACAGTCTTGAAGAGAAATTTGACGGCAGCAGGTTTTGAAAAATGTGTGTAAAATTTTTAAAGTGTGCTACAAGTGTCAAAATTTCTACCACTTTCTTCTATCACGAGTGAACTTGCTCTTAAGAGATAATAAATAGAAGTTAAGATGTCAAAGAAAAACGCTTGGTAATTTCGGAACACGGTTACACGGTACACAGTAGAGTCGTAATAAGCCAAAGGTTAAGCACAGTATAGTGGATCACCTTATCGACTTTTTCATAGATAAAGTAGTGTAAATAATGTGATCAGAAGGTTTTTTTTTTTTAATTTTGATATTCTATGAAATTTTGCAAAAACAACGCAGGTTTTGTGCGCTCTCAAAAACTCAAAAAAAAAAACATTTATCAGTCAAATACATTTGAGGCTGAAATGAACATTTGCAAATTACATTTTCAAAGGACGAGCGATTGATTTCAATTATCCGATTTTGAATCAAGGGTCGGTCGAAGGGGTCGTCCATATAATTATCACTATTTTGTCGATTTTGACGTTATTTTGAATTGGTTTGGAATTCGAATTTTCACAGGGAAGGTTTTAAGGACGGGCAAAGGATTTCAGTTATCAAATTTTATACACAGGATCAGTGAAAAAGGGTCATCCACAGGGCCGTAGGAAGAACCGACTCATGGGGGGGGGGGGTTTGATGGCAATTTTTTCCTATAACATTTTTGCTTGAACAATGCATACACAAGTGAAAAAATGTTTATGTACTAAGTACAAATAATAACAGTTATAGCCAGTTGCCTCCTGAGCTGATATCCGTGAGTTTGAGCTCAAGAGTAAACATCGAATACAGCAACAAAAAAAAAGTATTTTGACGTTTCATTCAGAAAAAAAAAACATATTTTACTCACTTACATTAGCAAGCCAATGCATTTAAACCACAAGCATAACTATTTTATGCATGAGTGTATCAAATATTCAAAAATAATAATAAAAAATAAGGTTTACGGTTCAACTAAGGTTCATTTTCAAATCTTGTAAACTCAATTAAAATTTAAGATTTTAGTTAGAACCCTTGAATTTGAAGAACCTTCAACATATGTAAAAAATGTTAAATAAAATTTTTGCTGAATTTGTACCTGAGGATAAAAAACAAGTTCAACAAGTTACATTTCATAATTTAAATCCGGTAATTGAAGTTTTCACAACAAAAATCTGGATAAAAAATTTTAATTTTGAATAAAAAATCAAAATTATGAAACTGCGATCTCCTTCAATTGTGAATCCTTAGCTGAATTTTAAAATTGATATTTAAATATTGATTAGAAAACTTAAATTTCAGCTTAATCTGAATACAAACCTTGGATTTTAGTTCCAAGTCTCAATTTTGCATTTTGAGCCCAAATTTAACCGTGAATCTTAATTCCAGATAAGAAATTTTATGAATTTGTAACCAAAAGCGAAGTTTGTATCAGAACCCTTAACCAGAAATCTCTTACTTGATTTTATGGTTTTCAATATGATTACTTTTCAATTATTAAACTTATAAATTCAAATAAAATTGTGCATGATCAAATTGTTTACATTTTTCAGTTCTGGACTCATGAAACTTTCTTATGTTCGAACTCTGAATATAAATTTAGGATAAAAATGTCAGATCGGAATCATCCAATTTTTTTTTTAATTTTAAATATTTTTTTTTCATATTTCGAAATTATGAGTTTCGAATATGAAAAACTCATCACATTTTAGATTGAAACACCAAGGTTCAAAGCAGGATTCTATGCCAATGATGATCCAAACTAGAAATCAAGAACAATAAACTGGATACTTACAATATATTTTTCCGGGCTGGGCAAATCCAGGAAATTTTATCCTAAAACCAAGAGAAATTAGGGCATATTGTTTCAAAAAATTTCATCATCCATTTAAAATCCATTTAAATCAAGAAGAAAAATGTTTAATTTGTTTCGAAACACATCAGCCGATTCCGAATCATCAGATGAATCAGGATTCCAAAAAATCGTTTATATTTACTTTGACAAAATTTGTTAAAAAAAAATACATTTGGACGCAAGATATATAATTCTAAGGACTCAATTGAAATTTCCATTTGATTTTAAAAATAGAGTGAGAAAATCTGGTCAAAATTTGGAGAATCTGGTAAGCTTAGTCTATCTTTATTGAGATTCAATATTTGGGACTCAATTACTATGAACTAGTGAGAAATTTTTTGAAAAACTTTTGTAGAATTGTGGTCCTGGAATGTGATTTCGAGGTTTTGGAGTCAAAATTGTTATATTATTGTAACTCTTGAATAATTTTAGTAGTTCATCAAAATTTGATTTGAAATTTCAAATTGTATATTTAAATCAAAAATCAACTTGGCATTTTTGGACCTCCATGGGGTGGGTTTAACCCCCAAAACCCCCCCGTTCCTACGGCCAGGGTCGTCCATATCATCTGATTATTGCTTTTGCTATATTCATGTTACTCTTCATCGGAATGATAGAATTTTTTAATTGATAGGTAAACGATTTTATAGCTATCACATTTTGCTTAAGATTTGAGAAAAAAAATGTGAATGATTTTCAGTGACATTTTTGTTTAAACAAAGCATGAATTTAAGAAAAATTTAAAAAATATTCCTGGTACTCATTTGATTGTTCACCATTCGTTTAATGTAATAATTTAAATTAACATTTTTCGTATTAAATCGTCGCTTGTGAAAATACGTCCTAGAATATTTAAAGCTAAGCTGAATTAGTGTAATGAAGCAATAAGTAACTAAAAAGGGAAGCAACTTTCATCGATGGTTATAGGCTTTGAATTTACTCAAGAATCTGTTTGATTAAGGCTGTTGAGTTAAGTAAAGATAAAGTATTTTTAGAGAGCCTTCAATTTTTCAACCATCTATGATAATAAATTATGTTTAAAGACAAAAAGTGGGAACTGAATCTTTTGCTTGGTTCTTGCAAACTCGATCCAAGTTTAAGATTTTAGTTTGGAGTTTAATTTTAAAATTGCTTTAACAATCTAAATTATAAATTTGCTATCTCTTGCGTTTTGAATTTCTCACCGAAAAAGGCATCTTGATATTTTTATCTCGTTTGTATAACCCATTTACGAGCTAATCTGAATTTTAATTTTAAGTTTAAGTTCTAAATCTGGATTTTGGACCTAAATTCAAGTTAAAATTCTAATAATTTATTTTAGAATTTCAGCATTTTTTCTAAATTTAATTCCTACTACAATATAAAAAAACTAATTAAAAAGTGACATTGGTTTTCATTATTGAGAACTTTATAATTATTAGGAATTCCAGATTATCTGGATTCCTCTGGGCTTGACTGGTTTTTCAATGAAATTTTCTAAACTAATCCGGTCCGTCCCAAATGTCCGGAAATTGGAAAAAACTGCTCGGATTTTGTCCAGTCACATTACTTGGTAAATTAAACAAATATTTTAAATTCAGTTTTGATTTAAACGTCCAAAAACGTTATTTTTCTTCAAAGTTTATTTCATGTTAAAAAAAATGCGAATGCCTTAAACTAATTGAAAGCTACTTAGGTGCTTCGATAAATAAATTAAATTTCAATTTTTTTACACTTTTCCCTTAATTTTGTCTGGAATTTTTTCAGATTTACCCAGATATTTGCCGGGTTTTGGAATGAAAAACGTCAAATTTGAATATGAAACAAAACTTCAGGATGGTTTCTTTTGATATTTTTTACCTATTTTGAAAATTAATATCCTTATATTGAAAATACATAGGAGTTTCCAAATCATGAATGAAATTTTGTATGAATTGCAAATCCTAAATTGAATCAGCATTTGAATACAACTTTTCATTTCCAATTTATTATGATAATTCGTACTGACAAAAAAAATCCGGATTTGCATGTGTAAACAGAAATAAAATTACGATAGTTTGGAACCAGAACCCTTAAAAATTAGTTCAATCTCATTGAAATTTTGATATTGAGGTTGAGAACACAACAAAAAAGTGAAGTGAATTTATTTTTTAAAACTTTAGCTAGATTTAAATTAAGGACTAGGTTTTGAAATTTTGGCTTCAGTTCTGAGTCAATATCGTAACTCTCGAATAACCTTACTTAAGCATCCAAATTTCAATAGGAATTTAAAATTGTTAGTGTTCAATAGTATACCTTGCTTGCTTTTTTAGACTCTCTGGGGGGGGGGGGGGGGAGGAAATTTAGATTTTTCAAAGAACGCAATCTTGAAAATAAATTCAGATTTTATTTTATAATACTGGGTTTCACCAGTTTTGTGTTTTGTTTCGGGCAATTTTTACTTCATTTCCGAATCGGAATTCTGCATATTGAACCTGAACCATAATTCGTGATTTTAAAGCTATTTCTGGCATTTTATTAAAGAAGTCCAGAAATCTCTTATTTGAATTTTGAATCTTTGATTTTCTATATCAATTCTTTTCTCAATTATTTATCTGCAATTCAACAAGTGAATCTGAATGAAAATTTTGAATGACGAAAATGGTTGTTGTTTTAAATATTTTCTTTTAATATTCCGGAATGATGAGTTTTGAACAAGGAAAACGAATCAAATTTTAGTTTTAAATGCAAAACCAAGATTCGAATCAGGATTTTGTCCCAATGATGAATCGAACTGTAAATCAACAATAATGAACTAGATACAGATTTCGCAATTAGGTCACAAGCAATAAATTATAATTATTATAAAAAAATTGAGAACAGAAAATCGGAAAGAATTCAAATAAAATCAAGAAGACAAAACTCGAAAATTTGTTTTTATTTTAATGAATCATTAATTTTTTTTTCGAGTGCTCGTTTGGCTTAAAGAGCCAAGTGATATTTTCACCTTTCAGGTGGAAGTCCTTTTCCTGGTTAACAATTCGATCCATTCTTCTATTTATCGCCAACCTCCATTGAGGCTGCCTCTTGTGCTAGTTTATTTGGATAAACTTTGCTCAAAAAATTGTTTTGAATCGTAACCAAGCAATTTCAACTTTACATTGAAATTGGAAGTTAAGTAAAATTATTCGGGCAAAATCTGGGCAAACAGCCAACCATAGTTTGTCTAATTTTATTGAAAATTCGATATTGGAGACTAAGGACTGCAGCCAAAATTCATGCACCTACTTTTTATGTGAATAACTTTTGATAACGTTTTTAGAGTTCAGTCTTTAAATGTCTATCAACAAGTGAGAAAAGTTTTGAAAAACTGTAGTAGGGTTGTGGACCTGGGGTAAGATTTCGAGGTTTTGGACTTAGTTCTGAGTCGAGATTTTTACTCTTGATTCACATTAGTCGTTCATCAAAATAAAATTTTAAAATTTAAGTTTTGAGTTGACATTTTGACAAAGGTAACTTTTCTTGAAAATTAATTTTGTTTCAAAAACTACATCTGAAATTATGACATATTTATAGTTTCCACATTTTGGTAAGCTATTTGATTCTGTTAATAATTATAAACTTCATTTTAATTTAATGATTAATGGCATTTCGGTGAATTATACATTCTAATAGGAAGAATTTCAAATGAAAGTAATGAAAATTATAGACGGATAGATTAGATTAGGAAGCATGAAAGGTGTTGAAAATGAGCCAAGAGCGTGATTTGAGAAAACTTCTTGCCGCACAAGACCATTTGTCCCACATCGTATTATTGTCTAGAAGAAGCAAAGTCGATAGGCTGACTTTGCATTGATCTATACAATGATACATGGATGGATCGAAGCACGTGTTTTTCGTACCCCGATCGGGGGGGTACGGGGGGGTACGAAAAACACGTGCTTCGATCCATCCATGTATCATTGTATAGATCAATGCAAAGTCAGCCTATCGACTTTGCTTCTTCTAGACAATAATACGATGTGGGACAAATGGTCTTGTGCGGCAAGAAGTTTTCTCAAATCACGCTCTTGGCTCATTTTCAACACCTTTCATGCTTCCTAATCTAATCTATCCGTCTATAATTTTCATTACTTTCATTTGAAATTCTTCCTATTAGAATGTATGATTCACCGAAATGCCATTAATCATTAAATTAAAATCATAAACCAGCGGTGATAAACTGTTAACACAATTATAAACTTCTCATCAACATTATTCAGCAATCAAAGTTGCACGAAAAAAATATTGAGTTCTAGACAAATATTAAAACAAAAGTATTATTTATTTTAATCAATCAATCTGTTGCGGTTTCTGTGATAATTTGTTTAGATCAAATTTTCAAAAAAAAAACTCATATTTTAAGGTAATATTAAGGAACAAAAAATATGATTAGTTTATTAAAGCCTGAGTTAAGACAAAAATTTACTCGAAGACTGCAACACGATAGGACTTGAAACAAAATAGTTATTGCGGTTCAAAGATTGTATTTTGGCCGTAAATCTAGTATAAAACGCAATGCGTAAAAAGTATGGGAGAGTGGGGAATCATGGGCCACTTTTTTTCGTTGTTCCATAACTTCTTTATTATAAAAGATAAAATGAAAATAAAAAATGGTATGGTTTTCTACATTTTCAAGGTATCATAAAGTATTTTTTTAAATTTTTAATAAGTTATTTTCTCCAAACTCTGACTGTTTGAAAAAAAAAAGCAATATTTTTTGGATTTTGAAAAATGGTGGGTAATCGTGGGCCACCAAATCCAAATTGACCAAATAACATGGAAAGTTTATGAGTTGACCCAAAACTGTGATTTCCTAATTCATTTTGATATTTTAAAGCAATTTCAGAAGATGAAATGAAAAAGAGAGCTGTTTATGATCGCTTGGATTTCAAAACCTGGCTCGCGAACGTTTTGGCAAAATTCTTTATACAGGATGGACAAAATATTTTTAATAACTCTTCATTTGGCATAAGAAAACTTTACAGATAGGAAAAACGCATTTTAAGTTCTGAATGTGTATAAAAACATAAAAATATAGGTGGTTTAAGATGTGTGGCCCACGATTCCCCACAAGCTATGATTTGCAAATTGGGTGCGTTTGTTTGACTTATTGATGTTTCATCAAAAATTCCTTTTCCACTTGAAAGATCATGAAAAAACTAAGATCCTAAGCGTATGAGCATATTTTTGTTATGCACTTTAGGTTCCCCATCGATGAAATTAGCGGGCGTTTTTTTAATTATGAAAGTAAATTTTTCTAACTTTTTTTAGCTTGATAAATAATAGAAGCATATGATGCGTATTTAAGTCAACAACATATAGAAATATATGCTCACGCAAAGTGACGACGATGACCGTTGGTTTGAGATTTTTATCTCAACACACATTTGAGATATTATAAGTGGCCCACGTTTCCCCATGGCCCACGATACCCAACTCTCCCCTACTCATTGCGTGTTAGACAAAATTTGCGGCCTTTGAACCACAATAACTTTTTTGTTTCAAGTCCAATCGTGTTGAAGTCTTCGGGTGAAATATTTGTCTTAACTTAGGCTTTAATAAAATAAAGCTTAGTTCTTTTAGAAATGGGACAGTTACAAATGCCTGTATCTCAAAAACCATTCGTTTGAACGAAATACTTTCTATGAAGGAAAAGTAGGCAATGTTATGATATTTCATGAAAAAATTTGAAAAAAAATATTTACCGTTTTTTGTAAAAGAAATTTCTACTTTATTCTTGGTGTCTCCCATTGGCCGGCGCACACTTTTTTCTGTCATGGTATTGATCAGTTTCTCCAACTTATACTTTGTAAAATCTATATTTTAGGTGGCTTCACCTTCCTTCTTCAATTTCTGATACTTTTTGGTCCAATACTTCTCTGGAAACTGGAAACTGGAAGCATTTTAGTGGATACAGTTGTTTCAAAATGAACAAATTTGGTTATTTTTTATCACATTTTTGAACGTTTTTTTTTCGGTACCGGTTTTACAGCTTAAGAGCTTTGGAACTATCAAAAAATGGCTGTTTGAGGTTGGATTTCAATGAGTCATCACTAGGCAACACTTTCAGCTTATCGGAGAAAATTGTTTTGGACATTTCAGCGATCTACCCTTAGCTTTTCGTTTATTGAAAATTAAAAATGCTGGTATGAGACTTGCATTCCTTGATGATCCTTAACCGTTGTTGCCGATCATCTGCTTCACTCCAATGCTTGATTTGAACTTTGTGGACATTATTGACAGTGTTTGCATACTTATCCACCACATAAACTCAGTAATTCTTTGAATAATCAACGGTTTTTTCAGCTATCAATTTGATAATGACGAATTTTAAAGGAATCTGTGCAAAAATTTTTTTTTCTTTTTCTCAAGCATCGTACATATCTCAAAAACGCGTAAATTTTAAATTTTGAAAAAAATAGGTCGAATAGTACTTTTTACAGGCAACAAAATGCTGTTCAAATTTTTAATATCCAATAACTAGTTAACGAGCTATTAGCAAATGAAAGTGTCCCATTTCTAAAAGAACTAAGCTTTATATCATAAAAACAATCGGCTTGTGATGAAAAAAGTTATTAATGAAAAACCAGTATTTTTTGTTCCTTCCGAGCATAATACCTTAAAATTAAATTCACTTTTGAGACTCAAGTAACCCCTCTCCATGGTCTGATCGTTCTGAAATTTGGCATGTGACCTTCTGGTAAGCTGATAAATAATTCAGAATTGTTGCGAGTGAGATTTTCCATGTTCAATTCTTCCTATACAATGATTAGTACACTGCGGTTCATTAAATTATTTAAAAAATGCAAAAATTACTATTACGGTAAAGTAACCGTATTTCAATAACTGCTTGAATTCTTTGTTTTGGAAATCAGATTTTTTAAATGTTACCATCGAGTCTAAAACTTCCGCTAAAAGAAAATTTTCTCAAAAAAATGCGTTTTTTTATATTTTTTTGTATCATAAAGTCACGAATATCAACAGTAATGTTGATTATACGCAAAAATGAAGTTCAAGTGATCGATAGAAAAATTATTCACCTTTAATATGCAAAAAAAGAGATTTAAAATTACTGTTATGCAGTTCGAGATATATTAATATAAGTAAAAGTTTTTTTTTTATTTTTTCAAATTTTCACATTTGGAGCATAACACAAAAACAGTTCTAGTGATAATTTTTTGAATGTTCACGATTTTTTTTTTTTATTTTGGAAACTAGCAGAATTAATAATATTCCTAACCAATTTTGGCAAATATGACCTGACTTGCTCCCCATGGTTTAAACCAATGTTAATTTTTTGATTTAATCGCCAAAATCCTAAAAAACAACTCCTTTCACGGAGACAAATATCCCTCTTTTAATTACCGGCTCTTATATAAGCCCAGCCAGGAAGTTGTTTCACAACTAATCACTTTTCACATTTCAAGTGTCGCGCCAAGTCTACTGGACCCATCCCCTTTTTTCCTGGAACGGATTAACTCGAATCAGACGCCAGGCAATCGACATAAACACCCAGCGCTCTCGGGGAAAGTTGAGCTATTGAATTGAAAATTCATTTCACATAATCGGAGCCGAGATGGTGATTGAAATGACCGTTGATAGGGCAACAAAAACTCGACGCCCCGGTTGAACTGATTTCTGATGGCGAGAGGGAGAAAAAAAACTCAAAAGAACCGGAATGCTTGAGTCTCGAAATGGATAAGTGCTTTGAATAAGCTGCTCAACTCAATAGTCAGACTAGTTACAAGTGATTTTCACCAGCAGCAGCAGCGGGAAAATAAAACGTGACCGGTTTCGATTTTTCCGAGTTTTCTTTTTCAATCGGTGGAGGAAACGGAAAAAGCCAGAAGTGAAATAATAAGATAAGTTAACCGGGGACCGGTCCCAAGGAGCATCGTTTGCAAGTGGAATAAAGAAGGGTGGGGGGTCTCAAGAGCGAAAAGAATCCGGCTCAAAGGACCACCAACAACACACGGAAGGGCTCTTTTGACAGATAAATGCCACCCCTCCGGGCAGTTGACGGTCGATTTTTTGTCACTGCCGGAAATGTGAAGATAGCTCAAAGGTTGACCGAGGAAAGCTGCCAGAGAAGGGCTATAAATATCAGTTTCCGGGGCCCTTTTTATGGTTCCAGGAATTCGTGAGTCGTTAAGTCGTTTTTTTTTCGAACCGAATCATTTTATCAGCAGTTTGTTTGTACAAGTTTATTGACATCGTGTCGTCCGAAGCTAACGGTAATTTATTAGCTCATCGTGAGCCCCGGAGAGCCAACAATCTTATTGTCCAGGTAAAATTGAAAGGTGAAGAAGGAAGTTGATGGTCAATCCGTTAAAGCCTGTCTCGGTTTACCTGGAAATTTGATTCGAGTGAAGGAAAATTGCCGGAAGCTTTGACAAACACCGCATTTTGGCCCTGCTCCCTCTTGGGCCAACACTTGGAAAGCCAAAATAAACAACAGGAAGGCTCAAGTGGTTTGGTCCTTCAAGAGCCAACGACGAAGACCCGGGCAGAAGAGGCCGCTTCCAAACATAAACAAAAACGCTCCGGACTGAAACAATACGGAGGCGGCAGATTAAGTATGACTTAGCTTCCGCCATTCATTCGCCGCCGTTTTCCCCCGGTGTTTGTTTGCCCTGGTTGGTTATTGTTTGAAGTGGTTATAATTCGGTTGATCAATGCTGTATAGATTGTGAAAGCGCTTGTAAGGGTGGGGAAGGGGTCTACAAGGCATTACTAGTAGCACTTCTCGATATCCATGGCTGAAAGTGGGTGGTGGGTTATTTGAGGACCATTCATAAGACAGGAAGGAAATTGAACCACGCTATTACTTTTTTTTTTAGTTTCGAAGCCAGTCTGCTGGAAAAGAGCTAATTCTTGTGACAAGTCTGCTAACTTCGATATTCACACCTGAGTAATGAGATTATTAGTCGATTGCCAGCAAGCCGGTGACGTGTGACAAATTAAATGAAATAAACATACTTGTCCAAAAGCATAGTTCATCACTGTTAAAAAAAATTCCCATTAAAACTGAAACTTAAAAAAGGCACGAAAGCTTAGGAATTTTCACCATCTCATGGTTAAAATCCTATCAAAAAGACAGATAAAAACTTTCACTAAAATCGCTGGAAGAAAAATCCATCAAACGTGCACACGAGTCACGTTTTCTTACGTAAGAAAAAACAACAAAACTTTATCCTCGATAAGAGTCCATCAAAATGCTGCTCCCAACAAGAAACAGCGATTTTCCAAGTAGGTATCTCTTCGGTTTTGCTGGAACAAAATAAAGAAACAAAATAAAAATCTACAGGTAAATAGCTCGGAATGGAATGGAAAAGTTCGGTTGAAAGTTTTCGTCCAATCGACGGTGAAATCGAGTTTCAAGTACCCTGCTTCTTCATACAACTTCACTGTTAGGAGGTACTCATGTATGCTACCTACTCCGAAGAGAAGTAGTGAAATCGGATCAGATTACTTGTGTTGTTGTGCATGTTTGTTTGCTGGTTTATTTGCTGAACTCTGTCCGAATCGGTATTGAATCTATCAGAATGTGTGATGTACCTTTCTGTCGATACAATCGGTGAAATCATAAAATATGAAGAGGTGGGTCAGTTGCCTTCTTTGGACCCTTCAAGCGGTGTTAATTATAAATCCATGGTTTTCTCAGAAATGGACTGGAGTTTTATATGATTTCAGCAACTCTAGTGCAAGATCTTATCTGCATGTTTGGATGACAATTTTGAACTTTGGTTTAGCCGCTATTGATAGATTTACAAAATATCTTTACCAAAATTTCCAACTTTGTACTTACTGTTCCTGCTTTTGTAATGGACTGGAACCCTTTATTGGACCTCGATGTAAAATATCGAAACCAAAGTTCGATTTTTCAAAAAATCTTAAACACAGATTAAAAATCCAATTTTTAATCAAATCTTTTGAAATGATTGATTGATTAAAGTTCGTTTATTTGGGAGGGGGCCGTGCGCCAAGCGATTAAGCACCCTTAATGTCTGTTGAAATGGGTAATCAACGCAAGACTCAGTGGTCGAATAGAGTTAGCTTTATTCTCATTTCATCTATCACGTCACATCTTAGCTTCATTATATGTTACCGATTACAAGTTTGTCACACCATTCACACTTGCATTCCCTAAACAGGAATGTAACCCACTTTTGAGTAATATTCTGGAGCTAACCAATCAGAATATTTGGCAACACTGCTGTATACCCAAGAACCTAACTTGGGTACTCTTTCTTTACCGTGTGATGTTGTATACATTTATACTTTCATCATCATCACTATTCTATTGTTTGGCATTTAACAATTGCGAGTTGTCCAAAGCACGCGCTGAACCAAAACAAACAAACAAACAAACAAAATAGCGAAAAGGATTTACAGCAACACTAAAATACCCATTATTGATATCGCGAACATTTTCACTAGACCGCTGCAAGCTTTGTATGGAAATTTCAAATTCTTAAATTTAACACCTCCCATAACTTTTTTTGGTTATTTGGTTTGGCAGTACTACTCACGTGAACAAAGCAAAAACCTGACTTATACCCCAGAAAAGTTTTTTTTTTGTCTTTATTTGAGAGGTTTTCAGCTGCAGGCTGGTTCGCCTCTACTCCCAGAAAAGTTATTCGATGTTAATTTTTGCGTTTTTCTGCTTATTTGCAAGCTGTGTAACCGTAGGATGGAAAAAAAATCAAAAAATTGCTTTGAATTGCCAGAGAATTTATTGATTTATATAAGCTTTGCAAAAACATTTTATGCTATCATTAACAGCTCTAGCAAGCAAAATTCGCAATTATTAAATACTTTTCAATGGATTCAGATTTTTTATTTTGAAATAGTTATACAGTGAGGGGCAAAATAAAGTGTCCAAATTATTTTTTTTCAATTTCTTTTATTTTTTTGGTTAAAATTCAACGAAAACACATCGTAATCATTTTTTAAATATTGTTTATTATGTTCTTTTCAATTTTTGTTAATGTTGCGCTGGAAAAAAAAGAAAGTTTTTCTGATAGATAAAAAACAGTTAATATTCCAAAAAAAACAGGGGCAAAATAAAGTGTCCAGATCAGTACAGCTTCAAATAATTCAAACTGAAGGCAAACAAGAACGATTTAATAATGGGTATGGCCTCCTTCAGCCTTCAACACCTCCTGCAAGCGCTTCGGCACACTTTCAACAAGGTTGTGCAAGTGTTGTTGGTCGAGTTCCTCCCACGCATGCTCCAGGGCATCAAAATAAGTACTTTTATTTGTCACACCAGTCTTATCAATCAGAGCATCGAGGATGGCCCACAGATTTTCGATGGGATTCAGATCAGGACTTTGTGAAGGCCATTCAAGGGGTTTGATGTGGCAGGAACGGAAAAATGACGTCATCAGATTGGCCGTATGCTTCGGATCGTTATTCTGCTGTAAAACGAAGCGCTCTCCGAGGCCCGTCTTGATGAGGGATACCTCGAGGTTTTCCGGCAGGACATTGCAATATGACTCAGCTGTCATGATCCCATCAATTTTTACCAAATTTTTACCACCCCACCCCAAGAAAAGCACCCCCACACCATCACGTTACTTCCTCCGTGCTTGACTGTTCCTTGGATATGGCGGTCTTGGAGCTTCTCACCCGACTTGCGCCACATATGATCCCGCTTCTTCCGGTTGAATAGCTCGAATTTGGATTCGTCGGCCCACAACAATGTTTTCCTCTGAATCAAAGCAATCGAAAGATTCCTTTTAATTCAACCACGGTAAATGAAAAGTTCAGATACCGGTATTTCGATAGCAACTTACTATCTTCTTCAGTAAGCGTTTTCGATTGGTATCGAGCCCGGAGCAACGGAGGAAGTAACGTGATGGTGTGGGGGTGCTTTTCTTGGGGTGGGGTGAGCAATTTGGTAAAAATTGACGGAATCATGACAGCTGAGTCATATTGCAATATCCTGCCGGAAAACCTCGAGGTATCCCTCATCAAGACGGGCCTCGGAGAGCGCTTCGTTTTACAGCAGAATAACGATCCGAAGCATACGGCCAATCTGATGACGTCATTTTCCCGTTCCTGCCACATCAAACCCCTTGAATGGCCTTCACAAAGTCCTGATCTGAACCCCATCGAAAATCTGTGGGCCATCCTCGATGCTCTGATTGATAAGAATGGTGTGACAAATTAAAAATACTTATTTTGATGCCCTGGAGCATGCGTGGGAGGAACTCGACCCACAACACTTGCACAACCTTGTTGAAAGTGTGCCGAAGCGCTTGCAGGAGGTGTTGAAGGCTGAAGGAGGCCATACCCATTATTAAATCGTTCTTGTTTGCCTTCAGTTTGAATTATTTGAAGCTGTACTGATCTGGACACTTTATTTTGCCCCTGTTTTTTTGGAATATTAACTGTTTTTTATTTATCAGAAAAACTTTCTTTTTTTTCCAGCGCATTATTAACAAAAATTGAAAAGAACATAATAAACAATATTTAAAAAATGATTACGATGTGTTTTCGTTGAATTTTAACCAGAAAAATAAAAGAAATTGAAAAAAAATAATTTGGACACTTTATTTTGCCCCTCACTGTAAATGTTTTCATGAAATTCTTAGCTGCTTGTCATGTTAGAAAAAATGAAGCTTAAGAATAGTCAAAACCGAAAATCCAAGACCGACTCCATTTCAAGCTTTTTTGAGTTTTCTGGATGATATAATGTGCAAAAATTTTTTCTTCCATACAAATTTCCATACCCAATTGAAACGCATTGCGCTAACTCATGAATCAACCAAATCATCTCAAATTTTACACTGAGATTTGGTGACCCAAAAGACATTGAAAAAACATATGGGAGCAAAAAGTCATTTTTTGCAGCGGTCTAATTTTCACCCCTAGTGCGTGTTGTTAGTAGAGTGTCCTACCCGGGATTTCCCGGTTGGGAATTCCCGGGAATTAGAAAAATTCGGGAACTCCAGAATCCCGGGAAAGGCTTAAAAAATCCCGGGAATTTCCGAAACCAATAAAATGTGCTAGATAACTAAAAATTTACACTATCAAAATTGTAAAAATGAATCAGATTGAGCAAGGAAAGTGATAGTTCTACCTTGATGGCTTAGTCTTAAATATTTTTTTTAAAATCTGATTAATAAATTGAATTTGATTAAAAAATGTTTTTCCAATTGAAAACTTAGTGTTCAAGTGAAAAACGACAAAAGATCTATAAAATCAAACATTTCCAAAAGTGAAACGCTACGGAAAGAATCTGAATGTTCTATTTTGCAACACTCATCATTTATTACTTCCGTTTCGGATGTTGACAGTAGCGAAATCATCAGCAAAGAAATGACATATTGTAAAACAAATGGATAATTATCTGAAAGTTAACGATATTTTATGAATAACCTAAAGTCTAGCTAGCTAATTCAATAGTGAGAAATCTTTCACAATTATTTAAAACATTTGCAGCTAGAATGAGACCAGTTTGTCGGTTAAAGTACTTTGTTTTTGGGTTTTCGGTTTGTTTATTTGTTTTGGTTTTCGAGGAATTAAAAAGTTTGAAATGTTTTGCAATACTAGGTTCTACCTTAGATTTAAAAATACCATATTGATAAGGAATCTCTAGTTGTTAGCAGCAAAATAATAATAATTTTGTCATGTTGTTACTTGAAGCATATGTGCTTGAAGAGGACGAAAAATGTTAAAAATGCTCAACATAGGCTCTAAATTAAGGCAAAGTTTTCTGTGTCTAGGCCCTATGCAAATTTTCCGGGTTTTCTATGCTCTTTCTTTATTTTGGGAAATATAGGTAGAAAAGTTCATAGTCATCACAGCGATAGTAGCTTCCCTTTAAATTTTGGCTTAGAAAGTTAATAACGAGAACTCCCTTAGTCACCCTTTTTTCTCAAATTGTCTTTTAATAATTTAGCTGTCTGTTTCACTTCTCAAGAGGTAGTAGTACATTTTTAAGAACGTTGTATTTTTTATTGGAGTTACTTTAAAACGTTCATCGCCATATGGGGCCCATATTCGGGTGACGGGTGTATTTCCTGGGAGGCCCCGTCACATCAAAAACGTGTGACGCTCTCTTACTCGAGTTAGTCGCTCAGTTTAGCCACACGTTGCAAAAGTGGAGTTCTCCCTCTTTTCGTTCTCGTTGAATGAGCGTGGAGACGAACGTGTTAATGTGGCCTTACTCAAAACAGGATTTAGTTGCCGATACTCTTTGTACATCCTGCGCAAGTTTGATGAAAAACAAAAAAAAAACATCAAAAGTTTTCTCGAAGCGCAAGAAAATTAACATTGGTTGAGCTTGATTTTCTTTTCAAACACAATAATTTACAATAAATGTTTTCCTTATTTTTATGATCTTATCTTCTCATGTATCATTTTCTATTTACTCCATATTTGAAATATTTCAAACGTGTTAAGCTGCTTTACGCGTCCAGTGGTTTGATTATGAGAACGCAAATGGAAAACAACTTTTCCTGCCAGCTTCAATTACTCTCTGGAGCCACGTTTTTTGCTCTTAATCGTTTGAAGCCATATTGATTTTTTTGCATTAATTTTATCACAAGGTTTATTGCTAGAATCAAACGACACGAGCACCAGAACTTAGCGCAACCGCATAAATGGAATGCGAAAGTCATTACATCTCATTTCAATGTGTGTAATCCTCCAGGATTTCCATCTTAAAACTTTAGCTCAAGTAGTAGCATTATGACAGACTACCTTTGGCCTGCTGGCCCAGTCCTCAAAATACTTCATCTGCAATATTCCGTTGAAAGTAAGCGTCCTACGGCCACAAATATTTAGCTTGCAACTAACTTTTCTATGTAAGAAAGCATCTGGAGGCGATCGAAGTTATCGTTGCTAATTTTACTGCGTTGGAAGTAAAAGAAAAGCCTATGATTTCTATTGCATTTTCATTCGATTATAGGTGTATTAACCGGTATTTATTGAACAAGACGATACAAACTTTGTTGACAAAATAGATTCACTGATAAAAAAAACATACAATGAATTTCTCGACGAAACACGCCAACTTGACTTTTTTAGTAAGAGCAAGTTCACTAGTGTTGGGAAAAAGTGGTAGAAATTTTGACACTTGTAGCACATTTTGAAAATTTTACCATGTAAAAATGATTTCAAGATCTCTGGACGTTGTTTTTTTTACAGCACTGTTTCTATATCACCCGTATGTGATAGAAATATTGTTTTTTTTTGCATCACAGCATGCGAAAATACAACACGCGTTGTAAAAAAAACTTGACAGCCGCAGATCTTGAAAATGTTTTTGCATGGTATAGTTTTCAAAATGTGCTAAAAGTGACAAAATTTCTACCACTTTTTCCCAACACCAGTGAACTTGCTCTAAGAACATTCTCCATGGGGTGATGTTGATGCAATGAGGTACACTTTTATTAAGGTGGCACAAAAAACGCACACTATTGTACGTCGAAAAGATAAAAGAAACATAAACATAAACAAAGCCTGCGTCGCGACACGTTGTTGTCAGGGGACTTCATTTATCTATCTTAGGCTGAATGTGTCGAAAAATTGTCGATAGTGACGTCACTTTTGTCATGATAACTATGTTTGCGAAAAAAAACCTTAAAACTACCTTTGTAACGTTTCATCCTAACCATCTTTCTGATGATCACCACATTGGTGTTGATGTACATGTCCTTGTTGAAGTGTATGAAGCATGATGAGAATTACCAATGTTTAATATAATATGTTTGATTATAGTCTTGTATTTGTTATTGAAAGTCTATAAAAAAATACATGCTTTCAAAAAAAGACTCAGAATCAAGTACCAAAACCTAAAAAAAATTCAAATTGAAGCTAGATGCTATATGTTGCGCACAAGTTTATAGTTTTCGAATGTTCTTTAGGATTACGACCACAAAAAAATGTTAAAAAGTGGTGTAAAAATCTTACTTTTCAATCAGTGAATCGTCAAATTATTTATTCAGTCACAGTAGGAGAATTTTGTAAAGTGAATTGGAAAGTTGACGTGCTTTGACACATTTTGCTGCACAGCTACATTTGAAAATTTGTCAAAAATTCTGGGTTTCGTATTTCGAAAGATGTCTAAATGTATGATAACACGTCAACTTTCCAATCCACTTTGAAAAAACTTCTCTACTGTGACTGAAACAATTTAGACGATTCATTGATTGAAAAGTATGGTTTTTGCTCACTTTTTCATAATTTTTGTGGTCATGATCTTAAAAAAAATCACAAAATATATTCTTGTGTGCAATTTCTAACTTAAGCTTTTTTGAAACTAAATGATTTTTTTTGTATTTGGCACCTTAACAATGTTCTTCATTTCCAAGTAGGGGAGATAAGGGCATAACGAGCACCCGGGGCATAATAAGCACTTCTGTTTCTTAAACAAATTTTCATGAGGATTTGTTTCCTACTACCTATAGTATTAGTTTTTTAGCAAATAAGAAATATCCTTATCATCTTTACAGAAATATAAAAAAAAATAACCAGCAAGGTCCTCAAGTGACAAAAATATTATAATTTTTATCTTGATCTAAAATGTACGCACTGCAACATGATTTACACATTGTTTCTCAATTTTCACCATCATACAATTTTTGATTTTTCACTTTTATGAATTATAAAACGCGTTTTAGCTTAAATTTGTTGACGCGGGGCGAACAGAGCACTATCAATCGGGGCACGATGAGCGTTTTCTGTCGTGGAATCTAGCAGCGAATTCAACTCGATGAAGTCAACTGAATAATAGAGCTACAGCCTGTCTTATTTCATCTGACGATTTAGTCAATTGGTAAGGTGTCAGAGAGGAAATCAAAAGACTCGAGTTTTATTCCTGGTCGAGGTGATTTTTTTTTCAAATACCATTTATGATTGATTTTTTTGATTGTAACATTAAACGGCTAGTAGCATCATCCGCCAATCAAAGCACCAGAAACATAATGTATGAACGTGTGTTAATTCTTCGATTTCTACAAACAGACCTAGATTATTTTGTTTTTCCTTTGATTGATGGATCTACGCATCAACGATCATGAATGGTTAATGAAAAAAATCACCTCCACCAGGAATCGAACTCGAGTCTACTGATTACCTCTCCGACACCTTACCAATAGGCCAAATCGTCAGATGAAACAAGTCCAGCTGTAGCTCTATTATTCAGTTTGCTTCATCGAGTCGAATTTGCTGCTAGATTCCCCGGCAGGAACGCTCATCGTGCCCTGATTAATGGAGCTCATATTGCCCCAGGGGGAGTTCTCATTATGCTCCTACAGTGACTGGTTTTCAGCTTTCGGCAAAATATTTTAAAAATGCATTTTAAATCCTTCATTTCATGATTTTTTATTTTTCATTTTTTACAATTGGAAATTATGAGTTCATCAAAAAAAAATTACAATAAAATACGATTTTTTACTTTTTCCTTATATTAATTGTTGCAAATTTGTTACTATATGAAACGAAGGTGTTTGGGCAGACCATTTCGGATGGTTTAAAAAGACTTATCTTGTAGACGATCAAAATAGAAAGAGACGTTTCATTTTATTCTAGCTAAACATTACAGGTTTTGGCGCTCTGATTCTCCATATTATTCTTCGTATTATTTAACAAATTATGACAAAATGGCAACACTTTACAATTTAATTATGGCAAAATATCGAGGGGTTTTGATTAACTTTCTGAATTATTTGAATTAAAGGTGACAAATATGTACGAGATTGATCAGAAGGGTTAAACGTTTTTATCTACTTTTTCAAGTTTCATCCAATTAAGCAATAGACTATTTGAGTGTCTGAACACGAAACAATGATGTAAATCACATATTATAGCTGTTCTCTATGGTTAAATAAGCGTTTTTCTTAAGGTGGCCATTATGCCATTATCTCTCCAATGTTTTATTTATATTTTGACTTCTTAGACTTTCAAAAACGTAAAAATAAATTGTTGTCGCTGAGTATAATCTGAGAATCACTTTTGAGATATATTACGAAAGGTTTCTAAAACTATAAAACTATAAATTTTATACAAATCGGCTGAGAAACAAAAGAGAAATATTGGAGTTTCAAATTGACAGTTCAAGAACTCAATCCCATAAAATTTGTTGGACGGATTAGGATTGCGTTTCCATGCTTACTAACCTAGATAAAATATAAGTTCATTGATCGACACAAAGCTTATAAAGCCGAACAAATAATTTAGAAATAAAAAACTTCATTTGCGGTATATTGCAGTTGTTAAGATGATGATGATTTAAAAAGATTCGATAGAGTCAAATTAAAATTTAAACTAGTCAAGGGTAGTTCATCAATAAGTGATTTTTAATTTACAAAAAAAAAACTGTTGAAAATCAGTATAAAAATCTGTTTCCGTTTCTTATCTTTATTTCGGATGAAAAATCTGTATATTTGACACCGCTGCCCACAACAGTACGGAAGGCATCGTCGGAAAAAATTGATTAACCGATTTCCAGTTCACCAAAAATGTGTAAATTGTGACTGAATATTCCCGTTTCTATCGGTTCCGTCTTGACGACGTTTAACCTGACCAAGTTCCCGGACGTTTGTTGGACATGGCTGAAGCCGGAATCGAAGCTGTTTATGATTCTGATTGATTCGCCTTCCCGGTGCCGGAGGCGAGTTGATGGACAAAATTTGTTTTGAACATTAGTTTGATTGTGTTCCTCTTATTTCAGTCGAAAAACATTCAGCTCCCGAAATCCGAGGAGGATCTGTAACGGATTTCCGCCTCCCGGTGCGAGCTGCTGTTGAGTCTAGTTTATGGAAGCCTTGGTAGATCGTTTGAGTTTGGCAGACTGTTTACAGTGTGAAACAGTTTTTTTTTTCGTGAAGGGCCATGTCCTCAAAAGTCGGAAAGTGAAAGGCTACCAAGGTCTGCACGCACTGTAAAAGTGGTAGAATCGATCGAGATGAAAGTGAAGCAGAATTTAGTGGGATCAATTCGGAGGCTGGCTAAGGAAGCGAATATCTCGAATTCTTCCATGCAACAATTGGTCAACTTAAATGCATCAAAGGCAAGAGCAAAGTGCCATTTGATAACAGAACGAGTTAAAGCACTGCGAAGCGATTGCTGTCTAAACAGAAGAAAAAGCAGCTGATCGTCGTGTTCTCAGACGAGAATTTTTTTTTTGTTTTGGTTCATCCGGTGTCCAATTCACTTAAGGATTGTTATAAGCCTCCCCTGGTGGCAAAGAATGTTCCAATGAATGTAAAATTCAAATATACCTACTACCAAAAATCCCGCCGGAGTCATGATATTTGGAGTGGTTGCTTCTAAACAATCGAAGATGCCTCCTGTGTTCATAAAAGCTGAAGTAAGCTAATACTGACGTCTAAATTGGACATTTTAAATAATCCGGTACTTCCGTGGATTCGCGCAAACTTCGGGGAACCAGATAAAGTTGTTTTCCAACCAGATGGAACCCACGAAATACCTCAAAAAGGCCCCACACCTGGCTGAAGGTAAATATGAAGTTTGGATCCCCTTCGACTATTTGATATGGGCGTATGTTCATGCAAAAGCCTATTGATCCGCTCAGCTAAGTGTCGATTCTCTGAAGGCTTCCATCTCTGAGGGTGGGCTTCAATTTCAGGGCCTTATATTGCGGAGGTATGCTCCCAATTAAGATTTCGCCTGTAGAGAGTATTTGAGAACGAAAGTGTTATTGTTTCTTAATATGTTAATCTGCATGCCTGAATTTTTTAAAAGTGTTTGTGGTCCACTTGAGACCGTTGACTTCGATGTCCATGTTTCAAAAAAGTTATATGCATATCAATATATAATAAAGTTATTATATTTGGAAGAAAAATATTAATCGTTGAAAACGACTTTTTTAACGTCAAGTTTGTCAATCAAAATAAGATATAATCAAAATTTAAATAAAATTGAAATCGAAAACATTGAATTCAATAACATTTTCGTAGGTGATGGAAAGAATTAGAGAAACATGCGTTATCAAAGAACGAAAGAACATAAGCCGTAAATGTAATGAAATTTTCGAAAAAGATACAACGGCTCACCGGCAGGACTTGAACCTGCAATCTCCGCTTCAAGTCATGCCGGTGAGCCGTTGTATCTATTTCAAAAATTTCATGATATTTACGGCTTATGTTCTTTCGTTCTTTGATACCTCATGTTTCTTTATTTTTTTCCATCACCTACGAAAATGTGATCATTTTCAGATACAAAGATGTACCAAGCGATTTCATAACATCAGTATTGATTGAATTCAAAATTAATTAATTACTTTTGAGGTAGAATTTCGATATGCTCTTCTGTTCGGTTATCGATAGAAGATCCAGCAGTCGGTCAATGGACCTCGATTGTACACATGCTGGAGCCTATTGCGTCACGTTTACCGCGTGGTATAATTGCTAACGCGCCGTTGTACGGAAACAAAAATTGCGGGTTCAAGTCCCGTCGGTGAGCCGCTGCATATTTTTCGAAAAAATCTCATCTTTCTCTAAAACTTTCCATTATCTCTAAAATGTGATACAATTTGCCAATGAAAACTAAAAAGCTAATATGAAATCAAAGTAAACGGTAGGTAGGTAGCCTTCATTAACAAATTTTTATGCAAAAAACGGTTACTAAAAAAAAATAGCACACAAGTTGCGCTAAAAAACCTAACAGAAAGAATATGTGGTTTTTATCAATGGTAAAAGTAAAGGAAATAAAATAGTTATTGAAACATCATAACAATTTACCCGGCTTCTCTCGAGTTCTCAAAGAGGTTTAAATAAAATCAATTTGAATAAAAATTCACCTTCTAGATGAAGTGGATTGAAGAATTTAATGTCAACCTTCTCACTTTAATTTTGCAAAAACATCCGCCAAAAAGTCACTCCAAGTCATTCTTTGAAAGAGCTTCTTGCTCTGTATTAAGGACCATTTGCTCGAATGCGTCATAATTGAATTAATGATTTGCATTCAAAATCTGTTACGATAAAATAGTACTGTTTTTTGAAAATCGGTTCAGTGGTTTTGATTTCATCAGCAGAATACCAACCCGGGTCAAAATGCATATAACCGAAAAAAAATTATCAACCGAATCAAACTTCAAATTTCGAATCGAAAATTGCTCACCATTTTAAAATAGGGCAAAAATTTGCAATATTAAGTACCTATACTACGACCACCTCCGTTTCAATAAGGGTATAAATATGTGCCAATTTCGGTCGCGTTTCCTTCCTTCAGTAGAAATTTTATTCCGAACATACAAACATACACATAAGCATCCCTCCTGTTTTTTTTAAAGATAATTTCAATAATGGAGTGCTACCTTAAAGCTAGCTTCATTTAAATTGGAACAAACAATTGCTCATATTGTGGCGTTCCTGGTTAACGGATTTGGAAGTTGTTGGCGTCCACGTGTAGGGAATTTTGTCATCTTCATATATGTATTATGTCATTCCGCAAATCGACTGTACTTTGTAAACAATCAACATGGAAACCGGAAGAAGGCAAAAAATTGTACACAGTAATTTTGAAAATCCATTTTGGTCTGCATCTAGGTGTAGCTAAACAGCTGTAATTGCCAGGAAATACCGTATGGCGCGTTATAAAAAGGTATAAGGAAACATTGACGACGATTCGGAAGCCTCAAATCAATCGTCGGAGTGGAACTGTCGATCTGCTCGATAAGATTTTTAAAACTATTAAGAGGAATTCCAATCTGTCGGACCGTAATTTGGATAGAAAATTCGATGTTGCCCTTAGTGCCGTGAGGAGAATTCGACTTCTGGAACGAATCAAGTCGTATCGAGCTATCAAATAGTCAAATCGGACTATAAAATAGAATAATGTGGCTAAATTCCGTGCTCAAAATACGACCAGGCGCTGACAAAGTTCGACGGGTGTCTTCTGATGGATAAAGGCTGACTTCGTCCAAATCCCAGGTCAAAAATTTTACTTGGCAACGGTTCAGAGAGATGTTTCAGCCAAATTAAAAATTTGTTCTTGTCTACAAATTTGCACGAAAATTTATGATATGCAGCTGTGAAAAAAAACCGAAAGTTTTCGTTACAAATTTGAGAATGACGTCGGAACTATACCAAAAAGAGTGCTCCAAAAACCAATTTGGCCGTTCATTCGATTCAACGACCATCCCGTAATGTTTTGGTCAGATTTGGTAAGCTGTCATTACAGCAAAAACGTTCAAGAACGGTATGCAGAGAAAGGGGTCCAGTTTGTTCCGAAAAACCTTTACCCACCCAACTGCCCCCAGTTCCGTCCTATTGAGAAATACTGGGCAATCATGGTGAGGAGACACAAGGCAAAGAGACAGGTTGTCAAATACATTAATCAGAATAAGGAAAAAGATAGCTAAAACGATGGACGAAGAAGGTGTGCGGCGCCGAATGAGCCACGTTACAGAAAACATTCGAGAATTCCTTCGAAAACGTGAAAAAAAATTTTATCAGTATTTTTTCTTAAAAGTATGAAGAAAACGCCACATTTGTATAAAAATATCTTGAATTCAATGATAAATCATTGAAATACAGGCGAATGTTTTTGTTTCATCTTCTATCAATCTATCTGGTTCAGAAGAATCTTTGGTTTAACGATAATAATCATAATATTTTTTTAAATTCTGGTAGCGTTCAGAATGGTGACAGTTGGGATAGCAGAGCTGCCAAATGTCTCATGTCGAATTTCGCAAACTGACCATTTACATTTTGAAGATTGTCCCAGAAACTGACCTGTGCCAAATTTCAGCTCAATCGGACTTGATTTAGGGGTGCCTCAAAGCGCTCAAAGTTTCGTTTATTGACCTCAAAAATCACCAAAGAGGGAACCAAAGAAAATCGAAAAAAAAAACAAAGTTTTATTTTTATTGCCAAATGACTTGAGAATGCATAAAACTTCTTAATCTGATATTATCTCGAAAAAAGTGTTTTGGTCAAAAATCGACTTTTTTTTAAAACCAGCTGTTTTTGAAACACTGGAAGTTCAAGAATGTTGATTTTTACCAAATTTTTTTTTCGAGATACCATATTAACACCAAAATTAATATTTCGATTTTCCGATTTTTTCTCCCCTTACGTGATTTTTGAAATTTTGAAGTCAATTTTTGACAATTTTTTTTTGTCGGGTTATCACCAGATTTCGATGTTTTATGCATTTTTGTATTATTTGGCATCAAAATTGAAATTTCTATTTTTCCGATTTCATTTGGTCATCCTTTTGGTAATTTTCGAGGGTAAAAAATCGTGACTTTGAGCGCTTTGAGGCACCCCTAAATATAGTCCCAATGGGTTGCCAACATTTTTTTTCAAAAATCAGGGAACTGGCGAAATAAAATTCAGGCAAAATCAGGCAACGTTAAAGTAACGGAAATTTCGGTCAAAGTGATGACATTTTTTTTTTTTTTGGTCATCGCTACACATTTTTACTCTAATATGTGTTGTGAGCCTAGTTGCGCTTTTGAATAATTCTACTGCATCAAGCAATCGAAAGATTCCATTGAAATCCTTTTTTTAAATAAGAATTAACGAGAACCTTTCGATTGCTTTGATTCAGCCACTTTTTCACTTTTTCACTTCAGCTATAGTACCTACTCCTGTTCCTTACTACCCATTTTTCATGACATTCGCAAAAATCAGGCAAAATCAGGCATATTTTCAAAAATCAGGGAAATTCAATGGCTTATCAGGTTGTCAGGCAGAGCCTCGAAAAATCAGGCAATGCCTGAAAAATCAGGCACATTGGCATCTCTGAGTCCCATTGAGCTGATATTTGCACAGGTCAGTTTTTCGGACCCAATCTACAAAATGTATATGATCGGTTTTTTATTTCAACCATGTAATTTTCCGCAAACATCCATTGCCACCCAATTGACAGTCCTAATAACTGCTTTTCTTGTTAAAAACGCTTATTTCTCAATTGCTCAACCATTTTGAAAACAATTTTATCAACTATAGATTACTAACCTGTTAGTTTCTAGTTGCAAATTTTCACCGTTACTAGCTGCAATTTCCGGTACACCAATGCATTAATAATCATCACAATCTCAAGCAACTTTTGTCACCCAGAAATATCACACACAATAGGTTGGTAGGCGCACTTATAAAATATTTAGCGCGATTAATACTTCATAAAAGCTTTTCTCAACTTTCACCATCAAGCCACCATCACTCGGTTAAAAAACTGAACAATAAAGCACGTGTAACAGCACCCAGCAAGTAGGTTGAATTCTTCACACTTTTCTCGTACTTCTTTCTCCCTTACTTAGATGCACCTCGGCCGTTCCCTTAATTGGATTTTCACTGGGCCCAGAGGAAAACGCTTTTCCTACCACGAATCCGTTGTTGTTTTTCCGCCGCGCTTAACTCCCCGTCACTTTCAGATTATTTTTTTGCTGAACTTCTTCTGTGCCAGACACAGAGGAGAAAACTGCCGGGACAATTGCAACGTGCAATTATCTCTTGAATTCACACTTGTTGTTGTTCTTCTTGTTGTTGTTGGTCACCTTCTTCAGCAACCACTCTCTGGAGCCACGCAAATTTCATTTTCAAATTTCACTTTTAACCCGCCATGTATTGATAATGATATATCCGTCGATGATGATCCACAGCGAAAGTCCCACGTGTATTTAAGCCTCACTACACCGACTGGTTAGCAATTAAAAATTCATTTGACTGTATTCCCAGGAAATGTGTCTCTTTGCTGCTAATGTTGTCGTTTATCGATGTTTGCATGATACCCGACAAACCGCTTACTCACAGTTGTTGTAGTCATTGCGGAAAAACGCGAATTGAAAACCGGCCTAGCGGCGTCTGGAAATTCTTCTTCTCGTTTGTCTGGTTGTTTGTTATTATTAATTTTCCCTAGAAACACAGTTTGAATGCCGATGATTTTCTTTTTCTAATATGTTAACACATTCCGCTGAACATTGACTACTTACACATTATTTCACTTCAAACACGTCTAAAGCCAAAAGCGGTGAATGCACTGATTGCTATTAAGATCGCTAGTGAATATTTTTACCAAAACAAATTTTGTCACATGTCCCCCCAATAAACACTTTTATCACGCTCCTCTTCCATTAACGATCAAACAGTTAACGGAAACTCAAATCTTCCGGAACCGAAAAATACACCGAAATTTTTGTTTGTTTTCTGTACAGTCGTCTCTAGTTAACTATAAACACCGAAAACTCCATTCCCGTATTGGGTGCAATTTTTTTTCGGCACTCGTGACCACCAACACATGTTACATTAGGGAAGTAACCTGTCTTCCCTTCTTTTAAACAGGTCTTCCTCACAATCACAAATCCATGACGTAGGCACCTACTCCCAAGTAGTAATAACACCAACGGTTTACGAAATACGTGTAACTGAAACAACTAGACACATATGCAACTAGGCAGCTTAAAAGGGCTAGGAACCGTCTTCTTCGGGCAGACAGGCCTTTCCCGATCGAAAGCGGTTGTAATCCGTTCCAGGGCACCGGGAGCTCCCCACCACAGCAGGATTGTTGGACTCAGGGCCAGGGGTGGCCACCACATGATACTTATTCGATGAATCCTATCCGAAAACACCACTCCACACCGTTCGACGTCGTGTTCGAAACAACACTAAACGTGCGGCGGCACACCGACAGCTGATACGGTACCGACAGTTTGAATTTCGACGAAGGAACTCACGTTTTCTAGTAGGAATCGTTGCCGCCAAAACCGAGGCAGTCCAATCCAATTCGTGGAAATCGAGTCCTCCCGTCGCCGGAATTCTCTCTGTTTTCTAGCTGTTTCAGTTTTTTGGTTATAGGGTGCTCTCTTTCCGGCACAAGGTCTAGTTGTACTCTGGAAAATTTTGGAAAAATATTAACGCTCCCCGAAAAAAGAAAATTTGCCAGAAGGCAACAATTTCAGGCTGAGCTCAAAAAATGAATATGTTGTTTTATTGTTTCATACAGGACTATTTGGTATTCAGTATACAGTATGATCCATAAAAATGCGATAAGTTTTAGATGTCTAGGTTATTTTTGGCGATTTTTGAGGATATTTTTTGTGGGTGTATTAGCTCTAACTTTCATCTGTCAATTGACGTAAACATAGCATGAATTGAAAATATCATTCAAAACAAAAGTGAAGCGAAATCCAGCGAAATGAGTCCGGAGGCTGACTAAGAAAGCGAATATCTCTAATTCTTCCATGCAACGGTTGGTCAAAAATGACTTAAATGCATCATGATAGGCAATCTAAATCTTTTCGCCGGGCCGCACTGAAATTATCACTTGTGAATATTTCGCCTAACGTCATTGCTGATAATCTTTGGAATAGAGAAATACAAAAATAGAACGTCTAATTATGGTAACTGAGACTTTCTGAAAAATCGATTTTTAAAGCAAAATCAAACGAATTCGCGCTTGTGTGTGTGTGTGTGTGTGTGTGTGTGTGTGTGTGTGTGTGTGTGTGTGTGTGTGTGTGTGTGTGTGTGTGTGTGTGTGTGTGTGTGTGTGTGTGTGTGTGTGTGTGTGTGTGTGTGTGTGTGTGTGTGTGTGTGTGTGTGTGTGTGTGTGTGTGTGTGTGTGTGTGTGTGTGTGTGTGTGTGTGTGTGTGTGTGTGTGTGTGTGTGTGTGTGTGTGTGTGTGTGTGTGTGTGTGCGTGTGTGTGTGTGTGTGTGTGTGTGTGTGTGTGTGTGTGTGTGTATGTGTGTGTGTAAGAGACTGAGTCGATCGGCCGAAATTGATACATGATTGATACAATGGTAAAGAATTGTTTGCTTTGAAATAATTCAATTTCCGTTCCGTTTTCTGGAGCTAAACCTCAGCAACAACTAAAAATAACAAAACTATCTTGTTTTTGCTTAACGCTGACTTCCCAGCGTTAGTTGTTGAATCATTATTGATATTTGTAGACAAAAGTTTTACTAAATGAGCGTATTTTCAAGAAATTTTTCCTACATTTTGCCTCACAATCCCGATTTGCATTCCTACAGACAGTGAATAAAATGGTTTTACTTGAAGTTCTTTATAAGATCATTGAGATGTTAATCATGGTTGCCTAAATCATCCAAATATATAATTTCATGCAAATTTCGTCAAAAAATCAAGGTACCAATTGTTCATGAAAAAATGAATAAATTTCAAATATTTCGAAATTAAATTGAGATAATTTTAGAATAGAATTTTGAACGCTGACTAATGAGAATCCTATTACTATTTTTTATAAATTGTTGTTTTCCAAGAAAATGAACTCAGATTGTCGATATTTGGTATCGTTTTTCGATGGAATTTATGAAAATGTTATCACTAATTTTTTGAGTTAACATTCGAGAAGACTCGCTTGTAAGTTGTTGGGTTTGACCATTTTCCATTTATTCTCCAAAACATTTGTATTTATGTTTTGAACGCAAACTAGTCAACTAAAGATCGATATTTTTTCACTCATCTTTATTCTTTTGGTTCAATGGTTGAGGGAATTGTTTTTGTCAAGAAATATTTTTTTAAGTAAATTTGATGGCGAGTCATGCCGATAAGAAATTTAAAGTATCTCACCAAAATCACTCACCGTAACAAGTTAAATCATATCCGTTAATAAACAGGAAGAATGTGTGGTTTTAATTTTCATTGCCATTATCTAATAGCCAAAAAAGCTAGAATGTATTGTTAAATTTGAAAAGAGTTCTGAGCATCATAAATATTTTATCATCGTATCCGCTATACTTAGAAATGCAAGTGCTCATTCGTAGTCTTCTGATTATTTACGTGATTTTGCAATTCTGCTCTTGTGGATTATTCTGAAGAAAAAAAAACGATTTTGGCAATAGATATGTTGATCGCGCTGAGGCCTGTAAAATAGACAATAAATGTTCTAATTCCTAGAAAACAGGCGGCAAGATCGGAAGATTGTGGGGTGAATGTATATACAAACAAGTAAAATGGATATTGAAACAAGTCACCGACATATCAATAATTTCCGGTTTAGTATGGACTAATATTTTGTGATAATTAACAGTTTTTTTTTGTAGGTAAATGTGAAGAAATGAATTCAATTTAAGAAAAAACAGCTTTACGGGCCGCAAAAATTTGTCTCAAGGGCCACGATTTGCCTTCCGTGGTCTAAAATAAAGAAGAACTGATCGTCGTGTTCTCAGACGAAAAGCTTTTTTCGGTTGATCCAGTTTTCAATTCACGTACGGATCGGTATATTTCCCCTCTAAGACTAAGGATGTTTCAGAGAATGTAAAATTCAAGTTTACTACCAAGAATCCCGCCGGAGTCATGGTATTTGGAGTAGTTGCTTCGAAGGGTGCCTCCTGGTTTTATAAATGCTGGAGTAAAAATTAACACTCTAGTTTAAATTAACATTTTGAAGAATCAGGTGCTTCCATGGATTCGGCAAACTCCGACCCAAACTTGACTGGAGGAAAATCCGTTGTTTTGGACGAAGGCCTCCGAGCAGTCCGTATTTCAATGGCAATGGCCTATGGATTCTCTCTGTGGGCTTAAATGTCAGAGAATCATATTGCGTGGGTATGTTCCCGATTCAGATCTCACCTGGAGATAGTAGTTGCGAACGAACATGCCTGAATAAAAAAAAAGATTTTAAACCATGTTAACATCAAGAAAAGTGATTTTTAGTCTAGAAGGCAGATTTTTGCATCTTTCTATGGGTCATACTGTATAGGATATACATATATACATTAGGAGCATATTTAAGCAAAATTATTGAAACACTTGTAACCTGTGTTTTAAATGGCCTACAAAAGGTTGATTGTCAATGGTCTACAAAGTATCGAAAATCGTTCTGTAGATAGAAAACATCGATCCCGAAACCATTCGACAAAAAAGGTAATTCTAAACTAATTTTCCGTCAACTAAGAACGTTAAGTGTCGTGTCCTAGAATCCGTCGTGTGATACCTTTTTGGTGTAGGGAAGGATATTTGATCCCCTTTTCGTATTTTCATCATATCTTATTGGAAATTTCAACAAATCACTGTGTTTTCATTTTCTGACAGTGTGTAATTTCAAGTTAATATGCTTCAAATGTAAGAACGATACATGAACCCGGAGACGAACTAGAAGATTTTTTTTGGGACGATTGTTATTTTTTTAAAGGAAGTGGACTTGATTCTTTATTTATGGTAAAATCAAGCAAAACCTAAAGACAAAAAGTCCATTGGGTATTTTTGCCTCAATTCATAGTTTAAAAGTGTCAGACAAAGGAAATTCTAATAGTTTGTCCACCACCCTAAAGTCATTGCATACTCAAAAATGCAGTTCTAATCATCCTAATTTTTAGATAAAAGGTAATTTTTGGATGATTATTCAATATTGGATAAATATTCACAATTTCAAAGATCAAGATCTACTCAGCAGAAAAACCAGTTTTTAAGACCCTAGGAATCGAATCAATTAAAGCCATAACATACATTTTGAAAAACTTTTTCTTAAAAAAATTGAATTTTTACCATCGCTTTGAAAATATGGTATTTTAAAATTCGTACTATACTCTAACGATTGACATATTGGAATAAATATTTTTACTTTAATTTTTTCATGTGGTTGTTCGTTCTTTTTGACACATTTTTTTAGAACATTTGATCTTTGTAAGACATTCCGATTTCGAGATATAACCACAGAAAATAGACGTACAAGCTCGAACAAAAAACCGTCAAAAAAGTGTGTAAAATTTCAAATGCTATCACCAAAAAAATACGTTAGAAACTGACTGCAAACAGTGCCATCTATTGCGCCTTTCAAGAGTTACAAATCAACTTTAAAGTGCCCAGTTTTCGAAAAGGTGCAATTGTAGCCAAAAATTAGTTCAAAAGGGGTGTTGAGATTTTTACACAAGTTTCGTGGGCTAGCTTGTACGTCTGTTCTCTGTGATATAACTAAGAAATCAAGTATCTTCATTCTCCCCTATTGGTACTTGATGAAAAGAGTTCGGGTGCAGCCCATGGAAATCATAATTTTGTGCTTTCAGTTTTTACAACCATTTGTCTTTTGCTGCAACCCAGTGTACAAGAAAACAGTAAATTTTTGTTGCGTATAGTTTGATAGGAATGGTTGAGATTTACTTTCTGGAGCTAATTGATTATGTTCTAACTAAAAATCATTCTTCTAATTAAGGAACAGCTAATAACATGGTTCTTAATATGGTTTAGCCAGATTCATGGGAAAACATTCTGAGAATGAAATTATGCCCAAATTCGTCATTTACATCAAACGATTTTTCATAACTATTGTACTATTGAAACATGAATGATTGAACCTGACTACTGTCTTAAAATTATATTTGAGTTACTAACGTTGTTTTATGAAAAAAAAAATTCAAACAAAAATAAAATAAAAAATTAATTTTTGTTTTTTGTTTGATTTAGCAAACAAAGTGAAAAACCCAGGGAAAATCCTACCTTTTTAAACGAAAAGCAGGCAATCCTACTAGACCGTTTTTTCTCCAATTTTGTATCGATTATCCTAGAATATCCGGGTTAAATGGAGAAATCTTTAAACAGTAAAATTTAAAATTTTAAGACAGTTTATTTCTCGTTTTCAAAAAAGGTTAATTCTGAATTTCAGTAATTATGTTTACTCTCTGGAGCCACCTTCAAATTGATAGTTTTATACCCATTGAAAGGAATATCGATTTTTAACCTATATATTTGAAATTTTATGTTTTTTGAAATATTAATACTTATTTGAAAATTCATTTTATTAAAAATATATAATAATTTGACAATCACATTCTTTAAATAAACCTGTTTATACCCACGTTTAGAGAAATGCCACTGATCATCAAACTTTTTATTACATCGAATCAAAATAACATTCATATTGGCACGATTTTTTTCCATTCAACCGTCGCACTATGGGGTTCGAGACGGCAAAAAGTCAAAAACTAAACTTTATCGGATCCCTTTTTTATTTTTTCTTGTTAATAATTTGATATTTGACTAAGATATCTCCAGGTTTCAGCTCATTATCGTGGATACTAAACGCACCACAGACATCAGTCTTTGAAAAACAGCAAAATGTATATGATTTAGAAAATAATTTCAATTAGGTATATATATTTCTATGGAAAACATTTTTTTATAAATTTAAAGTATACCATATTAAAGCTTATATTTAAAGTTTTCATTTGAACCGTTCAAAATATTTACACACTAAATTTATCTATGAAAAAAATGAGTGAATAAACCTTTTTTTTCAAAAATTACTTTCAAGATCTAGTTTTAGGTCCCTAAAATACAATGAAAGAGTTTTCAGGCAGTTGAAAATTTTATGTAAGTGTGTAATTTTTACCCATTTATGAGTATAAATTCAACAGTTGTTGCTGGTTTCCCGAAAAAAATCTTTTTCCATGATTAATCATTCACTTCACATATATTTCTCTTGAGTTTCATTAAATGTTTTGGTAATATTTATCATTGAATTTAAACGGCTTTAAAAAGAAACATAAAGTAGGGTCGAAAATATCACCATTCATTCTAACTTATAAGTTGTTTTCAAACAATGTTTGTATGAATTTATTTAAAATAAGTTAAAGTAGTAATTTTCAAACAAAATTTTTAAAATTTACAAAAGAGCCCAAAACACAAAATAATACATTTTGCCTCCTCATTGTGTACAACTGCTCCATAGTTAGATCGGAATCAAAGTTCTTTCCAGCTGATTTCACAAATACAACATTTCACGTCATTTTTGACCAATATTTCTAAGTTGCAGGAATTTGGAACAGTTGAAAAGATTACATTTTCAAGATGAACTGTAGTAACCTATTTGCACCACTTTCGCATTGCAATGACAATCGACTAACTGAACCATAAAAAGACTAAAGTAAAAGCAAAGTTGTATTCATTCTCATCGGTTATTCTGAAATCAAATGATTTAGAGGAACGACGATTTTAAAACATTTTAAAACCTTTACACATTATTCCAGGCTTCGAATAAATTAATTAGTTTCGTTTACATCTGAGGTTTGCCGGAACTGCTTTCAAAACAAACTTAATACTAAAATTGTGCTATAACTTTATGTTTGAAGCAGTATACAAAAACCTTAGCACAAATTTGATGAGCTGAGAGTTTTGAAGTGCATTCGGTTCCATTCCTAATTTGAATACATTCTAATAGCTTTTTCTAGTATCCAAACTAAATTCAATGGAATTATTAAGCTGTCATAAACTTTAAAATAAACCAATGCATTATTGAAAATGAAAAACATGAAAATAACAACCTCATGGGAGAACTGAATCTTTTCAATTTTTTTTTAAATATTCGTTGTTTATATTTAGTGCTGTTTCTTATCAGCTTAAGCTCAAATGCAATGCGATCAATGTTGAAATAAAAAATCAAAACTTTTAGTCATCTTTCAATCACTAAATCATGCATATATATCCAAATATTCTGTTACTAGTTTATTTTATTAGCAGTTTTTCGTCTAACGACATTGTTTGATGAACACTGAATATGCGACATAATGTGAAAAAAAATCTGTAAACTTACTTACTTACTTACTTAAAGTTCTCGCGCTGATCCTCCGGTGCATAGGGCCGTGGGAAAAGACCTTCACTGACGACGATCCGAAGCCAGGGTCTTCGAGATTTGCAGAGAGGCGATTGACTGAAATCCAGAAGGACATCGAAGGAGACACAGACCCAGGAACTCGTGGCGGCAAAGCCTAGCCGTTGGAATAAAAATCTGCAATATTTTGAACAAAACACTGTCTTTGAACTAATTCAAGGCGATACCATCTATCCTGCTATTGAACGTAAGTTTTGGTTTCAAAGTTTATATTTACTCTCTGGAGCCACCCTGTGATTAAAAAAATAGCTGCCTTTATAAAAAGCTATCTTATTATTGCAAACTCGGTTATATAAAAATAAAAATATTCTACTCTTAGGTATGGACTACGTTGTCTACGACCAATGTCATTTTGTCCTGATCCTGATCAAGTGTTGAAGTTGTTATTGTGAATGAAGCTTTGAAAACTAGCGAAAACGTTGATTTTAAGATTTTTAATGTTCTGTGCAGTTAACAAATAAAAAAATCGTTTTGTTACCTAACGACTTAAACCAAAATCAGGTTTGGATCAAAATGTAACTAAAATTTCAACAGTCAAATATAAATATTTGATGAATAAAGTAAATGTAAGAGGTTCAATTCTAGAACGATTTTTTTACTTTTCATTCTATACCGCATTTTTCAGGTAAAAAACTCTCATCTTCCAAGCAAAGAAAAACACTCGCCGTTAACGAGTGCCGAGTCCCTCTAAATTTTCCAGAAAGGAAAACGCAGAAAGAGAGTGAGTTCAGTACCCACCAATAGAACCGACGACCGTTCGGTATTCTACTAGAAACATGTGTTCCGAGGGATGGTTTGTTATCTTTTCTATCCCTCAACCTTTCCGCAAAACCCATCCCCTGTCGATGACCACCAAACATTTCCCCCATCCCAGGAATTTCCCGCGCTTCAAAAACGATCGGTCTGGATTAGCCGAAAAAGAGATTTACTGCTCCTCTTCCAGCACCACATCGGGTAAGCGTATGGTTTTTCCTTCTATTCTTGCAGCAGCCGACGACGACGACGACGAGGGAGAAAAATGTAGGTCAGCTTTTTTTCTACCGAGCCGCAGTTTTCGCCGCTTTTAGACGTTCATAGAATACCAGAAGACTGCAGCGAATGTGCTTGCGAATTTCCCACCACACTGGCTGCTATTTGAAGTTCAAGGGCTTCGGTTGGCGGAAAATTCTTGGGGCATGGTGTAGCGTTCAGCCATTCCGGTTTAACGTTGAAGCGGGAAAAATGAGTAATGATTCAGGTTCAGGTGCTCGCCCGCCAGATTCGATGCGGTGCGATATAATTGAGTGTTTGGATTTAATTTAAATCGCTGCTGCTGCCGGTGCCATTTCTCGTGGAAGACCGGGACTTCCGTTCAACAGGTGGGTATTTAAGTACTACGAGACGTATCGTTTCGTTGTGGGACCGATTAATTTCTTATTCGTTATGCTAAGGAGTGAGGTACTAAATGTGGGCGCCTTGAATGCACAGCCACACAATTTTTTCCACATAAATTATAGCGACCGTGCAATTTGATTATACTTTGTACTACCTACAACAACCATTTGTTGATAAGATGACTTAAAGAACAAATAAGCATAAGTTAAAATACACAACAAAATATTTCTGAAACTGTTTGATGAAATTTATTATTTGATTAAGTGTAACTTAGTACCCCTAGAATCCCTTTCTTGAGCAGAAACTTCAACAAAGTTAGTTCAAGTCGTATATGACTCACGTGACACGCTGGTGTTCCGCTAGAAAAACAGACAATCTCTGTTTTTTCACTAAGGGTACGAACACAGTGAGCGCGAAGCGAACTGCGAAGCGAAATATTCATTCACCGGATGAATTTCGCAAGTTCGCTTTCGAAGGCCGGCCACAGTGCACGCGAATTGCGAAGCGGTTCAACACTGAAAAAAACCTTCGGTGTTGCAAAAATTAATCACATGTGAAAAAATCTTTGCAAATTAACAAAACTGTGAGCGAGGGATACGCACCGCGCAAAAAAAAAACCAATCCGCGTTAATTCCGAAAAACTCAATCAATTCCCGAATAGACTTGCACCTCGAAAAAACCATGACGTTCATAATCACAATACCATGAATTTGATGGTTTTCACCATGACTTTTACAATCCACGATATCGTGAATACACATTGAAGTTCATAGTTTACGACCATACATTTCATCGTTTTGACGAAAATTACCATGAAAAAGGGGTATTGTTATGCAGCGTGACCATGAAAAAATTGGCGATTTCTCATACATTGGAAAGCTGGAAAATATAAAGTTCATGGTTTTTACAGCTTCCATTTTTTCACAATAAAACCATGAAATACCATTGTTTTTCATAATAATTTGATTATTGCTTGGATGATGAAAGTCATCGTTATTAATATTTTGCGATCATGGAATAAAATTTTATTTAAATTTTGTTTTGATTTTTTTTATTTATTCCAAAAATACATTAATTTACATCACATCACAATCACATATCACTTTGTAAAATAACAAATCATAAAAAAAAAACATGTTGAACATAACACATTTTCTGGAACAACCGCAGACCATAAGATGTGGGATCTCCGAGTGACACTGAAATTTATTTTGTCCGCAGATCACGAGCCGAGCTGTTCTGGGGTCACTATATGTGTAGTTCCAGTTTGGTGATTACTGGTCATTCCTCCCGATGGCATTTTGATGCTTTTTCCAAGTTCTGCGGAAGCCATCGGATTGGGTCTCGCACTTCAGGACTTGCATCGCTAGAATCGAGGAAAAAGTTTAAAATGTGTTTTTCGCGTAATTTCGATACAACTCACCGGTTGTCTACTCCAAAAACTTCGATAATCTCACAGTTCTTTTCAAACTTAACTGAATTGCGCACCAAAACACAAATCGTCGAAAAAGTTCACTTTTGGCGCGCCAAAATTTCAATCTACACGAAAAAGTGGAAATGTGTAAATATCAAAAATATTCAACCAAGTATGCTGTTTCTACCATGAAGAATATGGTAAACATTGAATTTCATTGTAAAAATCATGTTTTACCATGGTTCTGGTCTATTCGGGTTAGTATAACAGTCGAATTTTGCAGTCTGACGCTATGAAACGCCATCTTAAAATCCAATACGGCGGCTTCCGTTCAACTTTAAAATAATTTTAATGACTGAAAAAAATCTTCTAAAACTATGACATAAATATAACAAAATTTTGAAAAAAAAATACAATATAATAATAACAAATATTACGAAACGCTGACAAAACTTTAATAAAAATATGGCAATGGTGATAAAAATATTACAAAAATATTAGAAAAATATACCAAATCTATGATAAATTTGACATTGAAATGGCAAAGCCATGACCAAATTTAAAAAAAAACTGACAAAAATTAATAAAAGTTGACTGAATAATAACAACAAATTAGTAATAACACTAATAAAGGAAAAAAAAATAGTAATAATGCCAAAACTCGAAATTAAAAACTTTGACAAATATTTGACAACATTATGGAAAATATGAAAAATGAAATAAAAATATGACAAATATAATAACTAATCAAAAATTACAAATACAGACCCCGTTCGTTTTTGGCAACACGCCCGAAAATTTTATGTTGCCAAAATCGAACGGTTTTTTTTTTGTCACTTTTTCATTTTTGATTTTTAATTCAAATTAGTCAAAATTTATGTAAAACCTTATATTAGCATACAATTTTTCAATTTGACTCAATTATATTAGTTATGAGCATTAAACATGGAAAAATTCATGTTTATACTGTTTAAAACTATCATAATTAAGCCGAATGAAAAAATTTCATGCTAATATTACGTTTTACATTAATTTTTATTTGTTTAAAATGAAAATAAAAAATAAAAAAAAGACAAAAAACGTCTTTTTTGGATGTTGCCAAAAACGAACGGTTTTTGCTCGGATGTTACCAAAATCAAGCGGGGTCTGTATGACAAAATTTTGAAATAAAATAACATAAATCTGGCAATACTATGACCAAAATCTTACAAATGTGATAAAAATATATGCAACAAAAGTATGAAAAATTTTTACAAAACTATGATAAAACAAAACTATGACAATTGACAAAGGTTGTCATAGTACTGTAAGATTTATGTCATTTTATTTTAATTTTTGTCATAATTTTGTCATGTTTTCGTTTGTCATATTTTTGTCATAGTTCTGTCAGATTTTTTGTTCATTTGATTGTAAGTTTTTTTTATAGTTTTGTCTTTTTTCGTTCGATTATATTCGTTTTACCACCTTCTCTTCATACTGAAAGTCTTTTCCAATACAAATGCATTCGATGATTACTCTTGTATTTGAACTCACGGACATTGGCTTAGGAGGGAACTAACATGCCAACTGAGTTACACATATCACAAGCCCATAGATTTTTATAGATTGTGTCATTTTTTCGTCGTATTTGCGATATATTTTTTACATATTCATCATTAATAAATTATTATTATTATTATGTTTGGATTTGTCTTTTTTTTTTTAATTTTGTGATTTTTATGTCGTATTTGTCATCATTTTGTCATTTTTCTTACATATATTTGAAAGTATTTTGTTATATTTTTATCTCATCTATATATATAAAACAGGGAGAGAGACAGACCATACAGAAATGTGCGAACACGCAAAACTCTTCACTGGATCATCCGATTTGCATGCAATTTTTTTTGTTGTGTTCGTCTTCACGCGAAGAAAAACACAACGGAGAGATTATTTTGAAAATGTTTTTGTGGAATTTTAAAATTAATTTTTAGTTTTTATTCGTATCAAATAAAAGTCATGGCAAGTCAATTTCCATTTTTTTTTTTTCATTCGAATCACCCAGAGTAGGAAGGCGCCAAAAGCAATCAAGGCTTACTGATGTGCATTCATCTCTCTATACGAAGTTTTGGCGCCCATTTTCGTTCCAAGTGTTCTTTTTACGTGGTACCAGTGAAATGGATACTTGGATGTGATTTTCTCTATGGGGTCCGCAACAACGAAGCATAGCAATGCCTGTACGCAGAATATTGACAAAATTTGTAATTTTTTGCATTAGAATCAAGGCAATTCTAAGATTTTTTTTAGATGTTTGTTCGTTCACCGTTAATTTTTTTGAAATGTCATATTCTTTTAGCAACTCAAGCAATATGGCTGTAAAATTTCCAATAGACTCAAAACAACTTAATGAGATTGAATTGAAACATTTCATTATCAAATCATTTTTTATGAGTTTTGGTAACACCAATAGAAAGTCATATAACTGGTAAAAGATCACCTTAATATATTTTTTGTTGATTTTTTCCAGTTAGTTTGAGAATAATTAAGGTTATGATTTTGTGATTCCAAGTAAATTGAATCATTATCATAAAAACGGATTGGAGGATCAGGGAACATTGGAAAATCCACACTACCTTTCATGCTCGGTGGTTAATCTGAACTTTGGAAAATTTTAGCAATATAGGACTTTATCTTGATATTAGATCCAACACTCAGTTTTAAAAGTCAGAAAAAGGATCGTAATCAATAATATCATCAAGTACTAAAAACTTGAAAGAATATAAAAATTAAATTTTAAGTAAAGAGCATGCCACTTAAAATTTTGAACAATTAAGTATAGACTTGGACTACATGTTCGAAATATATCTTTTCCTTAAAGCTATTGATCTTCGTCTATAATTCTTTTTATTTTCATATTTCCCTATCTATTTTCTTTTCTTTAAAAAAAAAAGTGAACTAGAAGTAAGCAAACTATTGTAAAAAAAAAAAAACAAAAAGAGTTTGGCTCCTTAAAGCCTAAAGGTATGAGCCGTTTCAAATAAAGAATTAACAAAAAAAAAAAAAAAAAATTAAGTATAGAGGAAAATCTGAACCAATACACAAAAATTCAAAAAAAGTTTCGTACCAGATATCAGATCTAAAAAAACAATCTGTCAAGCATAAGTAAATTAAAGAATATAAACACCTAAATTCGATAATAAAAATATAATCAAGATCAACGAAAATCCAGCTTTTAAATTAACGTTTTAATATAACTGAATATCCAGTATCATAAAGCCAAATTTAGAATATTGATTCAAATTTACAATAAAATTCAGAATTAAATTTAACTGTCTGAATTACAGTTTCTTATCTTATGATCATAAACTATAAATTTAAGTAATTTATGAATATTTTGAATTTCTATTCCAAATACTCAAAATAGATTTGCTCTCATTCAGGGTTTGCCTGTTATGAGAAAAATAATCTAAGTACAAGATAGTTTAATTTTTTTTCTAAATTCTTTAATTCTTAGTGCAATTTGCCAATCCTTAACTGAAAATTGAAAAATAGATAATGATGACACAAATTCCGAAGACATTTTCAAACATTATGTTGATTAGAAAAGTGTTGCTGTAAAATAAAATGAATATCTAAATACTTTTTCTGAATTGTTAAATATTTGTCAAACTCAGCTCTGTAAAATCACAATAAGATTCAATTAGTGTGTTTAGTGCAAAGTCCGAAAAAAAGATATTTGAAATAATAAAAAAAAAATTCAAAATTAATTTTATATTCATTATTCTTTAAATGTTCCGGGTCAATTTTTTATTATTTCTATTCTGACGACCATGTTTAAAGAAAATTGTAATGTATTTAAATACAGAGGTTAACAAAAATCGAAAATACAACTCTATTTAGACGACTCCAGCAAAAAGATCCATTTTCTTTTTTAAAAAACTTTATCAGATAGGAGTTTTTAATAGGAATGATGACTAAACTAAATTGAAACTTGATAGATAAGGCGTTCTTAAGTTACCGGAACTGATCATTAGCAGAACTTTATTATACGCTTCCTCAACAAGAAAATAAGTTCGCTATACAAAAGTTAGCGAGCTTATTAGAGCAAATCCTATGAGCGTTTTTGTGTCACGAACTGCCGGTTTTGAATATCAATTTTTGTATGATATTTTCCATTCCATTAGCGGTTGTTTGAATGAACTTAAAATAATGAAATTCGAATAACGAACCATAATTCTGGATTTTTCTTTCTGATACAAAGGTATCCACTAGCTTTTATACACTTAAAAGGAAGGCTGACTTAGAAACAGTGCTAAAATATAAAGAAATACTCAAAAATTACGGGCTTAACAAAGTTTGCCGGGTCAGCTAGTTTTTCATAATTTTGTTAGATTATTGTCATTATTTTTGACAAATTTTTGTCATATTTTTTTCAAAACTTTATTATATTCTAGCCATTTTGCCTTATTTTTTGTCAGATTTTTGTGATTTTATTGTAAATTTGTTGTTATTATTTTGTCATTTTTGTAAATTTATTGTCAAATATTGGTCCTTATATTAGTTCTGTCAGGTCATTTCATTATCAAATTTTGATTATAATTTTATCATAAATTTTTTTTTCTCATTTGTCATAGTTTTGCCATTTCTGTTATTTTTTCCTCATATTTTTGTCTAATTTTGTAAAATTTGTCATATTTTTTGGCTTAATTATTTAACCACATTTGGCGTGTTTTATCCAAAGTTTTGTCATTTGTCACTATTTTTTTTGTCATATTTTTTAATTTTAGTAATAGTTATTCATATTTTCCCACAGTTTTGTATTATTTTTGTCAATATTACTTTAGTTTTATAACACTTGTTATATTTTTGTTTATTCTTTTCAGTGCTTTTTTGCAGTTCTCTCAAAATTTTTGTTAAATTTTTGTCAGTAATTTTTCATCTACTTTTTTATCCCTTTTACTGATTTCTTATATTGTGGATGGACCTTACGATTTTCAGTTATTTATTGCATTTTGAATTAAGCGGAAACCGCCATCTTGTATTTCAAAATGGCGTCGGACAGCCAAATTCGACTTCTACTTATTGAGTACTTTCATCCAATACCCATATTGTGGGAGTTTCATGTGCTTTTCAGTCACTTCCAGCATTTTAAAGTTGAGTGAAAGGGGCCATATTGGATTTCAAGATGGCGTCGGATAACAAATTCCAACTTCTATCCGTTCAGCCCCTTCACCCTATACACATATTGTGGGGCTTTCATGCCACCGGTCGTTTATTGCCAGTTATAATTTGTTTCAATAGAAAAAGACTGAAACCGCGTTTGTTTCGAAAATCCGCGCTAGAAAACCGTGCATTTTTCATAACCAAAACAGAAACGGCAATGATAATTAAATAAATAAACTTTTGAAAAAAAATTTTTTGATAAATCATTTTACGATAAAAAAATATCCGAGAGAATATTTTCAGTGTATGTCCGGATGAACAGGATGAATTCGCGCGATCCAGCCAGGTGTTCGCACGAAAATTCGCTTGCACTGTGGCCGGTCGATGTTTTTTTCAACGTGTTTCAATGAGAAGCGGTTTTTCGCGCGAATTGGAAATTCGCTTCGCACTTCGCACCGCGCTCACTGTGAATTCGACCTAACAGAAACATTCGCGCTCGGAATACTTCCTACAGTTCTCTATAGCGAACTAGCAAAAAAGATACTTTTTTCTTACTCTTAGCTCGGAAAAGGAGTGTCATGGACATGTCACCCGTAAAGTGTAGCAAAAAGCAACGCCCGAAAGCTGTGCCCGCGGTGTGGTTTGGTTTTGTTTGTATTTTTTTGTGAACGGTAGGAAAAGAGAAGGAAGAGAAGTGGTTTGTAATCCGGGTATCTGGTTAAAATCATGAAACCGAAGCCAAAACTTTAAGCTTTAAACCCGTTTTACCCAGTGGTTGGCAACATGTGGCTTGCGAGCCGCATTCTTCTTTTTGGATATAAAGCTGCGGCTCTTCAGCTCACTGCGCAAATACATCTTGGTGAAATTTATTGAAAAAAATACATGGTTGCTAGCGATTTTGCGTTTTTAAATTCTAAAGTTTTTCCCCGATTTTTTTCCAGTTATAAATGATGATTTTCCTGATATTTATTATACTCGATTTTTAATTATAAAATCATGGCGAATAAAATAATTCTATGTAAAGGCCTCAAATATTTGACAATTTTATCCCGAAAATTGTTAACCGGTAAGAGATCATGACAAATTCTTCGACTAGTCATTCCGTATCAAATTGACAGGTTTTCATGATTATTTTAAACAAATCTAACGAAATCGGCATCTATTCATTCTTTTGCTCCACAATTTCAACTATTATGCACAAACAAGTAGCGTTAACTTGGTCTTGAAATTATAATGTAGTATTTTTGAGCCACAATGCAATTTTCTAGAATTTGTATAGAAAAAAAAAATTTGTGGAAATTTGTCTTACAAAATCATCTCATACATCTGATTGCAGGACAAGGCCATGCGAATGGAGGGGTTTAAGGGGTTTAAACACCCACTACCCCTCCCCCCCTCCCCTATCCCCATGGAGATTTTTTTAATTAAATTTTCACCGTAGTATGGGGGAATTATTTGATCTTAAAAGGTGTTCGAAAATAAGTGTTAATATGCAAGTCTGAAATTTGGCCTTACATCAACTTAGGCTTGAAATATTTCATTTTGACGTCACTACATAACGTTCACGAATTTAAACTGATTTCTAATTGTAGATTTCGATTTGCAATTCAATAAACCTTCGGTATTAAAATTCTTTACTCAAAAACCCAACCTCGTCTTTTGAATGGGTTTATATCAAGAAATGTAACTAAACAAGAAAAGAGTCTGAAACGAACCATTTTACCAACACAATTAATTCATCGAATACTTTTTTCATACATCGACAAGTTGGACACCATGTAACAGGTGTTTTCTTCTAACGGTAGACCACAAAATTGGCAAAACATATCTAAAATGTAGTATCCTCTACATTATCTACACTACTCTACTCTACTTAATCTGATATGAAATATTCTTGAAGAAACCAATTTCAGCCTCAATTTTTTTCCTTGTTTTTCTTAATGCTCAATATCACATTCAAAAAGGTTTTTATAAAATATCCAAGGCCACAATATTTACATTTTTCCGAGGTGCAATGAATTTAAAACGTAATTTTGACTAATTGAGGTGCCCTGAATCTAAATATGCATTTTTTTCTGTCAGTTTTTCTTATGAAAATAACTTTTGGAAATAAATTAAAATTATTTAAGAAAAATTTGTACTTTTTGATAAAACTTTAAAACAAAAACATAACATTTTGAAGTTAAAATTTTGAATCAATTATCAACTTTCCTCAAGATTTCAAGTAATTTTGAGTTCAGCTAAAAAGCTATAAAAGATTTCTATTTGTTTAGTTTTCCTCTTTTTACGAATTTTAAAGATGATACCGTCAACTGGGGCAACATGCAACAATTTTCAACTTCAATGGCTTCTAAAAAACTTATGTTCACAGTTAATCGTATCCTTTATGCATCAAAAGTTTTAAGGATGCTGGGGCATCAAATTGGCGTAGTTAAAAAAATTATTGGTTTCTTCAGTTATTTTTAATTTTCTAAAAACATGCGATTTTCACACTCCTTAGAAAATGGGGTAACTTGCAACAAACTTTGTTTTTAAAGAAAAATCTTATGAACACGTACGAAAATTCATAGTTTTCAATATATTTGCGATGCCTTAAAGACCATTACGCATGACAACACCAATTGCAGTAGTTTTTGGGTCTGCAAAAACAAATTTTCACATTTTTTTTGAAAATAAGGATGCTGCATACATTTAGGGGTTAAATAATACTACGAAAAATTCCACAAGCTGAAATCATAAAAATAAATGTTTGGATGAATAAAATTTAAATGTTTACAAACGCGTGATGCAAAACAGTCATATTCCAGCACATGGAAACGAGATTTACAAGGTATTTCTTTGATTTGCATTTTGTTGCATTTAACCCCAGACACCTAACTGAATTTTAAAAATATTCATTTAAAAAAATTGGGTGATTGTTCGAAAAATATTTTTACACCAACAATGTTGGTATAATATGAGGAAACCTGTAAAAAGTTTGTAGGCAATTTTATCAAGCCGATCCGTCATACTGGGTAAAGTTTTTTTCGGCATCAAAAATTGTTAAAATTTGTACATTTATTGCTCGATTTTTCAAATTTTACATAAAAATTAAAAACTGAAGACAACTAGCGTAAGATGCGAGAAATTATGTCATCATCATTTTGTTATTATTAAAAGATAACTTTATTACAATACATTAAATTTAAAATTGATTCAATGTAGTGTTATATAATTGTTGCATCGAACCCCGCTGTTGCATGATGCCCCGTTTGACGGTAGATTGTAATGACAAAAATGCTATACCTAAACTTTTTTTCCAAATTTTGAAAAATTGTTGAATTTTAATTTTTAAGCTCATGCGTTATCACCATCAAAATATTACTCCTTAGCTTAATTAAGTACAATAAACAAAATCAGAATCATTTTTTTTCTTAAATCTAGATTTGATAGTTGATCAGTTATCAATGGTTGATTCCACTTAAAACTGACGCGTTTTAAAACTCCATATCACCAAAACTTAATTTTATGATATGCCTAATTCGACAAAAGATTCGAGTTCTGGACGCTGATTTTTTCCAAATCAAGCATTAAGACATAAGCATCAAAATGCTTATCCATTGAGTTATCAATTCAATTCTATCAATAAGTTTTCATAATTCTAGGACGTGTTTATAAAAAAAAACCTTCTTGAGTGGTAAAAAACTTGTCTTTTTCTCATACTTTATTTTTGTTTTCAAATGAATTTATCGAATGTTACAGTACAGTTTATTTTAATTTTCATAGACATTTACCTAATTTTGAAATCAAACCATTTTTTTTTTTTTGCAATATCAAAAATTCACTTTTCAAATCGCTATTTTTTTTTCAAATTCAAAACACTACTGCTGAATTTTTCAATAAACCCTTCAATTGAAAACAAAGAAATGAAATGTAAATTACGATGAATAATAAATAAAAATTATTAAATTATTTATCGATTACTTATCGAAAATATCATTGATTGATTCATTACATCGCATTACATACATCTTGAGAATTCACAAAAACTGCTGCAAAAATTATCAAAACATCTTAAAAATGTGTATCTTTCATGTAGAACATTTTGATCGGACTACAAACATTATATATGGAAAAAAGTTTTGACTTGTTTATGTAATTTTTTTTTTTTATTAAATAGTTTGTTTGCATTTTGTTTCATACGACGTAATAAAAGCACAAACGGGATTTTTTGAGTTTGGGTGATGATTACAAGAAAGAAAATGATGTTAGAAATCCATTTCCTCATTTAATGGGTAGTTTTTGTATTGTTATTATACCTAGCTAAATTTGAATTTCAAAAAGCCCACCCCTTAAAATTGGTCTTTCGCACTGATCTGTTGCAGGAAAATATTTAGTTATTTTCTGAATGCATTTAAAATTTTGTTGTACAAATCCAAAGGCATGTTTAAGAATAAATGTGTTTTTTAAATACAAAACACTGAATAACTTTAGTTGAGCTCTCGTCATTTGAACTAAGGATTCTTCAAAATATAGACAATCGTGTTTAAGACAGGGCTGAGCTTAAATCGATTAAATGTAAGATATTATTTTGTATGGGGGTAAAGACCAGAAGCTTGTTTTCGACACAATTTTTACAAAAGACATATATTCCAGCGAAGGAAACTTCAAACAAAAGTTTAACGTAGGAAGAATGAAAAACACTTTCGATATAAGTCTTCTTTCTCAGGCCAATTTTAACGAGATTCACAACAACAACATTGAAAAACCAAGATCTTGTTCTGGTATAAAAGTGATTCAACTCTGTTTAAAAACGTCTCACTCTGCCAAAATATTTGCTTTTTGCATAAAATAGTTTTATTAAACACTGAATCTTTTGATGTTGAAAACTAATACTGGTATTTAGTCGGAAACCAGATAACATAAAAGGTTATTAGGTACCGTAAACTGGGGAACCTTGATCAACATGAAATTTTTGCAGACAATCATCATTACTAAGTCTGAAGTTGAAATATCTGAAAACTTTTTACTACGTTTGAAAGCCTATAAATTGAGTTACAAATAAGCTACACTTGGTTTTTATTAGAAAATTTTTGATATTACTTTAAATGTAATTTTAAAATCTTAAAATATCTGGTTTTTCAAAGGCTAACAAACAAACATCTTTCCTGATCAAATTTAAGCTTTTAGAAGCAAATGGGTTGTTTAAAGTGAAAGTTCAACTTTTTTTCATTGTGTAGGTTTAGTTGAAGTGTTATTTTTATGGTCATTTGATAATAATTTTTGAATATTGAAAAAAAAACGGTTATTTTCCATGAGAAAGCCTGTATAGTCAAAATGACTAAAACCCTATCAAATGGTTAAATTTAAAGAAAAATAGAACATGCGATCAGTGCGAGGATCTAGAAAATTGCATGAATGCAAAATTTCATTTGTTTTTGAGGTAAAAAAAAATTGAGAAATGTTGATAATTTTCACCCCTAGATGTATGCAACAACATTGTCCATCTTCTGATTATAAGTGTATTTGAAAAAAACGTTGAAAAAATTAGTTTAGTCTTAACAAAAAATACTGTTTCTAATGTTTATGCCTTCTGTGCTAAATGGCACCATATAAATAATTTTGAAGATGTTGAGGTACTTAAACACCATAGTGATCAAAGTTACCTCGAACCTCGAAATCCGGTTTTGTAACCCGGTTGTAATAAAAGTAACCCCTTCCAAAATATTCAAAAATGAATGAAAAAGTTATCAAAGTTCCCCCAGTTTACAGTACCACATTAAAGACCGCAAAGAAATCTACGCCGAGAAACACCGAAATTCTATACGCCTTAAATCTATCAGAAACCACTGTATCCAATTGTACAAACTTGTTATCATTGAGTTACAAAACATTTTATGTTTAGTTTGTCAATAGAAGGTTCATTTTTAAATTCTTAACATTTGAATTATACTTGTAAGTGTAGCACACTTGCTGAGAGCGAAAAAGTGAAATATCTCATAAAAAGCGATAAAAACTTCGTTTGTTTTCTAATGAACGGAAATAAGCGTTTATGAAATAAATCTATATCAAGACTGTCAAAAAATACTATTATATCTAGAAATAATTGAAAAATTAAAAAATTTCGTGAAAAAATTTCAAACATAACCATTTTTCCGGTGAGGTGCTGAAATTTCCGGTTTTTCCCGGATTCCCGGTGACGCAATGAAATTACAAAGTTTTTCTCCAGTTCGCTCTTTGACATCAGATTGATCGGTCGATCGTCTAAGTGCTCGGAGTTTGGAGTTGTTTTTTTTGGTATTTTTGTTGGAAGTGGAGCGAACATTTTTCGATAGCTAGAAGCAATCATTTCTTTCCTGGATTGCCGTTACGGCATTTTGTTATTAAAAGGACATTTTACGTGAGGGTTATCTATCGTTGAAGTTGGAGGTGAAAAGCACGTTTGTGCGTTGGAGTCCATTTTGTGGATCAATTGATCGAGTTTGAGTTACTCTCATTAAGTCGACACTCACTGTTTTGTGCCAGTGTTACCAGTTTCTTTTTTGGATTGGCAGCTGCTCTTCAACGGCACCTTAAGCCTTCGTTGTTGAGTTACCTTGAGGGAAAAGGCTAGTGGTTGACATCGTCAACCGCGACCGTGAGATGGCCTCTGGCCAATCTCACGGGTCAGAAGGCCCTTCTACTCCTCCTGACCCAGGATCAAGCACAAGCACTCCAATGTGGAATATTAATTCTGTTTCCATCTCTAAAACCGTTGATGGGAGTTTCGCGGACCGCAAGCTGCCTGAGTGGATGGATCCAGTTAATGGAGAACTCACTGTTCTTGTAATGACAAGCGCCAACAAAGAAGGAAATCTACCTGATAACCCATTCCTCATCCGAAAATCTATCGAGCAAGCTGTAGGACCTATCGAGGATGCCCGTCCAGAAGCCAAAGGGTCACGCTATGTTTTGAAAGTGAGACAAACCCGACAAATAACAAAACTGCTCAACCTGAAACGACTGATCGACGATACGGAAATTAAAGTAAGCTACCATGAATCTCTGAACGTAAGAAAATGTATAATCAATTCTCAATATGGTTTGGGTATGAGCGATAAGGAGTTGAAGGAAGCCCTAAATTCCTCCCGTGTTATTGAAGCGAAAAGATTTTTAAAAAAAGATCCGAAAAATAATGCAAACCTATTACCAACTCCCACCATCCTGCTGACCATGCAAAGTACTGTAGTCCCTGATTTCGTTATGTTTGGATACCTGAGAATTAAGACCCGCCCGTACTATCCTAGCCCTCTACAATGTACTGTGTGCTTTCAATTTGGACACAGTAAAAAAATCTGCAAAAACAAAATGATATGCTCAGAATGCTCTCAGGAGCATGAATCCTCCGACCAACCTTGTCGAGCTGAACTCCACTGTGTAAATTGTAGTGGCCCGCATAGCTCAAGGTCAAGGATCTGCCCAAAGAAACAAGAAGAAATGAATATCGTGAAAATCAAGATAGATGAAGACGTTTCTTATTCAGAAGCTAGAAAACGGTTCGAAAACTCCAAAAAGAATGATAGCGCAATCCAAAGAAGAATTGAAATCATCAGAGACCCTCAAATTGACGACTTGAAGAAAAATCTAGAGCAGAAAGATGAGGAAATATTTAGATTACGTGGACTCCTTGGAAAACTCCTGAATGAAGTTGCTGATCTTAAGAAGCTGAAAAACAACCTAGATCCAGAAGATAGCCAAACTACCACTGAACACCTCCAACAACAATCTGATCCCCCTTCGGTACAACCAATCAAGGAAATCATGTCAGCAAAGGAAAATAAAGGGAACAAACGCCAGCAGAACCGGAACAACAACGTATGCAGTCAAGAAAATGGAAGTGTATCCCCTCCTATGAAGAAAACCGCTTCCGATTTGGAAAAAGATCGTCATCATCATCTTACCAGTGTGGATAAATCCTCAAGCCTTCTATCGAGTGTACCAAATCCCTACTTGGGGAAGTAGCATGTGTAATCAACTACAAGTATGTATCCTCTTTATGCTAACTCAGGTTATTTCTGTGATCGTTTCTTCCTCTTATCTTTTCCCGTGACCCAATCCTTTCCTAAAGCTGTTGCTCTTCAATGGAATTTAAGAGGATATCGAATGCGTCGCAATGAGCTCCAATTACTAGTTAAAAACTATCAACCCTACATAATTTGTCTACAAGAAACACTTTGTCAGCCTAATTGCAAAACTTTTGACTCCAACTATGAAATTATCTGTAACCCTCCAACTAGTGTGACTGGTTGGGGTGGAGTTGCGATTGCGATTATGAAAGACCTCCCATATGTTAGAATTCCTCTGAGAACGACTTTACAAGCAATCGCTGTAAAATTAAGTGTCCCTATGGAGACAACGTATGTTTCGTTGTACATTCCTCCTTCCAGAGATAACTGCTCCCTTAAAAATGACCTAGACGAACTAATTGATCAATTACCGAAACCTTTTATTATTATGGGCGACTTAAACGCCCATTCTCAAATCTGGGGTGGAAATTCCACTGATCTTCGCGGTAAAATTTTAATTGGATTAATAGATAAATACAACTTAAATATTATGAACGATGATTCCATGACATTTTTCAGCCTAGCAAACGGCAGACAATCTGCAGTTGATCTAACACTGTTCTGTGGGTTCCAAAACAATTATAAGTGGCATGTGGAAAATGATCTCCATGGTAGTGATCACTTCCCCATTTTAATTTTTCCCAGACACTCTTCGCCTTTAAACGAAATACCGAGAAAATGGAAGTTTGATAGAGCTGATTGGTATGAATATCAAAAAACACTTGACCTAAGCCTGAATATGGATAAAATTTACACATCAGATGAATTAGTTCAACTAATTTATGATGCAGCCCTTGTTAGTATTCCTAGATCTTCTGGTTTGTCCAATCGTAGAAGCGTTCCTTGGTGGAACCACGAAGTAGCAACTGCAATTAAAGTTCGTCGTAAAAAGCTCAGATTTCTGAAAAAACTAGACCCTGCCCATCCTAAATATAATGATGCACTTATAGAATTTCGGAAAGAAAGAAATAAATCTAGAAAAATCGTAAACGAAGCTAAAACTAATTCTTGGAAAAGTTTTGTAGAGGGATTAAACCCAAATATCTCATCTTCCGAAATTTGGAAACGCCTTGCAGCTCTTCAAGGTAAATTTAAAAAATCTCAACATTTCATCAAAATAAACAACTCTTATTCCACTGATCCACAAGTTGTAGCTGAAGCCTTGGCTGACCATTTTGAAGAAATCGGTCGTAGCCAAACTGAAATAACATTTCATTCAGAGTCTTCTATTTTTGAAACAGATAACAATTATCAAGATGAACGTGATTACAACAGCGATTTAACTCTTAGAGAACTTAATTGGGCTTTAGCTAAATGTTCCAGTAAAAGTACAGGGAATGATGGCATAGGATATCCATTACTCAAAAATCTTACTTTAAAAGGTAAACATAGTCTTTTAAAAACTTTTAATAATATCTGGAAATCAGGATCCATACCATCTAGTTGGAAAGAGTCTATTATTATCCCTATACCCAAGAAAAATAAAAAGGAAGGCTCTCCAGAAGACTATCGTCCTATATCCCTCATTAATTGTATTGGAAAAGTTTTAGAAAGGATAATTAACAAACGATTGATCAATGAACTTGAAGAGAGAAACCTACTTGACCCACGTCAATATGCTTTCCGGGCATGTCTGGGGACAGATGTCTACTTCTCAGAATTGGAAGAGTTCATTAATAAGCCTATTATTGAAAAAGAACATTGTGAAATGCTTTCTATCGACATCTCTAAAGCTTATGACACTGTAAATAGAAATTTCGTTATCGAAACATTAACAGAAATGAATTTCTCTGGTCGAATGTTAAAATTTATCCAAAACTTTTTAATCGACCGTTCATTCAAAGTTCGCATAGGATCGCATCTTTCGTCTACTCGTTCAACGACCCGTGGAGTTCCACAAGGATCTGTTTTATCAGTTACTCTTTTCTTGGTTGCTATCAATCCATTGTTTAAAGTTATTCCTGTGAATGTTCAAACTATCATCTATGCCGACGATATACTAATTATAGCGTGCGGGAAACAAAGAATGAGATTAAGGACGAAAATTCAAAATGCTGCCGAAAAAACGCAAAATTGGCTCTTATCAGTTGGCTTCGACATAGCTATTCCGAAATGCCAGCTCTTGCACACCTGTTTGAACAATCGTCATCGAGGGCAGTTACCAAATGTTGTACTTAGTAGCCTTCCCGTTCCAATAGTTAAAAGTATGAAAGTCTTGGGAGTTATTTTTGATAATAAAATGACATTCATTAAGCACGCTCAGGAAAGGAGAAAAACTGCTTCTTCAATGATAAATGTCCTTAAAATGATCAGTGGTAAAGTCCGTGGTTCAAGAGATATTCTTTTAAGAGTCGTTAACAGTGTTGTTGTTCCTCGATTATTATATGGGATTTGTATTAGCAGCAGAAGAAAAGATCTTATAATACCGATATTAGAGCCAATCTACAATAAAGCAATGCGTATCGCTTCGGGGGCCTTTTTTTCTAGTCCGACGAAGGCAATGTTATGTGAATTTGGCCAGTTACCATTTGGATATAGAGTTGCACTCGCCGAAGCGAGTATTGCCATACGCATGTTAGAAATGGGTCGTACTTCTGAAAATCTAGTGATGATTAAAAGAGCCGAAAATTCGTTCGAAGCTATTACGTCTTCCAATTTCCCAAAAATCACTCCTTTATGGAGATGGGGTATTCCCAAATGGGATTACCATCCTCCTAAAATAAACTGGTCTATAGCAAATCAAGTCAAGGCTGGAGATAGCCCAGCAATAGTTCAACCTGTTTATAATAAATTGATAGCGGAAAAATACCCAAACCACACTCTTATATTCACTGATGGCTCTAAAACAGATACCAATACCGGCTTTGGAATATATTCAGCGGAATTTTCGTACAGTAAGAAATTGAATAAAAGTTGTTCCGTTTTCGGTGCGGAGATCATGGGAATTAGGTTCGCGGTAAAATATGCTCCTAACAATAAGAAATGTGTGATCCTCACTGATAGCGCAAGCTGCCTCAGGGCTTTAGAATCTGCTAAGTCCAAAAATTCGTGGATTCAATTATGTGAGGCTGCTTTGGAAAATAAAAATATTGAACTGATTTGGATACCCGGACATGCTGGAATCTCGGGAAATGAGAATGCCGATTCCTTAGCTAAAGCTAGTGAATCAGAATGGAGAATTTTCGATGAGCTTTCTGGGGACGATGCTAAAGCAGAAATCAAGAGAAAAATTTGGCAGGCATGGCAGCTTGAATGGACCTCCTTAAATCCTTGTCCTGATCTCCTCAAAGTGAAGAATAATGTCTCTAAACCTAATGATCGTAAATGCCCATATGAACAGAAAGTGTTAACTAGGCTGAGAATCGGACATAGTCGTTTAACCCATGAATTCCTTTTCACCCCCTATTCTGATCCCCCTCTTTGTGGTACTTGTAAAACTCGTTTGACTATCCACCATATTTTCCTTGAATGTTCCATGCTACTCAGTCAAATAAAAAAGCTTAATTTGGGAAACTCGATAGAAGACATATTAACGAATGAGGATCGTAAAGAAAAATTAGTGATTAGTTTTTTGAAAGACACAAATTTATTCAAACTTTTGTGAAGTAGGCTTAAGAAATTAGTTTTGTAATAATTGTAGATTTTACATATTATTTTAAAAAAGAGACGCGAAAGACCTCTGAGGTTAAAGCGTCAATAAACTATTTAAAAAAAAAAAAAAAAAAGTTTTTCTCGGTATTCCCGGTTTTCCCGGTTCACTAGTAACCCTGAAAATAACAAAAAAACGTACAGGACCAATATTTGAGAAATCTGCAAAAATACATGTGTTTTTAAGACGTAAAAATGGACCCAGTTTTCAATTTTGGGGAAGATCTGAAGACCCCCGGCGCAACCCGTTAGATAATAATTAAAATCGCCATTTACAAAATCACATATTTATTTAGTCCAAACCCATAACTTTTTGTCCCAGTGATCTAAGCAGCAACCGGACGAACAATCTGTAAAGTATTGAATTTCATTCTTGATTCTATCAAATTTGCTGAGAGTAGGCGTTGATTTGATGGAAGCGCACGCGTTTTTTTCTCCGTCCGGAAAATTAAAATATTTTGTTTGTTTAAGGAGTGAAATTATTGAAAATGTTATATAAAAAGCTGTTTAGGAATCCATCTTCGAGAGCATCTAGTTAATATGGTGGTTTTTTTTGTACTGCCACGTGAAATTTGTGCTCCTGGAATTGAAGAAAGATTACATCTTACACTGGTTGACTAACGTGCCATATTTGTGTGCTGATGGCGAAGATTTTTTAATCAGAATACTGTAGTGTCGCTTTTTATTAAGGAAAAGAATTCATTTGTTCGTAAATAAGGGTTGAGGAAAGTGATTTGGGTTATTGGGAAATGGTTTTTTGGTTTTTAGCATATGATTGCCAAAACGCACTGTGGCCTGCTGTGTTTATTTAAAATGAAGATGAAGCGAAATTAAAACCCTGATGAGTCCATCACGAGCAACTGCCAGTGTACAACTGCCAGAATCTCAACTCTTCAAAAATTGACCTTTGAAATTTTCAGACTCGTTAAACTGTGGACCTACGTTTTTTTATGCAAAATTTAAATTTTAAAAGGCTTACAAATTTACGTTGGCAAGGAGTTTTTTTCAAAGAAGATTAAATTTTCGAATACATGAGGCCTACACGGGAATAAAAAAAACGGAAACTCTCGAATCCCGGGAAACCCTATAAAATCCCGTGAATTTCCGAAGCCCATTAAAGAGCTAAATGACAGAAATATATCTACTATCTAAATTGGAAAAAAAGATCAGATTGAGCAAGAGTTCTACCTATGCGTAGACTTAAACATTTATTTTCTTTTAAAAACTGATTTATACATAGAATTTAATAAAAAAAAAAAAAAGGTCAAAGAATGTATAAAATCGAACAAAATCCAAGAAAAGCTAGGAAAGGAAACTGAATGTTCTGGTTTTTCAGCACTCATCATCATCATTATCCGTTTCGTTGACTGTTGACAGAAGCAAAACATTGGCCATGAAATGACATATTTAGAAACAAAAACGATAGTTAATTGAAAATTCACGAGATTTGATAAATAACCTGAAGTCTAGCTAATCAACTTCTATCGATAGTGAAAAATCTTTCTCAATCATTTGAAGTTTTTTCTACATGAATCTGTAAAGTTTGTCAGTTAAAGTATTTAGTTTTTGCGTCTTGGGTTTTATAATTGCTAATTGAATTTTTGAGGCATTAAAAAAGCTTGAGGCAATAAAAAAGCTTCGTATGCAGTAGAGTGTTAAAATCTTCATTTTCAACTTTTACCGGGCTCCCGAGAATTCTCGGGAAAAGGATCGCAAAATTTCCCGATTCCCGAGAACGCTAGAAAGCGACACTCTGGTAGAATGTAATAAGTTGTGTCAATAAAACATTAGGGCGGCTCTATGAAATGCTGAATTTTTTAAACCATATAGTTTTTGGCTCTTGTTAACGATAAATTTTGGATGATTGAAAGGCGCTCACTATTTTTGCAGCAGTTCTTGAACAGCTCAAACTAAAAATTTATTTCTGCTGTTAGTTAAATAAAATAATTGATTTTTGATTCATACTCACAAATTTTTCGTGACTTTTTTTCCTTCAAATTTAGCCCTTTTGATTTCTATGACCTTACAATAAAGATGCCTTACAGCCGACGATTCCGTTTTCTTCTTACAGATGTCGATTGTGCGCAGTTAACCGATCTGGTTTCAATTATTACTATCACTAATTTCAATTGAGAGATGAGTTCTGAGAATCACTGGAAGGTGGTTATCTCAACTTCGGTTTCTCAGTTATTTCTTGATGAAACAGTTTGGTTTAATAGCTATGGAGCTAGAAGTTGGATCATGCAAGTTGTTACCCGAATTACTTAACCTCGCAGTACCTTCAGTTGAGTTTCTCAGACCGCTCTCTTTTCACAGAATTATGGGTTATACAACCATATTTATTTTAAACTTTTGTTTGAGAAGTTTGTCCAAATCGACATTCTTCAAACAGGTGGTTTTAGTTTTAACAATTCTTTTTCTACCTCCTATTTATTCTATATTTTCTCTCCTAATCCAGAAACTTGTCATTCGCTTTCCCTTTTGCCTGCTATTCTGACGTTCGGCGACTGTGGGCCGTGTCAACAGCTCTTCTGACTCAAAAGGTTGCCGACCACTTGTTTAACCGAATCTTAATTCTGCTCATGAATAGTCACAAAACTTAAGCTAAGAATTTTATTAATTAAAAAGCTATTGTCATATTTTCCACATAATTTTCGTAATCACCATATTAAAAAAAAAACAATATATTTAAATTGTAATTGCTTCTTGTTTTTTATTTAATTTTAATAATTTTTATTTAGTTCTAATAATGTTTTACGAATATTTAAATAAATTTGCCATTCTTACTCTAAATCAAATTCATCATCAACGAGTGGAATTTAAAATATCACAAAAAATTGTAAAGAAAAATTGTTAATAAGGTTTCTATAAAACAAACATGGTTTCAAATGATCTTTTGATAACAGGTCTCTATAGTTGGCTGTGTAAATTCTATGAATCCTCTTGATTTAAAAATGAAACTCATCAAAAGCCTCTTGAGTTTTCACTAATTTCACATTGAAGCATTTGGCACCAAGGTGTCATAGACTTGTTTTAAAATATCACCAAAACTTTGTTTAGATATTTTTTTAAAAGAGGGTTTTTTAAAGAGAAGTTTTATTTTTATTGATTGTTAAGGCCCGCGGTTACGAACAGTTTACAATTCAAATTCAATATTATTTTATCCGAAAAAAATGTTCTTATCGTTTATATCTGTGTCAGTTTTCACTTAATTAATTAAGTGCTTTGATTTTAACTACTTATTTCAGAAATAAAATTATGTGCAAATTGTAGTGGATTGAATGGACAGAAATAACAATAAACTATTTAAAAGTACAGAATTTTATAATCACAGAAATAACATTCCATAGATTAATTTTACTAAAAACTCTCAAATGAAGATATTGATTTATTTTATTTATCGGGGGTTTGCACCGAAGGTCTTCATTTTTCCCAAAATTTCAAATATGGACTTTTTATCATTTTCTTTTATCATTTTTCAGATATTTGAGGTTGAATATTTTCATGAAAAAATTAAGCCATAGATTTAAAGCGCATAAATTTGTTATTTTTCAACAGAAACCATAAACGAGTATACAAAAACGCATTAAAATGTTATATATTTTTTAAACAAAATATTTAAAAAAAATGAACATTAAAAATCGTAAATAAATTTAAAAAGTGTGTAAAAGAATCGAAAATGCCATTTAATTGTCCGATTCATGTTATAACTTTCACCTGATGATACCAATGAATTCACTCATGTGAGAGTTATATAAAAAGTAATAACAATTAAAATCTATATTTTTTAATTGAAAAATGACAATTCTCGTATAATTTTAAACACGTTTGCAGGTAGCGCGCGCTTCTAACAGAATCACTTAAAAATAAAAACCTTAAATAAAAACTCAACAGGTAATATGTGAAATGCGAAAACTCTACTTTGTACATTGCAATGTTATAAATGCATAAACCTTATTTCAAATCAAAACAATTTTTTTATTATTTTGTTAGTTTGTACAAAATATAAAGAAAACTTTATAACGCTTCATAAAATATAAATTTCGATTAAAATTAAAAAGAAAAATCATCGTCGAGGAAAGGCGCTTTTATGTCATTTGACCCCCTCCTGTACATTTATTGTAAACAGTGTTAACGAGGGCCACCTATATTTTAGCTTTTTTTTTATGTCATATTTATTTTATTTCAAATTCTTAAAAGAGACATCCACCGATTTAGCCGATTGATGCTTTACAGACTTAATAAACGTGGACAACTAAAGATTAATATTTTACTTCCAATACGGAGAAGGGAATCAAACCCATGCCACCAGGGGAGTTGACCAGCAATTATCGACTTAACGCGGTTATCTGCTCGGCTACCGAGACGTACATTTATGGCTTGAAATACATTTACCCTATCTGTTAAGTTTTCTTATACTAAATAAAAAATTATGAAAAATATTCTATAAATTTTATGAACTGCGAGCTAGGCTTTTGGAACTTTTACATAGTATAAAAATCTGTTTTTCATTTCCTCATCTGAAAAACCTTCAAAATAACCGAATAAATGATGAAATTAATGTTTTGGGAAAATTCAAAAACTTTGCATGCTCTCCACAATTCTCCACAACTTTTTAAAATAAAAAGGCCTATAGTTTCCGGGCCTATATTTTTCGTAAGACAATATCACTGGCGGTATATAAGGATGTCGCCTATTGTTGTTAGAAGAATTTAAGTGAGTTCAAGAAGAAAAGCATTCAAGCAATCTAATCAAAACAATTTGTCAGACAAAAAAATAAAAAAATAAATCAGAATTTTGAATATAAGTTGAGCATGCAGACCTATGAATTAGTTCGATTCAAATTTAACTACAACAATTTTTCTACTTGTATGTCTGTATGTATGGTTCCCCCATCGCACAGTGGTGCAGAACATCAATCTAGCTGTACGAAATTAATAGCACCCAGGGATGAAGAGATAGACATTTGATGTCTTTGGCAACATTGTTTAATTTTACAAGGAGCATATTCAAGTATCAAAATTTTTGCCAAGGGGTCCACCGATAGCGAGATAAAAATGCTAACTTTTTTGTTTTTCAAATTAGGGCTTTGATGTCTTCGACAAAGTTGTTTATCTGATCAAAATACATAAGTTTGTTGAATATGTCAAAGTCCTGTCACATCACCCTCAGGAGTTACAGTCAAAGTTAAAAAAATCTCTTGAAAAAACAGTTCTTTGAACCTAACACGTTGTAGATTGAATAAAATGGTTCGCTGTCTTTGAAACAAAGTTGTAACAAGCCACGATCTACAATTGTCTCATATATTATGATGGGTTTAGAAGCTTCTGAAGCTCTATAGAAAGCATTTAGTGTATTTTATTGGCAACTTTGGAAGGCTCGTCCATCGAAAAGTGCACATTTTCGCAACACCCCCTTTTTTGTGATTATTTTTTATGATAAGCGAAACCATTTCCATTTGAAATTAGCGCGGAAATCGGTGGAACTAGTAGAGATTTGAATGATTGAAAATACACATTTTATGTAAAAATAACCTATTTTATTAATAGAAAAAACGTTAAAACATTTAATTTATTAATAAAGTGTTGCAGTTTTCTTTTATACATTTTGTTTTATTAAAAGACATTTAAATTCAATTTTTCAAATAATTTAAACCCCAAAAAATCAATGGAACTTATCTGATAAGTTTGGTTGAGCACTTAATTAGTATTTGAATAATAGAATTTTGCCATTACAATATAATTGCTCAACTGGTTCCAAGTATCCAATCTTACAAGCAATTCGCTTTTGTCTTATCGTTGAGTCATAGGTTTTAATCGAATTTAAATGCCTTTTAATAAAACTAAATATATAAAAGAAATCTGCATCATTTTATTAATAAATTAAATGTTTTAACGTTTTTTCTATAAGTAAAATAGGTAATTTTTAGATAAAATGTGTATTTTCAATCATTCAAATTTCGACTATTTCCACCGGTTTCCGCGCTAATTTCAAATGGAAATGGTTTTGCTTATCATAAAAAATAATCACAAAAAAGGGGGTGTTGCGAAAATGTGCACTTTTCGATGGACGAGCCTTCCAAAATTGCCAATAAAACACACTAAATGCTTTCTATAGAGCTTCAAAAGCTTCTAAACCCATCATAATGTATGAGACAATTGTAGATCGTGGCTAGTTACAACTTTGTTTCAAAGACAGCGAGCCATTTTATCCAAACTACAACGTGTTAGGTTCAAAGAACTGTTTTTTCAAGAGATTTTTTTTATTTTGACTGTAACTCCTGAGGGTGATGTGACAGGACTTTGACATATTCAACAAACTTATGTATTTTGATCAGATAAACAACTTTGTCGAAGACATCAAAGCCCTAATTTGAAAAACAAAAAAGTTAGCATTTTTATCTCGCTATCGGTGGACCCCTTGGCAAAAATTTTGATACTAGAATATGCTCCTTGTAAAATTAAACAATGTTGCCAAAGACATCAAATGTCTATCTCTTCATCCCTGGGCGCTATTAATTTCGTACAGCTAGATTGATGTTCTGCACCACTGTGCATCGGTAGCAAGGTCCTGCCTATGTCTGTGTGGCTTGGCCTTCGAATTAAATTCTAGGGCTTCCACGGCCGATGGTTCGTCGACGGAAGGCATCCAACCTTCAGAAACGTACAATGGTTGGCAACCCACTCCGCTTGCAATAGTTTCTTCAGGTTATCCCCAGATGCATTCCCTCTGAAAATATCCCTACCCCAAACGATAGTATGTGGCCGTAAGGAAAATTACTCAAAAAGCCTGTATAATACGATTATATGTATGAATTATAAAAATAGTTATAAATGATGTTTTGTTTTAAAAGGATACGTATCTGAAAAAAATAAAAGTTAATATGCATGTATAACTAAACCAGCATAGGACGTTTTGTCCCTTTTCATCCCAACTTACGGTAATTAACTACAACAATTTTTCTACTTTCCTATAAATCATCCAAACGATAATCAGCAACTGATGATGATCTGACAATTTGCGTCCAGTAATCCGCACAAAATAAAAACAAAACATGCAACAATTTAGCTCTTGAAGACTGCAGTATCAAAATAATTCCAAGTCGGTTCAAGTTAGTCAGATCCGGAGCTCAGTTGGGCCATCTCCATGAACCATTGGCCGGATTGTATCAGTCCAGACGCATTCCCAAAAATGTCCAGCAATAGACGAACAATTTTACTGGATCTGCAAACCATCAAAGAAGAGCGTTCAGTTTCATGCCAAAGCTCACAAATCCACGCGGGACTCCAGAACATCTGCTGCAGTTTAGTTAAGAAGTCGGGGAAAGTAAGGGACTAGAAGTGCGATCAGAAAGGGGGGATGTTTGATGTGAATTATTCATGCCGACTGTTTTGTGTGACGTCACACACACATACACATTCATAGTCGTGGTTGTCCTGTGATGGCCCTCTGGCTCTCTCGGTCAGCCAGACCAACCCGTATTCCAGTCAGTCGACCATCCCCTTCATTTAGCGTGGGCACAACGACTGAAAAGCTGATTTGTGGTTTTGCACTTCCAGTTTGTTGTCTGTGGCTAGAGTTGTCTGTCTGTTTGTCAGTCTGTATGGAACGGAACCAACCACCAGTATAGAATTTTAGGTTTTATTTACGCTTTTGTCACTCAATGAAATCGGTTTATCCAATCGAGGCTGACCGATCACTGGAGTGTTAATGAAATGCGGAACTAATATATTTTAACAAATCCTCTACAATTCGCAGAGATGATTGTGTAAATTGGTAAATATTTTATGGAATTATGTGCAGAAATATGTAGTTTTCATATCCAAGGCTGACAATAGTGTCATCTTGATTGTATATGTCATTTTCGTAATTTTTTCCATTTTTTGTAATTTTTTGTCATTTTGTGTCATTTCAGTCATTTTCTGTCATTTTCTGTCATTTTATGTTATTTTCTGTCATTTTCTGTAATTTTCTGTCATTTTCTGTCATTTTCTGCCATTTTCTGTCATAGCCTGTCATTTTCTGTCTTTTTCTGTCATTTTCTGTCATTTTTTTTTCACTTCGGGATTAACGGTTTAAGGTGGATGTGAGTAGTTAATCAAGCTAAGCTAAGCTAAGCATTTTCTGTCATTTTTTTTATTTTCAGTCATTTTCTGTCATTTTCTATCATTTTTGTCATTTTTTTTTTTTTTGTAATTTTCTGTCATTTTCTATCATTTTTGTCATTTTTTTTTTTTTGTAATTTTCTGTAATTTTTTTTTGTCATTTTCTGACATTTTTATGATTATTGTTATTTTGGTCTTTTTGTCTTTTTTCTAATTTTCTATTTTTTATCATTTTTGTCATTTTTATCATTTTTGTCATTTTTGCCATTTTTGTCATTTTTGTCATTTTTGTCATTTTTGTCATTTTTGTCATTTTTGTCATTTTTGTCATTTTTGTCATTTTTGTCATTTTTGTCATTTTTGTCATTTTTGTCATTTTTGTCATTTTTGTCATTTTTGTCATTTTTGTCATTTTTGTCATTTTTGTCATTTTTGTCATTTTTGTCATTTTTGTCATTTTTGTCATTTTTGTCATTTTTGTCATTTTTGTCATTTTTGTCATTTTTGTCATTTTTGTCATTTTTGTCATTTTTGTCATTTTTGTCATTTTTGTCATTTTTGTCATTTTTGTCATTTTTGTCATTTTTGTCATTTTTGTCATTTTTGTCATTTTTGTCATTTTTGTCATTTTTGTCATTTTTGTCATTTTTGTCATTTTTGTCATTTTTGTCATTTTTGTCATTTTTGTCATTTTTGTCATTTTTGTCATTTTTGTCATTTTTGTCATTTTTGTCATTTTTGTCATTTTTGTCATTTTTGTCATTTTTGTCATTTTTGTCATTTTTGTCATTTTTGTCATTTTTGTCATTTTTGTCATTTTTGTCATTTTTGTCATTTTTGTCATTTTTGTCATTTTTGTCATTTTTGTCATTTTTGTCATTTTTGTCATTTTTGTCATTTTTGTCATTTTTGTCATTTTTGTCATTTTTGTCATTTTTGTCATTTTTGTCATTTTTGTCATTTTTGTCATTTTTGTCATTTTTGTCATTTTTGTCATTTTTGTCATTTTTGTCATTTTTGTCATTTTTGTCATTTTTGTCATTTTTGTCATTTTTGTCATTTTTGTCATTTTTGTCATTTTTGTCATTTTTGTCATTTTTGTCATTTTTGTCATTTTTGTCATTTTTGTCATTTTTGTCATTTTTGTCATTTTTGTCATTTTTGTCATTTTTGTCATTTTTGTCATTTTTGTCATTTTTGTCATTTTTGTCATTTTTGTCATTTTTGTCATTTTTGTCATTTTTGTCATTTTTGTCATTTTTGTCATTTTTGTCATTTTTGTCATTTTTGTCATTTTTGTCATTTTTGTCATTTTTGTCATTTTTATCATTTTTGTCATTTTTGTCATTTTTGTCATTTTTGTCATTTTTGTCATTTTTGTCATTTTTGTCATTTTTGTCATTTTTGTCATTTTTGTCATTTTTGTCATTTTTTTCATTTTTGTCTTTTTTGATATTTTTGAAATTTTTTCATTTTTATCTCGTTATTGTGATTTTACTGTGAATTTGACGGTCGCCATATAAAATTCTGTACACATACATTTCTATTTTCGGAATAATTTCATTCTTATTGACTTCAGTAGCTAACTGGGCCTTTTTTTGTCAGAAGAGAAGTCACAAGGATCTGTGCCTTATCTATTTAAGGGTGTGATGTTATTTGAACAGATGAATCCCGTGCGATAAAAATCTATTGGAAAAGCGCTAACGAAAAGAGCAAATTTATCTCACTATAAAATAATCATCGCTTGAAACGAGCACCTATCTGGGTACAAAGAATCAATCGGTTTATTCAACTGGGTACTGCCTAGTAGCTAATGGGTACACAATCAACCGATTTGCCTCCAACCGATTCGACCTGCATTCATCAACATTCTTCGCATCATGGTCCTCGTCGTCATCGTCATGGTCGTTGCAGAGCTACCGTTAAACCAAACAGGAAACACTAAACTGTACCCGGTTCCCTTCCAAATCCTCCTCCACTTTCAATCGCCACAATCGAGCTGGGTCCAGATCCAGTTAGTCACACGTTTCTCCATTGGCATTGGGTGGTGGCCATCAGACCAAGGATGGTCAAGCATTTGAAATCGATAGATTTTTTCCCCGTTCCGTTCATTTTGAAATTAATGAACAGAGGCCACCCGCATGTTGAGCCTATCCTGATAGGTGCAATCGGGTCTATTCGTTGACTGACTTACATTGTCGATAATGGTGCAATTTTCCTACTATGGACAGGTGCAAGCGTCCAGTGAATCCTCAAATTATTCGATGAAGCAAAAACGAACGAGATTCAAAACTATCGTTTAAAAGTCAATGAGATTTCCTTTCCTAGATCCGCCACGTTCATAAAATAATCGAACCTAAGTTTGAGCACCACTGTCATCTGTAAATATAACTTCGCTTTGATTCACGAGCCGGTATGGCTTGGTACCATGACGGATGATCGTTACTACTGATTGACTCGTACCTCCATACTACAGTCATCGCCATTGAATACTTACTACCAATTGCTCCTGGCACCCAAGTTCATTCAAAATGATGACGAGCGCGATGAGGACGCGACGTCCGTTGTCGTTCTATTGAACCCGCCAAATTGTGATCTGTTTTTGCAGCAACAAAGCTTAGCCAATGTGTGAATGGGCGAAACGTCGACATTAAGCAGAAAGACAAACAAATTTTCCATTTGCTAGCTAATGATTGACCGTTGGCAGAGCTGGATTTGGCCTTAGGATGGACCGATGCAATTATCATTGAGGCACTTACATTTTTTATAAATTTTAAAAATACAAATATCTTAAGAATCCACATCTTAGTTCGTTATAAAATTTACGGTAAAAGTTTCGAAACAAAATTTGGTTTTGATATAATTAACTGACTTCTTGCTGCTCTGCAGAGGTGCTAGGTGTCCTGATTTCTTGAGAGACCGTCCTGATTTTTCAGAAACACTTGAATTGTCCTAATTTTTTTTAAAACGGACTGTAAAATGTGATTTTCAAAAAACATTTAAATTATAAGTATAAAGATCAAAACATCTTACATATCCGCAATAAAATTGTTTAACCGACGATAATTTTTGGTTCAACTGATATTTAAATGGTGTTTTCCGATAAAAACTGCAGGCCAACCAAGTTTCTGTTCCCTTCAGTTGCTGCATAGTTTGAGGCGTTTTCAGTACCTGTATTTCACCTTTATTCATGCAATTTAAACAGAGCTGCATGTTATTATCATCAATCTAGTGGTGTCCTTAAAAATCCTTATTTTTTCATCACGGTGTCCTGATTTTTTTTTTAAAACTACCTGCACCTCAGTTGCTTTGGCGAAAAGAGTTGGAGCAGCTTTCTTTTTATTTTTTTTTCTTTCGTTCGCACAGTGGCTCTAATCCCCAAAAACCTGGACAAAATTCCATTTTTCAAGTCAGTGACAACTAAATTTTTAAGTGTAGAAATCGAATCTTCAATATTCGAGTAACGTTATGATGTAATAATATATTTTCTAGAACCTTTTAGATACTTTCCATGGAATAAACTTGAACGACATCTTAAACACAATAATAAAAAATATAACTTTGAATCAATGTTCCAAATATCAATCATTTTCTATCAGCCATGCTTTACTGCGTTCAGAGCCAAAAAATCGAAGCAGTCAATTTTTCCTTCTTCAACCAAATTATATAAACAATCATGCATGACAACGACGCTTCTGTATTTGAAACATTCCCGCAAAACATGATGTAGTAAAGAAGGACGCAGACTATCAGCAACGAACGTCTCGATGGTGATTGCCTTCCTTGATGGTTTTCAACCTTCTAGGATCACAACTGATATGTATCAGTTCTGAGCGATGCGTAAAGGTTACAATATGATTTTTAATTTTTCGCTTTGCGTAGAACAACTAAATCATTACTGAGGAACCGCAATGAACCGTTCAGCATGTACTATGGCTTTTTTCAACATTTGGTCCTGGTATTCCTTCAGATTTTCCTTCTGAGACATTCATGATCGTCTATCAATAACGAACATTATCAACAATGATGCGAGGATAGGCGTTATTGAATGATTGTGGGAACGACGTTCAAAATTTATCATCAAGTATGTCGATCAGCGTTGATTAGCCACGTGACGAATAGCAACTGTAGCCCCCGATGGGGCATTGTACATTTTTATGTATCTAGTTAGTGTTGATGTTCGAAAAGCATTCAACGGATACGTTCACCAGGTGCGTATCACAGCACTCGGAGGTGTACGTATTCTAGCCTGAAACGAATCCTGATTGCTTTTCTTGAGCGATTTTCCGTACATTGCTTTGAATTCTTAACTGAAAACTTAAAACAAAGCATCCATAATTTTTAAAAATTATAAATACCTAAACCGAAGTGATTAGTGAACCTGTATATAAGAGAAGTGACATCTGAAACACAAAATTCCAATCGAGCAAAAGAACTGTCAAAATCGATTCCAATCGATCCGAGCATTTTGTCGCAGAGCTTTTACCTTTCTTATTGAAAACTCAACCAAGGAAGGTATTGTGATTGTTGTTATAGTTCAAACAGATAATTTTTAAGCTGGTCATATGAATTTATGATTAGGTTCAATTTTTTTCAATGCTTTGGTGAATCATGTTCCTAGTTAGGAAATTAACTAATTATTAACGAAATTCAAGTCATTCATACCGTTTATCGCGATCCTTCGGGCATCGAGTTCAATGTTGTTTTGTTGGATTGAAGGAGCGTTCACTTTAGAGCTTGAACATTGAGCCAGAAAACAGTGCTGGGGATTTTTTTGTCCAAGATTTCGGCGATGTTGCCACATATTTTATTTTAAGAGGGATCAGATGTCGCTTCTCTTATATGAAGGCTCACTAGAAGTGATGTAAATCTATTCTACAGTTTGAAGATGAAAAACTGCTAATATAGTTTCACTAACTGAAGACCCCAATTTTTGATAATAAAAAAATCGATTTTCTCTGTTTATTTTTAGGAAACAAAAATATAGCTAACTCTGCAGATCTCTGTGAGAGATATTCAGTTCTGACAATCCAATGTTTGTTGATACTCGTGGTTTTTCGGATTCTGCAGGAGTCCGTAATTTCCGTGGCTAGCTCGCTGAGGATTTCGTCCTGGGCTGGACAATGTTTTGATTTGGTTTCGTTTTCCTTTTACGCAGTAAATTCACTAAAAACAATGGGTCGATTCACGATGACGTAATTTTTTTTTGTGGTAACAGTTCGCAGGTCCTGTTTACAAAATTTTACGGATAAGAAACGGGGTGTGACGTAATTTTTCATGTAGCTGAACGGTCAGGAAATTTAAATCAAAACTCAGTTTAAGGATAGCAAATAACCAAGTCCCATTTTGTGAACTAACATTAGCGCATTTTTTTGGTTCCTTTACGGAAATCTCTCTGGGAATGTACAGAAAGTTTAAAATTCTTAAAAACTTCGAAAATCGTAAGGCTATGATCATTTAGTATCCGGGCACTTTATTTTGGTGATAGCTGCGTTAATAGAGCTCGGATATGCAAAAATTTAGTAGCGTTGTATTGGTTATGAAAAGGACTATCTTGCCTATTTTTGATAGATTTTTAAGTTCACGTGTGTATGAGATATTAACTATGCAAAAAGACATGATAAAAATAATGTTGCACAAATTTGCTCCTTTTGCGCATTTTGTGCCTCGAAAATTCTTCATTGTTGACTCGAAAGCTCATAAACTGTTGATTTTTTCTGATTTTTTTTCGTACCAAATGGTTATTTAGTATAAGGAGCCACTCTAGGATCCACACGAAGTTTAAATCAACTATCGGAGTGCAACTCTTGATCTTAAATATGGTGAAAAGTTTATGGTTATTTGGGATAGCTGAATGAAGACTCCCTACATAATGCAAAAAATCCATTTCCGGCAGAAGTAAAAGGTTTTGCCTGACTAGTAGACACCAAGTTAATAACTAATAATGATCAGATCCAAAGATCGCAATCTGTGCATCCGGTTTTTACGCAATATGAAAGATGTGTTCTGATGGACAAAAAAATTTATGTTAAAACCGGATTTAAGAGATCAATTTCTTCGAGATACCAACTCATGAAAAGGTTCCAACTAGATTCCAATTGCTTTTTTTAGGTGAGTTTGTGTAAAATATCATGATTTTGCAAAGGTTTTGGTTCTGTGGTAAAAAAAATAAATCAAAACATGACTGAAAAAAGTGTGCAAAGATAAAAAAGAGATTTTATGAAAAAGTTAGAGTATTTCTTGAAATCATTGATAAATATTTTTTTTTATATTTTTAGTTTAAATGTCATATTAACACCTTCATTTTCTCCATAGAAAGTTTTTCGATCAAATGAATAGTTTTTAAAATACACACGTTTGTAACTGCCCGGATACTAAATGATCATAGCCTTAGTATGTTCAAATGTAGATGCTTAAAAGGAATTCGAATGTTCCTCAGCGAATGTCCGGAAGCTTCTTGTGTAATTTTGACCAGAAACTGTAAGAATTATTGGAACATATAATTGGATTATAATTTTCTATGTACAAAGTGTTTATCAAAGCGTATTCTGGTTGGTTGCATTTTTCTATAAATTTGTTTTTTGTTTCATCAATGTTAGTATCCAATTTTTGCACTCCTGCATCGTTGTGGAATACGGAAACTCTGGTGTGGAAAGGGCGATCCAGTATTATTCTCAAGATTCGGTTTTGGACGATTTGCAGTTTGTTCCTATGAGTTTGAGCACAAGATTCCTACACCACAGAAGCGTAGAAGATTGCAGGTGAAATAATTTGCTTGTAGACAGCCAATTTATTTATTCCAGAGAGGCGGGATTTGCGATTTATCAGCGGGTATAAACACCTTATTAACGAATGACACTCTGTCAAAGTTCTTTCGATATGTGATCTGAAAAGCAGTTTTTCGTCAAACATTAGTCCTAAGTAAACGGCCTCAGTGGACCATTGGACCTTTGTACCGTCCATGATTGCCGTACAGTTGGATGGAGGTTTAAGTTTTGGGGATTGTTTGTGGAGAAACATAATTGCTTGAGTCTTGAAGGCATTGATTTTGATTTTCCATGTTTTGGCATAGTTTGCAAAGGTGTTTAGGGATCGTTGCAGTTTGTTTGTGATTTTTTTCCGCATAAAGGTAAAACATGCAGCCGTCCCCAAGGGGAGGAATGTCAGAGGTGTAGATGATGTAGAGTAGCGGGCCCAGCAAACTACCTTGTGAAACACCTGCCGGGATGGAGATGATGTCGGATAAGCAACTATTCAACGACACCCTAAACGACCTATGCTGAAGATAGTTTCGGGTGATTTTGACGAGATATACAGGGAAATTGAGTGAGCATAGCTTATAAACTAGTCCATCATGCCAAACATTGTCAAACGCTTTCTCGACGTCTAGTTGGTCCATGGCTGTAGACTTAGATACACTTTTGTTCCTTCTGATGTTGTTTATCACCCGAACTAGTTGGTGTGAGGTTGAATGCCCTTTCCTGAAACCAAATTGCTCAGGAAGGATAATGTTGTGTTCCTCCACAAACTTGAGCAACCGTTTCAGTATTAAGCTTCTCAAAAAGTTTGCTCAGCGCTGAAAGGAGGCTTATTGGTCTGTAGCTTGAAGGCAATGTTGGATCATTTCCAGGTTTACGGATGGGGATGATTTTGGCTATTTTCCAGCTAATCGGGAAGTAGTGAAGCTTCAGGTATTTATTAAGAATAGTACTAAGTAGTTGGTATACTTTGTTGCTGAGCTTTTTAAGGATAAGGTTAAAGATACCATCATACCCAGGGGCCTTCATATTTTTGGAAATCTTTAGCGCTGAGCAAATCTGGTCAGCAGAGATTTTGTCTGATAGAGGGACGACACAAGGGGAGGAATCTAAATTGTGGACGCATTGCGCAACCTGAGATTTTAACGGGCTTTGGACGTTAGAGCCAAGCAAATGCGATGTAAGAATATGGTCGCCTATGGCATTTGCCTTTTCTTCAGGGGTGACAAGAATTGAATCAGCAATTTTAAGAGGAGGAACGGGTTTGGGATGGGACCTAAGAACTTTGGCTATTTTCCAAAAAGGCTTGGAGCGATCATCCAGATTTTTCACGATGCGCTTAAATAAAACTCTTGTTTCGGAGTGCAGTCATCCTGGAGGCAATCTGCCTATTCATATCGATCATATGTTGTTTAAGATTAAGATCACCGGACCTCTGAAATTGGCGTCTACGCAAATTCCGCAATCTAATAAGCAACTTGATATGGGAATCAATGGCTACAAACTTACCCCTCACAGGAACACGCCGTACCAGAGCCTCGTCAGCCACGGATATGGCTCGTTGTAGTCCCGCGATTGCCAGGTCGATGTCGTCTTCGGAGTTCAACCATGGGTTCTCGTCGATGTTTCGGTCCACCATACGGCTGAAGTGAACCCAGTTCACTTTGGTAGTCCTTGCGCTGAGATCTCGGGTCCGGAATAACGTTGGAATCGACTTCTGCCACCACCGGTTGGTGATCAGAGCTGAGGTCGTTGTAGGTCACCGGCTTGGATAGGCCGATGTTCGTTAGGAAAAAGTCCAGCGTGGAAGGATTTCCCGCCGGAGAGATGAAAGTGAGCTCGTCTGGGAACTGCACCGTGTACAGTCCGTGCTAGGAATGGTCGAACAGCAGTCGCCCGTTTTGGTTTTGCTGGTAGTTGCGGCATGCTTCGTGACGAGCGTTCAGATCGCCACCCACAACGAAACGGGAGCTGTTGCGAGTGATGGCCGTCAAGTCTCGCTTGATTGGGCTGCTAAGTCGTTGCTGGCTGTACACTGACCACTGTGGTCCGAAAGGGCTAAAAGTGGAACTTTTTTCATAGTGCCTCTGTCTTTCATTTTATCTCTTAAATGTCTTCAGAACATTTGCTTCTTCAAACATGCTTCATAACTTGAAATTATCAAAAGTTAGTCAAAGCCTACTTTAAAAAAATTGAAAATTCTAACTTTTTTAGTTCAATACATAGAGCATTACTTTATACTACAAAGTTGTAGAATACAAAAAAATATGAAACTTTGTTGAATACACCACAACTCTATCTCTTTTCAGAGCAGAGTTTCAAAGGTTTTATTTTAAAAGTTATTTAAAAGTTAGTTTTTTAAACTTAACTATAGTTAGATGAGGATTTACATGAATAAAATGTTCTAAACATTTGTTGAGACATTCAAATCCCACATTTTGCACAAAATTGCAACATTCTACGATGTTTCCTAGCCAACTTATTGCATTTTTAAGTATTATTTTTACTCAACTTCTCGAGCGTTTATTGCAAAAACGTGCAAGTGGATTTTCAAAACTAGTACATCAAATTGAAGCTTGATCTTAGTGCAACAAATTGGTGTTGTTTTCATTTGTCTCCACGCGCTCATATTCGAACACAACAAGCATATATTTGATATGTTTTACGTGTTTCCATACAAAAAATGGAAACATTGATTTCCAGGCTACACAGATGCTTCGCAAAACGAAGGCAGAAGGCAGTTAAAAATAATTGTTGTATGGAAACACGCAAAACACATCAAACGTATGCTTGTTGCGTTCAAATATAAGCGCGTGGAGACAAATAGTGCCGACACCAATTTGTTGCACTAAGATCAAGCTTCAATGTGGTTTATTAGTTTTGAAAATCCACCTGCACGTTTTTGCAATAAACGCTCGTGAAGTTGAGTAAAAATAATACTTAAAAATGCAATAAGTTGGCTAGGAAACGTCGTAGAATGTTGCAATCTTGTGCAAAATGTGGGATTTGAATGTCTCAACAAATGTTTAGAACATTTTATTCATGTAAATCCTCATCTAACTATAGTTAAGTTTAATAAACTAACTTTTAAATAACTTTTAAAATGAAACCTTTATAACTCTGCTGTGAAAAGAGATAGAGTTGTGGTGTATTCAACAAAGTTTCATATTTTCTTGTATTCTAAAACTTTGTAGTATAAAGTAATGCTCTATGTATTGAACGAAAAAAGTTAGAATTTTCAATTTTTTTAAAGTAGGCTTTGACTAACTTTTGATAATTTCAAGTTATGAAGCATGTTTGAAGAAGCAAATGTTCTGAAGACACTTAAGAGAAAATGAAAGACAGAGGCGCTACGAAAAAAGTTCCACTTTTAGCCTTTTCGGACCACTGTGTGACGGGGGCAGTACACAACGATGGGGCTACCTTGGCACTACCTAAGAGACGAACCAGCCCGAGGCTGAAAGTCTCTATAATAAAGATTAAAAAAAAAAAAAAAAAAAAATTGGCACTACCTTCTTTGAATATTCCTTGATTCAAAACAGGAACTACGAAGTGTCAAAAACAGTGAGGCCAGCCAATTCGTGAATCGATCCACACGCTAATTTCCTATCAACCATTTATGGTTAACTAATAACCATTTTTTGTTTTTTACTTCAAAACTGCCAATTTGGTTATTTTTAACAACACAGCATGTGGCAGCTTATACTGAGAGGATATCTCAGAACCCAATCTAGAATAAGATCTGATTCTGAGTTTGAGAATCAGTTAGTTTTAAGCGACAAGATGATAATCGCTATAGTCATAAGTTATTGTATAAGAATCTAATGAAGTGAATCAATAAACGATAACTCAATTCCAATACAAACCTGCGTCTGGAATCTTATTTCCTCACAAAATTTTATTAAATATGAAAAGCTTATTAGAAACCATCCTGAATTTTTGTTCCATTTTTAGATTCAAAGTTTTCAAACCTTATGCAGAATCCAAATATAACGAAGCATCAAATAGCGATCTAGAATTGGAAGCTCAGAATCATCATTAGAAATGAATATTTTAATTTAGATTCATAAGTCGGAATAAAAATAAACATTTGATGGAACCCAATACCTGGAAATTTATATTACAGATTCATGATTAAGGATTCAAAAACAAATAACATTTCTTAGCTCATATTTAAAATTATGATTTGGAATATACATTAAAAAATCTTATTTAAATTTGGAAACCGGTTCTAAGTTCAAGTTTTGAATCCATATTCAAAATACAGGTTAAGAATTCAGAATTATTATTCGAATGTTCGTTTTTGAGTTCAACAAATAAATATAAATACAGTGAGCGGAACAAGAATAGTATCACTGTGTATTTTTATTGTTAAAATTTGATGAAATGATTGAAAATCACCAAAATTCCCAAGCAACCAAAAGTCACATATTTACTTGAATGATGGAAAGTTACATATTGGCTGACAAAGAGAATCAACTGCGTAATTCCCTTTAGTGAACTTTATGTACTCATTAATGAACTTGAAAGTTGAAAAAGTGATTAATATGTACGTTGTATGTCACTTGTTTTGCCCAATTCTCATGAGTGAACTATAGGTACTCGTTAACGAACTTGAAAGTTGCAAAAGTGATCTATACGAATGTTATACGGGACTTAAGTCACATAAAGGGCACAAAAGTGCTCAAAACGGGATTTGGTAAGTCACAAAAAGTGCATTGATGTGCTTTCAAAATCAAATCACCACTTCGAGTTTTAGTTCCAGTTAGAACACCATCTAGGCGTGGTCTAGTGGTAGCGTGTTCGATTCTCACCACGAAGTTCAAGGTTCAATCCCCCAGCCGGGCAAGTTTTTTTCAATAAGTTATTTAGTAATTGAGTGACCATTCTGATGGGATATATGTAGGAAATCAAGTAAATAATCAAGAGAAGATGATATGAACCGAAGCCAAGGCCCAAGTAACATTTTAAGTTTTATAGCAGGCTAGTAGATTAAGCTTTGGTTTCATAAGGGGCTTGAGGAGTCTTACAAAACTATCGGTGTTACTTGGGGGGTTCATTTGAGATAGGGAGAGATTTTTTTGCTCATTTTGCGATTTTTTGAAAGCTGAATTAAGAGGCCGCTGGAAGCTGAATAGAATATCATTAAGAATTGTTTTGGAACTTGAAAGTATCAATAAGAACTTAAATTTTGAGCTGCATAGAACGTACTTCATATCAATGATGGGGCTGAGTAAGCGTTTTTGCATCTGTTTTATGGGACTTTTGGTTGCTTGGGTTTTCTTCTACAATTTGTTTTGAATTGCTTAACAGATAAATCAAGCATAAGTTTACTTTTTTTGGCGTAGCAATTGGCGTTGAGGACCAAAAATATGAAAAAAGGGTGCGAAATATGAATAGTACCTCTTGTTTAAAAGTTTTTCAACAAAAACAAGATTATTTCTAAAAATTTGCTGTGTAAATGTAAATAATAATGTTTTCTACAATTCCAAAGGCTTTCAAAGGTTTAAAAACGGGGTTTCAAGGGATGCTCTTCTAGAACTAAGCAATTCGATACAAGCAAAACACATAGTGGTACTATTCTTATTTCAGTCACTGTATATCAAGCTGACTATTTTGTTGCGGTCACAAGAGATCGCAGACTTATCATTTTGAATGTCAATTCATTTTAGAAATTTCAAGCTATTTTAATAAATGTCAGTTTTAAACACAATTCAAAAAACACAAATTTTTAAGTTAAAATATACAGGGGTTTAATTTTGGAATTTATACACAAGGCAACACAAAGGATTGCCTTGTGTGATTGAAGATTCAATTTAAAAATTTCAAACTATTTTCAAAATCAGTCTCAAACTCAATTAAAAATCGCAAATTTGAAATTTAAATAGACAGTGGTTTAATTTTGGAATTGTTACACAATGCAACAAAATTTACATTTTTTCCGAGGTGCTAAAAATTTACGAACTGATTTAGACTAATTTGAGGCCTTTAATTCAAAATGTGCAATTAGTTTTAAAGCTCTTGTTAAAATTTAATTTAATCGATTTGGGCACTTTTTGGGTTAAACTTTAAAACATTACAATTTTGTCAAATACCGCAGTTTTGGTTAAATTTTTAAGAAATTTTAACCTAAATAGAATTCTAGATATTTCTTAAAAGTTGAAGTCCTAATAAATAATTTCAATAGTTTTGCAATTTTCAACAAAATATTCTTATATGAATTCAAATCTTAAATATAAAATACTCTAAAACTTTCTACAGCGGCGTCAAAATTGTTTTTTCAAAAAATTGTTGCATTTGATATTCTAAAAGCTATACATCTCTGAATCTTCAATATCTAGGCATATTTTGAATCCTTGAATGAATGGAGATTCAAAATCAGTTTTTGTTTTTCAAGTAGGTTTGTTGGTCCATCGGTTATCAATGATCGATTTCACTAAAAATCGACTAATTTCATAATTTCCACACGCCATGTCACTAAAACAAGAGCTGATAGACAAAATCTGGTAAATGATTGGAGTTCAGGACGTCAAAATCTATTAAAAACAGTTAAAGGACGTTTCCTGATAAAAATTATTAACTTATAAAGGAAAATGTAAGCTTCACGTAAATAAATCTGTAGGGATTTATTTTTGTCTTTATTTAAGAGATTTTCAGCACGTTCCATATTTTCTCAGTGTTTATTGTTTAACTTAATGAGTACCGTCAACTGGGGCAATATGCAACACTTTTCTACTTCAATAGCTTCTAAAATCTTAATGCTTACAGATAATCATACCGCTTATACATAAAAAGTTTTAAGGTTGATAGGAAACCAAATTGACGTAGTCAGAAAAATAATTGGTTTTACCAGTTATTTTTAAATTTACAAAAACATGCGATTTTCACCCTACTAAGAAAAAGGGGTAAGTTGCAACAAACTCTGTAACTAATGAAAAATCAAATGAAAACGTTTGAAAATTTATAGTTTTTGATAAATTTGTGATGTCATAACGCATAAAGCACCAATTGCAGTAATTTTTGGTTTTGTTCGAATTAGATTTTACATTTTTTCTGTCGAAAAATGTTTTAAGAATAAAGTGTTAAGCTGCTGCATACATTTAGGGGTAAAAAAATTCTACAAAGTATTCTTTAGCTTAAATCCTGAAAATAAATCTTAGGATGGATGAAATTTTAATGTTAACAAACGCATTATGCAAAACAATCATATCCCAGCATATGTAAACGCGATTTATGAGATTTAGTTCTGATTTGCATTTAGTTGTCATATATTCAAATTAAATGCGCTAAATCTACTAGACCTTAGAGTAATCTTAAAGGTTTTAACTATCTTTGAATGAAACTTCGCATTTTTGTTACTTAAGGCTTCATTTTACAAATTTAGCTAACCATTTTTAAAATAACGATAATGTAAAGTTAGACACGAGTGCCAAAATGCTGGTAAAGTGTCGAAAATAAAACCTTAAAAAAAGATAATGTAAATGTAAAATATAACATTTATGTACAGAGCATTACAATAAATAAACAAATAGCACAGGAAATCATTTTTTTAAGATTTTTTATTTTTTATATATTACGAAAAAAACCACCAAGTTCGGGATAATTGCTCCACTTCTAGAATCCGCCCCTGATCCTAGGTTGGTGTGCATTAGGATGCGTCATTTTGCTATTTTTTTGAATTTCAAACACCCTGTATCTTATCTAAAAAGTTTCCTTTTTGGTCAAAACAAACGACAGAATTTTAGCAGGTTTTTCAAATAATGAGGCTTTGATTCGAAATTTTGCATGAAAAAAACCCGAAAATATATTCGGAAGATTTCACTTTTTTTGGATTTGAACTTCCAATATATGGAGCTTACTGCATTTAGATTGATTTTTACAAAACAATTGTACCAGGTGACTCTAAATTTCTGGGAATCCTTTTTTTTTAATTATTGACAACTTAATCATTATCAATTCATCATAACATTTCAATATTCTGAAACCAATAACTTTCTTCTTAAAATGATATTTCTGAAAATTAAACGGAAAATCTGGTAGCGTTGCTAGTTTCTTTTAATGAAAATAAATCTCTGTTTGAGGCGTTATAACTATGCTACTTCTACCGCTTTCCCGTTTTCGGCAAAGTAGTAAACAGAATTATTTTAAAGTAAGCTCCATATATTGGAATTCAATTTGTATTGCGTGAGAACAAAATATTCACGAAAGACAAAAAGTGACATTCTCCGAACTAATTTTCGCTTTTCTTCATACAAAATTTCAATTCAAATCCCCCGGGTGCCTAGATTTTATTTTTTTTTAAATTGCAAAAAATCATTCGTTCGTTATGTTTAAAAACAAAACTTTAAAGACTATAGGGTTTTTGAAATTAAAAATAAATTCAAAACGACACACCCTAGTGTGCATCGGACCGTAGATGGAAGACATTTTTAACGCCATGACGAATTTGAAACATTTTCACTGGAACGCAAATGGCAAATTTTGGCACTGTTTCGGTGAGATTGCATTTTAGAAAACAATCCTGGCTTCAATCGGTTTGTTGTTGATATCGACTGGCCGGATTAGACCCTAGTTGGCATGATTCTCACGTACCCGTCATGAAATCGCTAACATACCTGCTGAATAAAAGATGAACTTTGTACTTTAATTATCCATAATTTACATAGAAGTCCATCCCGAATGGAGTCACTCCAGTCGGCATCAGTTGGTAGTAAAATGAAGTTTCCAGCTGCTGTCCCAGGTCACGTGTCCAAGTAATTTCCGGCCACCCAGTCCGGGTTCAACATTCCAGAGAGAATTATGACTGGATGGAAACCCCAATGCAATCCGGCCGGGACGACACAAAACGCTGGCTGGCTGGCTGTTGGACCAGACCCGGGACCATGTGGTTTATGTTATCCACACTTCGGTTCGGCTTATTTGGTCTGTTCTGTTGCTTGCTGGTCCAGTAGCAGCCATTGGACTGGGTACTTGGTTTTTACGATGTAGATTCTCCGACCGAACGCGTAGGAGTAAACCAGTGTTAATAGTTAGTTTGTTTTTGGATCTCTGTTCCCTGCTTGGCTTCTCGGGTTCATTCGAGAAGATTTGCTTGAAAATGGAATCTGTAATTTTCTGCCCGCGTTCTATTAACTGTACAAAAGCTCATAATCGAAAGTTTCGTTTACGTTTACGA